>NC_137665.1:22530239-22855239 GCF_963422515.1 Blennius ocellaris | reverse complement strand
TGGAGAGAAGGGCACGTCTACCCTCCTGAGGCCAGTAGTTAGAGTACTGTACCCAGTGGAGAGAAGGGCACGTCTACCCTCCTGAGGCCAGTAGTTAGAGTACTGTACCCAGTGGAGAGAAGGGCACGTCTACCGTCCTGAGGCCAGTAGTTAGAGTACTGTACCCAGTGGAGAGAAGGGCACGTCTACCGTCCTGAGGCCAGTAGTTAGAGTACTGTACCCAGTGGAGAGAAGGGCACGTCTACCCTCCTGAGGCCAGTAGTTAGAGTACTGTACCCAGTGGAGAGAAGGACATGTCTACCCTCCTGAGGCCAGTAGTTAGAGTACTGTACCCAGTGGAGAGAAGGGCACGTCTACCCTCCTGAGGCCAGTAGTTAGAGTACTGTACCCAGTGGAGAGAAGCTCACGTCACACCATGACGATCCCGTCAGATACAAGCCTGTGTTTCTGTGCAGGTCCGTTCTGGATCTGTACCACGCTGGTGTTCTCTGTAGCCATCAGTGGGAACCTGTCCACCTTCCTGAGTCAGAGGGGAGACCCCTCCTACCACTACAGGCCTCAGTTCCACAAAGGTCAGGCTGCTCTCTCTGCTCTCTCTACTCACTCCTCTCTCTGCTCTCTCTACTCACTCCTCTCTCTGCTCACTCTACTCACTCTACTCACTCCTCTCTCTGCTCTCTCTACTCACTCTACTCACTCCTCTCTCTGCTCTCTCTACTCTCTCTACTCACTCCTCTCTCTGCTCTCTCTACTCTCTCTACTCACTCCTCTCTCTGCTCTCTCTACTCTCTCTACTCACTCCTCTCTCTGCTCTCTCTACTCACTCTACTCACTCCTCTCTGCTCTCTCTACTCACTCTACTCACTCCTCTCTCTGCTCTCTCTACTCTCTCTACTCACTCCTCTCTCTGCTCTCTCTACTCACTCCTCTCTCTGCTCTCTCTACTCTCTCTGCTCTCTCTACTCTCTCTACTCACTCCTCTCTCTGCTCTCTCTACTCACTCCTCTCTCTGCTCTCTCTACTCACTCCTCTCTCTGCTCTCTCTACTCACTCTACTCACTCCTCTCTCTGCTCTCTCTGCTCACTCCTCTCTCTGCTCTCTCTGCTCTCTCTACTCACTCCTCTCTCTGCTCTTTCTACTCACTCTGCTCATTCTATTTACTCTGCTCTCTCTGCTCTCTACTCATTGTGCTCTCTCTGCTCTCTGTGCTCTCTCCTCATTGTGCTCTCTCTGCTCTCTCTGCTCTCTACTCATTGTGCTCTCTCTGCTCATTCTGCTCTATACTCGCTCTCCTAACTCTGCTCACTCTGCTCTCTCTCTCTACTCACTCTGCTCTCTCTCTACTCACTCTGCTCTCTCTACTCATTCTGCTCTCTCTACTCACTCTGCTCTCTCTGCTCATTCTGCTCTCTCTACTCACTCTGCTCTCTCTACTCACTCTGCTCTCTCTGCTCTCTCTACTCATTCTGCTCTCTCTACTCACTCTGCTCTCTCTGCTCACTCTGCTCTCTCTACTCATTCTGCTCTCTCTACTCACTCTGCTCTCTCTGCTCATTCTGCTCTCTCTACTCACTCTGCTCTCTCTGCTTACTCTGCTCTCTCTACTCATTCTGCTCTCTCTGCTCACTCTGCTCTCTCTACTCATTCTGCTCTCTCTGCTCTCTCTGCTCTCTCTACTCATTCTGCTCTCTCTGCTCACTCTGCTCTCTCTGCTCTCTGCCAACTCTGCTGGTGTCTCCCTCCTCCCAGTCACCATCGCTGCAGTCGTCATCTTCCTGTACGCCTGGCTGGTGCCGGTGGCTCTGTGGGGGTTCTTGATGTGGAGGCAGGGGGGCGAGAGGCTGGTCGGGGTCTACTCCTTCCTGGAGACTGTGTGTGTCTATGGCTACTCCCTCTTCATCTACATCCCCACATCAGTGAGTAGTAGGACTGAGCGAGTACACCACTCTCTGTATCTGTATCTGTTCAACCATCTAAAATGATCTATATGTGTATCTGTACTCATAGTGGGCGGGGCCTAAACTGGGTGTGGTTCATGTGAAACTGGGTGGGGCTTAAATCCATACGTTATTTTAAGTCTGAAATTGATCTGGATTGATCAGAAGTTGCTTTATTTATTGTTTATTTGAAAACTATTTACAAAACAGCCTCACGATTGAGATTCAATGTTTTATATATAAAAAACTATATACAGTATATAAAGCTTAATTTGTAATATTTATAATATATCTATTTTTATGAACAGCCATATACCATACATATTAATAGAGTGGTCCCTCACTATAAGGCGGTTGACCTTTTGCAGCCTCGCTGTTTCGCGCATTTTTTGTGTGCAGTTTTTTTTTTTTTTTTTTAAGGTGTTTGAACGCGCACAGTGTTTGATTGGCTAAGGGAGAACCTGCACATTGTATTCTGTGTCCTGATTGGCTGAGGGACTGTAGACCCCTGTCAATCAATCTCTGTGCCGTGTCTCATGTGTGTGAATGTGTTGGACTTGCCAAATATACATCCCAGTCTGATCGATAGCAGTGAGACTCTGAAGTGCTGCATGTTTGCAAGTTTTGTTCCTGACAAACCCACAATGTCGACAAAACGTTCTGCACCGACAAAGGCACCTGCGGTCGCAGCCAAAAGGCAGAGGTATGTTTATGTTTTAAAATCTACGAAGGTTTGAACTTTGGGAGTTTAAACAAGAGAGAAATGTGAGAAAATGTTTAAATGCAGCTTGACGCTGCTGTTCACAACTAAGTAGCATCAGCAGGACCTTCTACTTGCCACGTAACCATGAAAAGCACCAAAAGAATGACCCACCCCGGTTGCATCCAGCAGCCGCGTCAGTTTCTAATAAAGGAGATTCCAAACCTCTTCCTGTTGCAAAAGGGAAAACTGCTCTGACACTGAAAGGCTCAGTCAGCAATAATGTTTGTTTTAGCTGCTAAACAGGACAAGAGGAAAAAAAGAAACCAATGAACCACAACCTACAACTGAAAAAACAACACCTACATTTAAAAACAATTTATTTAAGAGTGAAAATGAAAATAAAGGATTTTATCAACATAATTCCAGAGCTGACTCAAAATTATATGTGAGATGAAAAAACTTTTCATACAGTTATTTTTATTTTGAATAGTGTTTTTAATTTTTCAAAATTGAAGCTCAAAACCTGAACATTCAGTTTCAATTTTTTTTTTTTTCAAATGAACAAACCTTTTGCCCTGGATCTAGCTCTATATGCCCCTTCCTGAACAGAGCGAGCATGTTGGAAGGTCACTCTTTCCCCAGATGTGCATGGTAGTACTGGGTAAGGCATCCTACATCGCTGGGATGATGAACTTCCTCCGCTGTGGATGAAGATGTCAGTCCAGGTCAGCTTCCTCTCCAGTGCTCATTGAGGCCCCCTGCTGCTGTAAGCTCACCATCCTGCTAGTCCGCACCTCCGCCAGGACGACGTGGTTTCCATCCTTGCCTTGCCGTGGCTGTGGGATGGCTCCCAGTCCCGCTCGCCTGGCACCTACTTTGTGCCTTCGCCGGGACTCGGCCAGCTCCGGACACTCTTGAGCTCTGAACTTCCTGCTGGTCCTCACCACGACGCCTGTTGATGACACTCTGGTGTCACTGGAGTCTTGGTAGGCTTGCAGGAGACTCTGAATCCTTCCTGCAGGCTGCTGAAGGGAAGCTGGAGTTTGTTGCTTCTGCCATACAGGTGAGGGGTGAGACTGCGTGGCAGGAGGTTAGGGATTGACCCTTTTCTCCAGGGTCTCCACAGTTGACATAATGACCTGGTATACCAGCAGTGGCCAGAGGATGCAGGGTAGGATGCCATGCTGGTATAACCATGTCTTCAACTTGCTGGGTAGGCCAGATTTATTTACAGTAGAGAACCACCCTTCCAGGTTCTTGGACTGACGCGGCGTCTCTCAGGCTGCAAGTAACTTGCCGAGGCTTGTGACTGATTTCTCGGTGATAGGTGTATCGTCACAACGTCCACCACTTTCCCTCTCTTCAGGACCATGGATCTGGATTTTGCTGGTTTAAAACTCCTCCTTGCCCAACGGATGAGCTTTTCCAGGATGCACAGATGGAGTGGTGATGGTCAGGTCATCCATCAAGGCTCGAATGGGGTGCTGCATGATTCCAGACTTGGACAGAGGGCTTTTCAGTTGCTTTCATCAACATCTTCATGGCAAGGGCGAACAAGATAATGGAGATTGTGCAGCCAGTTATGATCCCTTTCTCTAGCTGGTTCCAGTCTGATGTCACTCTCATCCTGAAGTTCCCGTAGTAGTTCAGGATTAGGTCCTTGACCTTGCGGGGTGTCGTTGCAGGGTGATTTCCAGCAACTTGTGGGGGATCGAACTGTATGCATTTGCTAGATCCAGCCCAAGCACTGCCAGGACTCCATTCCCATTGTGTGCCTCCACAATGAGCTGGGTGACCACTCCGGTGTGTTCGAGGCAGCCGGGGACTCCAAGGACGCCACCTTTCTGTACTGATGTGTCGATGTATTTGTTGTTTTATAGAAAGCTGGTCATCCTTCTGGCCATAATACTGAAGAAAATCTTTCCTTGGACGATGAGGAGTGAGATGGTCTGGAATTGCTCCAGCTTGGTCTGCCTGTCCACTGATCTGCAATAGTCCCTCTTCACCAGATCACTCTGGGACTCTTCCACTGGATCCTTGCCGTCTGTTCCTGGGAGTCACTGGATGAGCCAATTGACAGTTGTACAAATACATCCGTGGATGCTCTGGGACACATCATGTATAGCTTGTAATGACCATGCTTTCATAGAATGCAAAATGTGTGGCAGGGCCAAAAGAAATGTGAGAAAATCCCCTGCAATATTCTGGTGGTGTTCGCTTTCAGGGACTTTCATAACTAGTTTAGAATGTAGAAGATAGCTTTTTTTTTTTTTACCTGTTTTTTAACTTTTGTACTTGTTTTGTAGTGTTTCCACATTAAATAAAACTCAATTTTCAGATTGGAACCATAAACACCAAATTCGATGTGAAAATGAAGACGTTTTACTTTTCACTGACAAACTTTCAGGTTTTGTTTTGATGGCCTGAGTAACGCTCAGCCTGTCATCTCCAGGTTCTCTGGATCATACCGTTGGACTGGCTGCAGTGGATGTTGATCGTGGTTGCCATGGTGATCTCCGGCTCAGTCCTGGTGCTAACGTTCTGGCCCATCGTCCGAGAGGACACCAAGGTGATGGCAGGCGTCACGCTGGTGTCCATCGTGGTCCCGCACATGCTGCTGGCCGTCGGCTGTAAGGTCAGTGTCTCCTCGCCTCGGCCGGCGGTTCAGACTCTCTCGGGACTTCACTGTCTTCCTTGTCCCGCAGCTCTATTTCTTCCAGACCGCCGCACGAGACGCGGCGCCAACGCTCGCCCCGGCCCAACACCTGCTGACCACCAAGTCCACCTGACAGCCGTGGGACGGCGGCTAAACCTTTAATTCTCGTCACAGTGAAACGTCTTCTCCTGCTGCACTGAAGCAACATGAAGCTTTTTTTTCTGTGAATAAATTCTGTGGAAATCGTTTACGAAGTGGGTAAAATGGTGGTGCATGTTACAGAACAGCTGGTGAGGACAGAGAGTTCTGAATGTGTCAAGAAAAAAAGAACCGCCACAAGCTAAAATGCACATTAGTTCAATAAAATAGTTTTTTAAAAAGCAAAGGTGGAAAAAGTGCATTAATCCGATCAGTTGTGCAGGGTGTGTGGGGTGTTTGTCACAATATTTATTGTTCTTAGCCTTTGTGTGTAAAGTCTCAAAGCAGGGAAAGTGACCAATAAATCAATAATATATAGATATTTAAGTTGTAATTCCAGAAATGAAGAACTGAAATGTTTTTCTATGAGTGTGATTGTTTTTGAAGGGACAGTGGTTCAGTTAGTGTTGAGTTTGGGGTTTTTCCCTTGTTGCATCCCACCGATGGACTGGACCAGACACTTTGTGGTGGGAACTCCACATCGGATCCATCTTACAGACAAATGTTTGTTCTTTACTCTGATGTTACCGAGGAACCTGGTTAATAAACTTGGATCCTTTCCCTCGTCTCAGCTGTGTCCATTCATTCATTCATCTGACGGCTTAACCCTTGACAAAACCACAGAACCGTGAATCCCAGCTTCTGGATGCAAACACTCCTGAAGCACCAGACCATACAATGGGATCAAGCCTGCTTTACTGATGAAGACTTTCATTTGTTTCACAGAAAACAGGCATTGGGATTGAATTAGGTCAGATCTTGTGTGTAGATATTGTAAAAATGATCAAATACTTCAAACTGATTAACGGCAAATTCATTAACATGAATCTAAAATTGCTCAGTAAAGCAATGAATTGCAATAAATGCACAGCAGCCTGCTTGTCTGGCGTCTGTAAAGTTCCTGCACTTGTTTCTTGATCAGGTTGTTGTGATTCCAGCTCCGGTCTCTGGTCCTTGCCGAGCTGTTTGATCAGATTCACCCTGTGACTTTTTTGTCACTGTTCGAGGATGTGGTTTCCAATATTTCAGGTTCCCCTGGGAACCATTCTGGCTCAGAATATTCCTCAGCTCCTCTCATGGGGTTCCACAAGGCTCAATTTTAGGGCCTCTGCTTATTTCACTTTATTCATTTACAAAGTCTCTCCAGGCCAGAAGAAAAACTAATAGAGTTTGATGCCATTTCTTCAGTTTTGGTGCAAACTTCTTTAATGTTGCCAGTACTTATTTAGGTTCAAGACTTTTCTATTTAATAAACCTCAGAGCTGCTTCATGATATCCTGGACCATTTGCTAGAAGCTGCTGGAGGACCGACACCCAGCTTCTTTTGTCTGGTTTTGCAGATTTCTTCCTGTTCAAAGGAGTTTTTCCTTTCTACCATCTCCTGACCGCTCAAGTGGAATTGTGTTCTCATCTGTAAACAATCCCTCAGATGATAGCGTGCTTGGCACTACAGGAATAAAAATGAATAGTGGGAGGCAGCAGATTTTATTGGATCAACTATTCGAGCTTTACTTAAATCCTCACTTGTCCCTCTAAACGTGGAGACAAGAGTCCTGTTCATAGATACGAGTGGATAAATCGCTGACTACTGAGACCGGTGTAGATAAGACATGATTTCATGAGAAAAAGAACAAACGGTGACCACATCAGCTGGTGGTCACAGTCTCAGAAACTAAACATTAAGAAGCACGGCTGATTCCAGAATGGCTCAAGCACATTTAATTTGCTTTTCTTTTTTTTTCTTTTTTTTTACTGTTTTTGTGAAACAAAAAATCCCCAAAAAGACAGAAACAATCCTACAAAGACATTTTCTTCATTTCTCTTAAATCTTTCTAGCACTTTAACTCCAAAACTTGTGACACTGGAAGCGATGCATAAATGTGTCAGTCTTTCTTTTTGTGACTGACCAGACGGGGTCAGAGTTGTGGGAGGGGCTTCGGGGAATGATATGTTGGAGGTCATACATCGAGTAGAGGAGGTGGCGGTGGGGGCACATAGATCCTTTCACATAGTAATGTCAAGTCTCTGCAATAGTCAGCGGTCCGGGGGGGGGTGGTGGGTTGACACGGAGGACAGGAAGTGACCAGTCCATCGGCGCTCAGCTGCCTCCACACCTCAGTCCAGAGTCCGGAGCAAAGCAGCGCGTCTCGGCCTCATGGGACCAACAAGACGCCACTGGTCGTCCTCAGTGCCGCACCGTGTCCAGGATGGAACACCCTCATGATCGAGCTCCTGCAGACCGTGTGACGGAGGCCACGCCAGCAAGTTCCTCTCCTCCATCCACCCTCTCATTCTGTGCATGAGCTCAGCTGGAAGTGACGCAAGTAAAACCCACAAAGGAACAATTCTTTCCCTTTCTGTTCCCTTCGACTGGAGCTCCAACTCCACGATCCCGCCAGAGGAAAGGACCTTCCGATATGCAACTCATCTTCCCTCTTTACGACATTCCCAAAGCATGTGTGTGTGTGTGTGTGTGTGTGGTCATGAAGAGAGAAACTACTACAGCTCGTTTGGGAGGATGAACTACAGTGGCTGAGAGGGACCGAAACCTAAATGAACCTTTGATTAGATCTACGAACTATGAAAGTTACTCTAAAAAGCCAGTTCATAAAAACACATTAAATGAAAATGTACAATGCTGAAGGTTTGAGACGCCACAGTGAGAAAAACTGGCGATTCATAGCAGGTGTTCTCTTAAATCCTGAAACCTGTTTCCTGTCTGGACACTGGTTGTTCGTGTGGAGTTGAATCTGCAGACGTTTCAGACGCTGAAGCTTTGATTCGCTCTGATGTTTGACCTTCATTCACTGAACACATGACGTTAGAACACCATGGCGTCAAAGCTTTCGAAGGTTCAAATCAAAATAGGAAAAGATATGTAAAAGCACAGCTTCCTGGCAGCCAGTGAGCATCCACAGTTCTAATTCATGCACTTTAAGATGGACCTCTGCACCTCTCTGAACATCTCAGGTGAGATGAGCTACAAAGTTCCCGGACGCTAACAAAGCAAAGAACCAAACAAGCGGATCGTTCTCTGGTGACACCCTGAAAGACTTTCTAAATGTGACTTACGGTAAGACATTATTAACAGGAAGCCCCTCGTCCTCAGTGAAGAGCTGCTGTGTTACACTGTTGGAATCACAGAAATAGAATTTTATTCAAAGAAAGGCGTCAACCTTCCTCCCAAAGTTTGATCAGTTGAACTTCAGGAAGCCGCAGAATGACCAGAGCAACAAACGTGTCCTCACGTTCTTAAAACGCCAGAGCTGGTCTGAGCAGTTCTCCGGGTGCAGATCGGACTACGTGTGGAAACGGAAGCAGAGTGACAACAGTGACACAAGTTCTGTGAGCATGTGGAGGGAAAGCATCAGTGCTCCTCTGGCATGAATGAGGAGAGACGAGGAGACACGTGAAGAGACGAGGAGACACGTGAAGAGACGAGGAGACACGTGAAGAGACGAGGAGACACGTGAAGAGACGAGGAGACACGTGAAGAGACGAGGAGATGAGGAGACGTGAGGAGGGATGGAGGTGGACTGATGCTGACATGCAGAGACACGAGGAGACGCATGACCCTCAAACATTAACACTTGGGGAGTCACGACTTCTTAAAACATGGAGAAGTGGAGGGATGAAGATACACATGTAGGAGGGGGGGGGGGGGGGGGGGGGGTGGTGGTGAGCAGTAATGGTCTTGTGGGGGGTTAAAAAGAGACTCTGGGCAAGACAAGAGTCTGGACGGATACATGAGCATTCAGCCGTTCATCTAGTGATGGAACATTGAAGAAGCTGGCGGAACGGGCAGGACGTGCAGCTGCTGCACAAGGTTTTGGTTTACTGGATTTGGCTGAAGTTTGGGGGGGGGGGGGGGGGGGGGTCAGTCCAGTTTAAAGGGCGGAGGGGGGGGGGGTCGGGTCAGGGGATCTCTTGTCATGCGGGGGCGTGAGGTCAAAGAGGTCTTTGTGAGGTCTTCATTTTAACTGCCGTAATGCATGGTGTTGCTGGGGATGACCATGGGCGAGGCCATGGAAATGGCAGCGCCCCCCATGGTGAACTGGTTGGTGACAGGATAGTAAGAACCACTGCTGCTGGGCCCGGATTGGCCTGTTGTGGCCCCTGCAACAGGAACAGACTGGTGAGCTGACAGGGCACAACACACACACACACACAGTGTGAGCGTCATCTACTCACCCTGCACAATGCCTGTGCTCATGATGGAGCCCATCCGGGAATGAGTGTGGTTTACAATGCCAGTGTTCACTGCAACCAGTCAGAACGCACGCACACGCACGCACGCACGCACGCACACGCGCACACACACACACACACACACACACACACACACACACACACACACACACACAAACTGTTAACGTGTGTGTGCTCCTCTCGTCTTTTATTTCAGCCGTGTCCATGTCATGTTGTTTCTCTTTATTTTTGTTCTTCTGACTGTTATACCATCGACACTGGGTTTTTTGTGTCGGGAGCAGTGTGCGTGGACATGTTGCATTGAGTGTGTGTAGGGTGCAGTGTGTATGCAGGGTGCAGTGTATGCAGGTTGCAGTGTGTGTGTGTAGGCTGCAGTGTGTTTAGGGTTCAGTTTGTGTGTAGGTTGCAATGTGTGTAATCTGCATTATGTGTTTAGGGTGCAGTGTGTGTAGTCTGCAGTGTGTGTGGGTGTGTGTGTAGGGTGCAGTGTGCCTACGTGCAGTATGTGTCGGCTGCAGTGTGTTTAGGGTGCAGTGTGTTTAGGGTGCAGTGTGTTTAGGGTGCAGTGTGTTTAGGGTGCAGTGTGTTTAGGGTGCAGTGTGTTTAGGGCGCAGTGTGTTTAGGGCGCAGTGTGTTTAGGGCGCAGTGTGTTTAGGGCGCAGTGTGTTTAGGGCGCAGTGTGTTTAGGGCGCAGTGTGTTTAGGGCGCAGTGTGTTTAGGGTGCAGTGTGTTTAGGGCGCAGTGTGTTTAGGGCGCAGTGTGTTTAGGGTGCAGTGTGTGTAGGCTGCAGTGTGTTTAGGGTGCAGTGTGTGTAGGGTGCAGTGTGTGTAGGGTGCAGTGTGTGTAGGGTGCAGTGTGTGTAGGGTGCAGTGTGTGTAGGGTGCAGTGTGTTTAGGGTGCAGTGTGTGTAGGCTGCAGTGTGTTTAGGGTGCAGTGTGTGTAGGCTGCAGTGTGTGTAGGCTGCAGTGTGCCTACGGGGTAGTATGTGTGCAGGTTGCAGTGTGTAGGCTGCAGTGTGTTTAGGGTGCAGTGTGTGTAGGGTGCAGTGTGTGTAGGGTGCAGTGTGTGTAGGCTGCAGTGTGTGTAGGCTGCAGTGTGTGTAGGGTGCAGTGTGTGTAGGCTGCAGTGTGTGTAGGCTGCAGTGTGTTTAGGGTGCAGTGTGTGTAGGCTGCAGTGTGCCTACGGGGTAGTATGTGTGCAGGTTGCAGTGTGTAGGCTGCAGTGTGTTTAGGGTGCAGTGTGTGTAGGCTGCAGTGTGTGTAGGGTGCAGTGTGTAGGCTGCAGTGTGTAGGCTGCAGTGTGCCTACGTGCAGTGTGTGTAGGGTGCAGTGTGTGTAGGGTGCAGTGTGTGTAGGGTGCAGTGTGTGTAGGCTGCAGTGTGTTTAGGGTGCAGTGTGTGTAGGCTGCAGTGTGTGTAGGGTGCAGTGTGTGTAGGGTGCAGTGTGTGTAGGGTGCAGTGTGTGTAGGCTGCAGTGTGTGTAGGCTGCAGTGTGTGTAGGGTGCAGTGTGTGTAGGCTGCAGTGTGTGTAGGCTGCAGTGTGTGTAGGCTGCAGTGTGTGTAGGCTGCAGTGTGTGTAGGGTGCAGTGTGTGTAGGGTGCAGTGTGTGTAGGCTGCAGTGTGTGTAGGGTGCAGTGTGTGTAGGCTGCAGTGTGTGAGGCTGCAGTGTGTGAGGCTGCAGTGTGTGTAGGCTGCAGTGTGTGTAGGGTGCAGTGTGTGTAGGCTGCAGTGTGTGTAGGCTGCAGTGTGTGTAGGCTGCAGTGTGTGTAGGCTGCAGTGTGTGAGGCTGCAGTGTGTGTAGGCTGCAGTGTGTGTAGGGTGCAGTGTGTGTAGGCTGCAGTGTGTGAGGCTGCAGTGTGTGTAGGCTGCAGTGTGTGTAGGGTGCAGTGTGTGTAGGCTGCAGTGTGTGTAGGCTGCAGTGTGTGAGGCTGCAGTGTGTGTAGGCTGCAGTGTGTGTAGGCTGCAGTGTGTGTAGGCTGCAGTGTGTGTAGGGTGCAGTGTGTGTAGGGTGCAGTGTGTGTAGGGTGCAGTGTGTGAGGCTGCAGTGTGTGTAGGGTGCAGTGTGTGAGGCTGCAGTGTGTGTAGGGTGCAGTGTGTGAGGCTGCAGTGTGTGAGGCTGCAGTGTGTGAGGCTGCAGTGTGTGAGGCTGCAGTGTGTAGGCTGCAGTGTGTAGGGTGCAGTGTGTTTAGGGTGCAGTGTGTTTAGGGTGCAGTGTGTGTAGGCTGCAGTGTGTGTAGGCTGCAGTGTGTGTAGGCTGCAGTGTGTGTAGGCTGCAGTGTGTTTAGGGTGCAGTGTGTGTAGGCTGCAGTGTGTGTAGGGTGCAGTGTGTGTAGGGTGCAGTGTGTGTAGGGTGCAGTGTGTGTAGGCTGCAGTGTGTGTAGGCTGCAGTGTGTAGGCTGCAGTGTGTGTAGGCTGCAGTGTGTGTAGGCTGCAGTGTGTGTAGGGTGCAGTGTGTGTAGGGTGCAGTGTGTGTAGGGTGCAGTGTGTGAGGCTGCAGTGTGTGTAGGGTGCAGTGTGTGAGGCTGCAGTGTGTGTAGGGTGCAGTGTGTGAGGCTGCAGTGTGTGAGGCTGCAGTGTGTGAGGCTGCAGTGTGTGAGGCTGCAGTGTGTAGGGTGCAGTGTGTTTAGGGTGCAGTGTGTTTAGGGTGCAGTGTGTTTAGGGTGCAGTGTGTGTAGGCTGCAGTGTGTGTAGGCTGCAGTGTGTGTAGGCTGCAGTGTGTGTAGGGTGCAGTGTGTGTAGGCTGCAGTGTGTGTAGGCTGCAGTGTGTGTAGGGTGCAGTGTGTGTAGGGTGCAGTGTGTGTAGGCTGCAGTGTGTAGGCTGCAGTGTGTGTAGGGTGCAGTGTGTAGGGTGCAGTGTGTTTAGGGTGCAGTGTGTTTAGGGTGCAGTGTGTTTAGGGTGCAGTGTGTGTAGGCTGCAGTGTGTGTAGGGTGCAGTGTGTGTAGGGTGCAGTGTGTGTAGGGTGCAGTGTGTGTAGGCTGCAGTGTGTGAGGCTGCAGTGTGTGAGGCTGCAGTGTGTGAGGGTGCAGTGTGTGTAGGGTGCAGTGTGTGTAGGGTGCAGTGTGTGTAGGCTGCAGTGGTGGTCCTACCCAGGGGGATGAGGTTGTTGTGAGACACTGGCGGGCCGCTGCCGATGACCGTGCTGAGGTCATAAGCTGCAGGCATCCCTGAAGAGCAGAGACAGACACACAGCAGTCACACCAACATCTCACCAGTGTTTGAACACGAGCTCTGGTTTGTGTTCCAGTGTGGAGCTGGGGCAGACCGTCACCGACCCAGGTCTGAACTAGTTCACTACAAGAGAAGCTCTTCTGTCAGTGTACACCTCGACCACTTCTGAGCTCCAAACTCAAGGGCGGAGGCTCTCTTTGGTGGAACCTAAAACTGAGCTGGAAAACGTATTTCACCAAACCTAGAGACAACAGGACAGAAGTCGGGAGGACAACCATCAAGAAGAATGACTGAAAACCACGTCGTTTGTCCTCATCTCGAATTCTGCAGCCCGTCTGTCATCAGATACATCCTGTTAGTGAGAAGAATGGCTAACAGAGGAGGAAGTGTGTGTGTGTGTTCACCTGATACAGCCATCCCCTGATTCATGCTATAGGCAGCCCCTGAGTTCCACATATTCTCAGAAGGGGAAGTGTAGTGTGAACCGGGAGGGGGGTTGGGGGTAGTGCCTGTATACCTGCAGAAGCAGACGGGCCCGGGTTGGAAACAGAACACACACAACTACACAACACATCTGTAGTGTGCGTGTGTGTGTGTGTGTGTGTGTGTGTGTGTGTGTGTGTGTGTGTGTGTGTGTGTGTGTGTAAAAGAGAGAGATTTGGAGCAAAGTGGCAAGTCCCTCACCTGAAAAAGGGGTTCTTCAAGTCCAGGAGGTTACTGGACTTTGATCCTGTCTGGTCCACCTGGGCAACAATACTGATGTCATAGCTCTGTCTGTGGGGACACACACACACACACACACACACACACACACACACACACACACACACACACACACACACACACACACACACACACACACACACACACACACACACACACACACACACACACACACACACACACACACACACACACACACACACACACACACACACACAGACACGTTACAAAACCTGCATGTTTGCTTGTGTATGAAGGATTTAACTTTATTGTACATTTTAAGTTACAACACTTATCTTGTGCCTCACCATTTCTTCACGTTAAAATATTTCATCATGAAACAAAACTAAGGACATTTGTTGCACCTTTGTAATTACGTGTCAATGCCGTTGGAAAGCAGGTTTAATTTACACTGAGAAACATTTGGGGTGTAATCAACTGATGCGAAGGACGGCAGAGTGGAATTCTTGTTCGACACTATCTTGAACACTGTGTTTTGTTCCATCGGTACAGAACCACGGAGCCCAGAAGACAAGGCAGCCCACCTCTTGTTGGCCACCAGCACCGCCGTGCCGGACAGCGTGTCCCCGGCCTTGGTGAAGAGAGGAGACTGCAGCAGGCAGCGGACCTGGTACCAGTGGGTGAGGGGCTCCGTGGGGGCGGTGGACAGCCATATTGTCATCCTGAAGGGGGAGGGGAGGGTTTCTGTTCGTTGTTACATCCCCTTTCACACAGATTTAGAGCTCGCATTCATTCACATGTCCTGAACTAATGTCGGTTAGTGGCATGAAGGACCAGCCTGCATTGCAGCCACCCCCAACAGGGGGGGGGGGCTCTGTGGAGTTTGCTGCACATCATCAAGCAGACATGCGGGAAACGGACACAACTCTCATCTTCTAGACTTTAACTTAGTGGATGCAGTAAATGTTTTGGACTGGGTTGCTTTGAGTCAAACTTACACTGATCCCATGAACGCCACGTCAAACCAGAAGGCCAAGCCATGCACCAGACCAGAGTGCATCATGTGGAACTTAAAGGGAATCTCTATCCTGCAGGGAAAAAACAAAAAGATCACATCATTTACAGAAATATGCTTTTCCAATCTACAGGTTGGGTTTTATGAAGAGTTGCTTTGGTTTTAGACCTTCACTGGTTATACTTCATGTTAAGATCTATTCACATGTCAAACAATGTACACAAATAAGAACCACCACCACACTTTCAGTTCCCCAGTGCTCTTCACACAGAATGGACAGAATGGAAGACTCACTGTCTATCAAACACATTTTCAGATCTCAGTTGAACCTGATTCCCAGTTATCCAGGTTCCACCCTGTAGAGCTCTGGGTTCTCTTCAATTGTAGCTTCATCTAAACCAACAACGCGTCTGTTGGATTCAATCCAGACAAAACTTGTCAAAGACATTTACCCCCCTCATTAGAAATCAATACTAGATCAGATCAACCTCTCTTTAATAACATGATATGTAACACAAGCCTTTTAGGTTGCTGTCGCTAAACCTCTTCTTAAAAAACACACCAGAGTTGACCCAGGTGTTTTAGCAAACTACAGCCCAAAATCCAACCTTCCTTTATTTCTAAAATACTAGAAAAAGTTGTTGCAAGTCACTACGTGACTATTTCTGTGCTAACGACCTGAGTCTTTCCAGTCAGGCTTTAGATTCATCACAGCACAGAGACAAGGTCAGAACTACTACTGATCTTCTCGTGGCTTCAGACAAAGGACTGGTCTCTGTTCTGGTCCTGGTAGACCTCAGTGCTGCTTTTCATACTACTGACCAGAACATCCTACTGCAGAGACTACAGAACACATCATCGCGGTTAAAGGTACTGCACTAAACTGGTTCCGATCAGTTTTATCAGACAGGTTACACTTCCTTCATGGTAATGACTCTTCAGCTCAGACTGACGTTAAACATGGAGTTCCACCTGGTTCTATGTCAGGTCCTATACTTTTTACATCATACATCAGGGGTTGGCAATTAAGTTTGGCTTTGGGCCAAAATGTCCTCTTCGACAGGCAAACCTGTCTTTCCTACTAAAAAACCTGGTTTTTCCTCATCTATACTATTTTATATTGCACAGCAATGTAGTTTAATACATTGATTTTTTCCAAATTAATGAATTTGCTATAGGCTGTTATTACCATGTCACCGCTTTGGCCACTCAAACACACCGTCTCACACAAGCCTGGATGAGCTGTAATCCTCTGCTTCTGAACTCAGATGCAACACAAGTTATATTTGGCCCACAACATCTGAGAGAGAAATTCTCTAAACATCTTGTTACACCGGATGGTGTTACTTTGACCTGCAGTACCACTGTGAAGAACCTGGGAGTTACTAGCATTTACCGTCGTGGTCTTTAATTCTCCACAAAACACACTCCATGTAAACATAAACAAAATGCACATGATGACGATCAAGATTTTTTTTAAGACGGACAGCGTCTTATACGAAATACTTAACAATGCAATGTACTAAAAGCCTGCTGGTGGCATCATAGATGGATGAAGCAGCTTCAAAAATGTACTCTGTATGGATGTGGAATAACTTAGTAGAAAGCAGTCGCCGTAGATCACAGCATTTGTCACGATCACCCCAAATATCTGACTCAGTCTGAATTTCACTGCAATTTATCTTTGGTTACAAGACCAGGACGATGGTCGTCTTGGAATCGGTCTCACAGTGCAACAGAGGACCACCGACTTAGAGCCAAGGCCAAAGATTTCACCACGATTGCAATCTTACGTCTGGGAGGGCTGAAGATTGGTCCGTGTGAAGTGGCTTTTAGAAAGGCAGGCACACTCTCACTTTTCAGTCAAGGCTTAAGAAATTTCTATTCAGTACAGCTTTCAGTTCGGGCTGGTTCAGGCACAATATGGTGAAGGTGTGCTTGAAGATTCTTAGACTTCCTGCTGAGCAGTGTGTTCTGAGTAGCAGGCATGTGGCCCATCTCACTGTACTGTCAGGGGGCTTTTCCACTGGAAAGAAGCAGGGGCTAGTTCGGAGCCAGGGGCCAGAGTTAGCACCAGTTCTTTGTATTTACACCGCCCAAAACCGGTTCTTAACAGGGGCTAAACCGGTGCTACGCTGGCTCCACTTCCTTCCTGGGCAAGCAAAGAACCAGCCTGGAGTCATCAGGTGGGGGCGGAGTTATCACTGGAGTTATCGCTACTTGCAAGGCGGAAGAGACTTGAACCGGTTTTCTGAAAACTACAACAAACACGGAGCCCCGGAGTGGTTATCGAGAAAAAAAATGAAAATAAAGCATTGGAACGATGTAATCAGTTGCTCTCTGAAATTAATAGGAGGGAATTTAATCCTTGACCGCGGTGCCGCGGCTCTCGAGGTGCAGAGCTCCTCCACTGCTCTCAGCTGCCTGAGATATCGACTTTAGAAGCAGGTTTCCATTGTTTTCACACTTTTCATCGTATCATCATTGTAACCAACTTCACTTTCATGTCTTGTTTTGCGTTATGACCGCAGGCTGTGGCGCTGCAGCCGCTGAGCAAGGCAGCGTGAGGCTGCATTGCCCTCTGCTGTGAGACGCTCCAATATTTTCTACCACAGACCTTTATAATGAAGTGATACTTTTGGTTCATCACAAACTAAAAATCAAACTACATACTACTGTCAATGAAAGATGGATTTTTTAACCATAAAATGAGCCTTTGAGTGGCTTCATGTGAAAGAGAAATTTAATCAGTGTGTGTTCACGTAGGTTTCCATTATAAACGGCTGTAGAGCTGCGTTCTATTATTCTACACCTCCATTCCTCCTGATGTTGAAGCATTTGATTCAGACACGTCCAGAAATAAAGTGAAAGGAGCAGAAATTCACTATGTAATGCCCACATGTTGAAAAATATGTCCCAAGCTCATTCACGTGTTTTTTTTCCCCTCTCTCTGGCCACTCCGCAGCTCCGGACGCAAACAGATGTGAAAAAACACCAATAGAGTGACGAGGAGACTCAATGTGTTCCGTCTCTTTTGTCTGCATGAGAGGTTCAGGACAGACTAGATGGACCCAGACCAAACAGATGAATACAGTCCATCTCCTCGTTCTTCTATATGAGCGCTGATCGGCGAAATCAGTGATGTATCACATTTTGGAGTGATGTAATGACGTGGCTCTGGCTTGACTCCGTTAACGGTGGAAAAAGAACCAGTTCTTTGGCGGTGCTCATTTAAGAACTGGGCCTGGCACCGGCCCTGAACGAGCTTCTGGTTCTTTCTGGTGGAAAAGCCCTACCAGTGACTCAACACATACTCTGCTCCCTGCATCTGGTTCTGTTGTCCAGCCTGTACGCCCCAATGAAGGAGAGCGACCTTTGTCCCCAGTGCTGCTCTCCTCCTGAACTTTAAGGGGTTACAATAATCTCAAGCTTTGTGTAGTAGTGTCTCATGTGCAACATCACAATGGCGTTGCACAATTATTTAGTAAGACACACTTATACCTTTACACTGTACAATATTGCTGCCTATTCTGTTGTTTCAATTGCCTCTTCAATATACAATTGCTACGCGCGCACCCCCACTATTTCCTGCTTCTGATAATACTAACAGAAATGCAGCAGTAACAGTAAGTTTGCCAATAGTAATAGTAAAAAGATTGAAAAAAAATATTTTGCAGGATTTGTCTATGTTTATTTTAACTTAAGTTAATGACAGTTAGACACAGGACCCCGAACACAATTCATTAAGTTACTCCTGCCTTTTTTTTCTAAAGAGTCTGGATCATTGAGCAATGATTAAATAAATGTCCAGTTTCTGGGAGGTTTCTTCAAACCCACCTGTAAAGATCTTCTTCTTTGGCCTCCAAGAAGTTGACTGTGTATTTGACTGACTTGGCCATCAGAATACGGATATCAAATGTGTCCTGGAGGGGAAAGAACAACACTTAACACTCATTCACATCTGTCACTTTGAGATCTAACACAGAGCGACTCGTCACTCACCACAATTGGCTGACGGAAATACTCGTCCACTGCTGCCCCCCGCAGGGCAGAGAGGTCAACACCGTGGAAAGACGGCTGGTACCTGAGGGCAAAATACAACTGGTGAAGACTGGAGTTAAGCAAACAAAACATTCTACCTTCAGTCATGTGACTCGGCAGGACAGTGACGAGCAACACAGCTCATCAGGGTTCATTTCCACGATGCAACACTGACAGCCCTGTTATATGTCAACTCTTTGAAATAAGAAAACTCTGAATAGTTTAGAGTTTAAAACCTGTGTCGATACTTTGGTTGTATCTGTGACATGCATATGATGCGGGAATATATTTTCTTGGTCTTCAACATTTATTGGTTTAATCATGGGCAACAATAGAATTGTTGGTTCACGAATGATAGAAAAAGTAATCCCCATGACTGGATTTTAGAATAACATCATTTGAAACTTTGATTTCCAGGGCAGGATGTATTTTGTAATAATAACGTTTTAGTTGTGACAAACTACATCTGCCAAATCCAGCAAGGAAACTTTGATTAAACTAAAAATTTAAGTTTGTATGATGGTAAAACAAAATAAATCAGGGCACTTCCTGAACATTAACTTTACTCTCTATGTTTGTTCTTGAACCTCAATGCTAAAATGAAAGAAAGAAAGAAAAAAGTCAGTTTTCTCTCTGCTGACACAGCTTCAACATCATTGAACCAACTAACGCAGGGGCGTCAAACATTTCAGTTGAGGGGCCACATCCACCCTAATCTAACCTCTGGAGGCCCAACAAGTCAAACAGAACATGTTAAACTGCAGATATGGACAAATGCAAAGTCTTTCCTTCTTTTCATCCTTTTGTAACTGCAACAATTTGCCAGTCTATTCTCAAATTTACATATTAAAGGAAATCAGATATTATATTTGCAACAACAACAAAAACCAACTCCTCAGTCACCTGTATCTGGATATCATATTTTTATTCAGTATTAAAACAATTTGTCATCATCTGGAAATCGTTTTGAGTTTACGTGTCTAAAGTATCATTTCACATAAGTAGGACTCGTTGTTTTATTGTGAAATGCGTTGCGTCAAGTGACCTCCACAGATGCATTAATGTCGGGGGGTCAAATTCTGACCAAGGGCGGTTTTGAATGTCATTTCTGACAATCTAGTGTTTTTAGATCAGCCTCTGTCAGTTTTCATATTTAGACTTAAAAAAAAGATCCTCTGGCGGGCCGGTCCTGGCCCGCGGGCCGCATGTTGGACACCCCTGAGCTAACGATTCAACCACTGAGTCTTTCAGCCAAACGTTCTCTTACCAGAAGTTAGCCTTGGTGAACTGTTCCATGTAGAGCTGCTCATCTGTGAAGGGAGCCAGGTGGACGTCTCCAATGGTGGGGAACATCTTACCTGAAACGCAGTTTTGAGGTGGTTTACGTTTCTGGCTTCGACAATAAATTTCATTCTGTCCGACCTCCATTCATCCACCCTTTGTACAGTGGGGAGAACAAGTATTGATACACTGCTGATTTTTGACGTTTTCCCACCTACAAAGCATGTAGAGGTGTGTAATTTGTATTAAAGGTACTCTGTGCCTCTGTGAGGGACACAATCTAAAACAAAAATGCAGAAAATCACAGTGGATGATTTTTAAATAATTTCCATTGTACTGCATGACATAAGTATTTGATGGCCTATCAACCAGTAACAATTTAGGCTCCCACAGACCTGTTAGTTCTTCTTTAACCCTCTGGGTCTGAAGCATTTTGTGCCGTTTTTCACTACAACTGATTTTTCCTTTATATCTCAAATATAAAATCCATAAACCTTGCCTTTTTTAGTGTCATTTTGTTCAGGACAACCTCATAAATACAGCTCTGATGTATTGTTTTCACTTTGGCATACTTTATTAACACAGTGGATCTAAAAACACCATAAAACTACAAATTCGGTTGGGAAAAACAGATTTATTGATGATAAAATTCATAGATATGCGCAACGAATCATTTTGTTTACTTGTGAAGTAAATCTAAACTATAACTAAAATTTATCAAAACAGGACAAAAAAAACAGTTGTATGTTTTTGTAAAACTATTTACAAAAGGTCACACATATAATGTCAGGTGAAGAAAATTTTTTTTTGTGCCACTCAAAAAAACAGATTGTGTCCAACACAACACAGAGGGACACGTCACACATGACATGTCCATGGAGTGTCTTTCCTTTTCTTGTGTTCCTGCAGGCAATGTTTACATTTTAGCCTTTGGCTGTTGTGGTGGAGCTGGAATGATGGGGACAGGGGTGGGGGACAGCTGTCCTGGTCTGGGGGACACCTGTCCTGGTCTGGGGGACACCTGTCCTGGTCTGGGGGACACCTGCCTCCCCTCTAACAAAACGAAGCTGGGGTCGTCAATATTGTCATCAGAATCACTCTCAAACTCGCTGTCAGACTCGATGCTCTTCTCCTTCAATAAAAATAAAAAGTTGGAGCGCCTGACCGACGTTCATAAGGCGTCATTGTTTTGATAAAAAAAAAAAAAAAAAAAGAGTTCACTTGAAACTCTCTAATATAAATCTCAACTCACTCTCGCCGTCTCCGTCTCGCTTGGTTTACTTTTTCACGGTAAACGAACCAAAACGACACAACTATGGAAACCTTTGATTGGACATGGGCTCTTCTTCTCAACCAATGAGTGAAAGGTATACTGGCACATTACGAGCAGTGTCTTTTTTGCTACTCTGCTACTTTCACTTTGTTGTAGAAGCACTCCTGACTGGTCTTCTGCACCTGACACGCACTAAAATGTCACGGAAAAACACGGACAGAGTTTTCTTCATATCGCCACTTTGATTTGGGCAATCAACATAATTTTAAAACGATCTTGTAGTTTTATATCTGCATATATCTGATGACGCTGCACTGTGACGCTACTGCCTTTTAAAACGGTCATGTGATGAAGATGCACCGGTGCGTCTGCCGGCCACAGAGGTTTAAGAAGCCCTCCTGTTCTCCACTCACTACCTGTATTAACTGCACCTGTTTGAACTCGCTACCTGTATAAAAGACACCTGTCCACACACTCAAACAATGGCCAAGACCAGAGAGCTGTGCAAGGACATCAGGGATAAAAAGGCTGGGCTGGGCTCCAGGACAAGAGAAGCAGCTTGGTGAGAAGGCAACAACTGTTGGTGCAATTATCAGAAAATGGAAGAAGTTCAAGACGACGGTCAATCTCCCTCGGTCTGGAGCGCCATGCAAGATCTCTCCTCGTGGGGCATCAATGATCATGAGGACAGTGAGGGATGAGCCCAGAACCACATGGCAGGACCTGGTCAATGACCTGGAGAGAGCTGGACCACAGTCTCAAAGAAAACCATCAGTAACACTCCGCCGTCATGGATTAATGTCCTGTACTGCACACAAGCTCCTCCTGCTCAAGCCAGCGCATGTCAAGGTCCGTCTGAAGTTTGCCAATGACCATGTGGATGATCCAGAGGAGGAATGGGAGAAGGTCATGTGGTGTGAAGAGACAAAAGGAGCTTTTTGGTCTAAACTCCACTCGCCGTGTTTGGAGAAAGAAGGATGAGTACAACCCCAACAACACCATCCAACTGTGAACATGGAGGTGAAACATCATTCTTTGGGGATGCTTTCTGCAAAGGGGACGGGACGACTGCACCGTGTTGAGGGGAGGATGGATGAAACCATGTATGGTGAGATCTGGGCCAACAATCTCCTCCCCTCAGTAAGAGCACTGAAGATGGGTCGTGGCTGGTCTTCCAGCAGGACAACGACCTGGAACACTCAGCCAGCGCAACTAAGGAGTGTCTTACCCCGACCCCTCTGAAATGCGTGTTCACGAGAGTCTGAGGGGAAGGGCTATTCACCCCTCTAAATGGAGCTTTTACAGATGCACACTTTAAACAGAGGGGTAGGAGGACATGGCGCCAAAGGACTCGCATTTCACATATACAGTGGCTTGCAAAAGTATTCATACCCCTTGAACTTTTCCACATTTTGTCACATTACACGCCACAAACGTACATATATTTTATTGGAATTTTATGTGAAAGACCAACACAAAGTGTCACACAATTGTGAAGTACAAAGAAAATTATACATGACTTTACATTTTTTTCACAAATAAACACTGAAAAGTGCAGCGTACAAAAGTATTCAGCCCCCTTTTCTCTGAGTGCAACCAATTACCTTCAGACGCTGCCTGATGACTGCTGAATGAGTGAATGTTGAACTAATGACTAAATAGAGTCCACCTGTGTGTAATGTAATCTCAGTTCAAATACAGCTGTTCTGTGACGACCTCAGAGGTTTGTTAAGAGAATATTGGGGAGCAAACAGGACCATGAAGTCCAAGGAACACACCAGACTGGTCAGACATAAAGTTGTGGAGAAGTTTAAAGCAGGTTAGGCTATAAACAGATTTCCCAAGCTTTGAACATCTCACGGAGCACTGTTCATACATTATCCGGAAATGTAAAGAGTCTGGCACA
This sequence comes from Blennius ocellaris, assembly GCF_963422515.1. Lineage (NCBI taxonomy): Eukaryota > Metazoa > Chordata > Actinopteri > Blenniiformes > Blenniidae > Blennius > Blennius ocellaris. Next base: position 22,832,168 of record NC_137665.1, on the reverse strand, counting down.
ACTGCAAACCTACCAAGACACGGCCGTCCAGCTAAAGTTCCAGGCCGAACAAGGAGAGCACTGACCAGAGATGCAGCCAAGAGGCCCATGGTGACTCTGGACCAACTGCAGACATCCACAGCTCCGGTGGGGGAATCTGTCCACAGGACAACTATTGGGCTGCACTCCACACATCTGGCCTTTATGGAAGAGTGGCAAGAAGAAAGCCATAAGAAGTCCCGTTGGCAGTTTGCCAGAAACCATGTGGGGACACAGCAAACATGTGGAAGAAGGTGATCTGGTCACATGAGATGAAAATGCAAAACGTTATGTGTGGTGGAAACCGAACACTGCACATCACCGTGAACACACCGTCCCCACTGTCCAACATGGTGGTGGAACCATCATGCTCTGGGTGCTGCTCTTCAGCAGGGACAGGGAAGTTGGTCACAGTTGATGGAAGATGGATGGAGCCAAATCCAGGGAAAGAAAACCTGTTGGAGTCTGCAAAAGACTTGAGACTGGGGCGGAGGTTCACCTTCCAGCAGGACCACCATCCTAAACATAAAGACTTGAGACTGGAGGGTCACCTTCCAGCAGGACCACCATCCTAAACATAAAGACTTGAGACTGGAGGTTCACCTTCCAGCAGGACCACCATCCTAAACATAAAGACTTGAGACTGGAGGTTCACCTTCCAGCAGGACCACCATCCTAAACATAAAGACTTGAGACTGGAGGGTCACCTTCCAGCAGGACAACCATCCTAAACATAAAGACTTGAGACTGGAGGGTCACCTTCCAGCAGGACCACCATCCTAAACATAAAGACTTGAGACTGGAGGTTCACCTTCCAGCAGGACCACCATCCTAAACATAAAGACTTGAGACTGGAGGTTCACCTTCCAGCAGGACACCATCCTAAACATAAAGACTTGAGACTGGAGGGTCACCTTCCAGCAGGACCACCAAACTAAACATAAAGACTTGAGACTGGAGGTTCACCTTCCAGCAGGACCACCATCCTAAACATAAAGACTTGAGACTGGAGGTTCACCTTCCAGCAGGACCACCATCCTAAACATAAAGACTTGAGACTGGAGGTTCACCTTCCAGCAGGACACCATCCTAAACATAAAGACTTGAGACTGGAGGGTCACCTTCCAGCAGGACCACCATCCTAAACATAAAGACTTGAGACTGGAGGTTCACCTTCCAGCAGGACAACCATCCTAAACATAAAGACTTGAGACTGGAGGGTCACCTTCCAGCAGGACCACCATCCTAAACATAAAGACTTGAGACTGGAGGTTCACCTTCCAGCAGGACACCATCCTAAACATAAAGACTTGAGACTGGAGGTTCACCTTCCAGCAGGACCACCATCCTAAACATAAAGACTTGAGACTGGAGGGTCACCTTCCAGCAGGACCACCATCCTAAACATAAAGACTTGAGACTGGAGGTTCACCTTCCAGCAGGACCACCATCCTAAACATAAAGACTTGAGACTGGAGGGTCACCTTCCAGCAGGACCACCATCCTAAACATAAAGACTTGAGACTGGAGGTTCACCTTCCAGCAGGACAACCATCCTAAACATAAAGACTTGAGACTGGAGGGTCACCTTCCAGCAGGACCACCATCCTAAACATAAAGACTTGAGACTGGAGGTTCACCTTCCAGCAGGACACCATCCTAAACATAAAGACTTGAGACTGGAGGTTCACCTTCCAGCAGGACCACCATCCTAAACATAAAGACTTGAGACTGGAGGGTCACCTTCCAGCAGGACCACCATCCTAAACATAAAGACTTGAGACTGGAGGTTCACCTTCCAGCAGGACAACCATCCTAAACATAAAGACTTGAGACTGGAGGTTCACCTTCCAGCAGGACCACCATCCTAAACATAAAGACTTGAGACTGGAGGTTCACCTTCCAGCAGGACCACCATCCTAAACATAAAGACTTGAGACTGGAGGGTCACCTTCCAGCAGGACACCCAACTAAACATAAAGACTTGAGACTGGAGGTTCACCTTCCAGCAGGACCACCATCCTAAACATAAAGACTTGAGACTGGAGGTTCACCTTCCAGCAGGACCACCATCCTAAACATAAAGACTTGAGACTGGAGGTTCACCTTCCAGCAGGACCACCATCCTAAACATAAAGACTTGAGACTGGAGGGTCACCTTCCAGCAGGACACCCAACTAAACATAAAGACTTGAGACTGGAGGTTCACCTTCCAGCAGGACACCCAACTAAACATAAAGACTTGAGACTGGAGGTTCCCCTTCCAGCAGGACCACCATCCTAAACATAAAGACTTGAGACTGGAGGGTCACCTTCCAGCAGGACCACCATCCTAAACATAAAGACTTGAGACTGGAGGGTCACCTTCCAGCAGGACCACCATCCTAAACATAAAGACTTGAGACTGGAGGTTCCCCTTCCAGCAGGACACCCAACTAAACATAAAGACTTGAGACTGGAGGTTCACCTTCCAGCAGGACCACCATCCTAAACATAAAGACTTGAGACTGGAGGTTCACCTTCCAGCAGGACCACCATCCTAAACATAAAGACTTGAGACTGGAGGTTCACCTTCCAGCAGGACCACCATCCTAAACATAAAGACTTGAGACTGAGGTGGAGGGTCACCTTCCAGCAGGACCACCATCCTAAACATAAAGACTTGAGACTGAGGTGGAGGGTCACCTTCCAGCAGGACCACCATCCTAAACATAAAGACTTGAGACTGAGGTGGAGGGTCACCTTCCAGCAGGACCACCATCCTAAACATAAAGACTTGAGACTGGAGGTTCCCCTTCCAGCAGGACCACCATCCTAAACATAAAGACTTGAGACTGGAGGGTCACCTTCCAGCAGGACCACCATCCTAAACATAAAGACTTGAGACTGGAGGGTCACCTTCCAGCAGGACCACCATCCTAAACATAAAGACTTGAGACTGGAGGGTCACCTTCCAGCAGGACACCCAACTAAACATAAAGACTTGAGACTGGAGGTTCACCTTCCAGCAGGACCACCATCCTAAACATAAAGACTTGAGACTGGAGGTTCACCTTCCAGCAGGACCACCATCCTAAACATAAAGACTTGAGACTGGAGGTTCACCTTCCAGCAGGACCACCATCCTAAACATAAAGACTTGAGACTGGAGGGTCACCTTCCAGCAGGACACCCAACTAAACATAAAGACTTGAGACTGGAGGTTCACCTTCCAGCAGGACACCCAACTAAACATAAAGACTTGAGACTGGAGGTTCCCCTTCCAGCAGGACCACCATCCTAAACATAAAGACTTGAGACTGGAGGGTCACCTTCCAGCAGGACCACCATCCTAAACATAAAGACTTGAGACTGGAGGGTCACCTTCCAGCAGGACCACCATCCTAAACATAAAGACTTGAGACTGGAGGGTCACCTTCCAGCAGGACCACCATCCTAAACATAAAGACTTGAGACTGGAGGGTCACCTTCCAGCAGGACCACCATCCTAAACATAAAGACTTGAGACTGGAGGTTCACCTTCCAGCAGGACCACCATCCTAAACATAAAGACTTGAGACTGGAGGTTCACCTTCCAGCAGGACCACCATCCTAAACATAAAGACTTGAGACTGGAGGTTCACCTTCCAGCAGGACCACCATCCTAAACATAAAGACTTGAGACTGAGGTGGAGGGTCACCTTCCAGCAGGACCACCATCCTAAACATAAAGACTTGAGACTGAGGTGGAGGGTCACCTTCCAGCAGGACCACCATCCTAAACATAAAGACTTGAGACTGAGGTGGAGGGTCACCTTCCAGCAGGACCACCATCCTAAACATAAAGACTTGAGACTGGAGGTTCCCCTTCCAGCAGGACCACCATCCTAAACATAAAGACTTGAGACTGGAGGGTTACCTTCCAGCAGGACCACCATCCTAAACATAAAGACTTGAGACTGGAGGGTCACCTTCCAGCAGGACCACCATCCTAAACATAAAGACTTGAGACTGGAGGGTCACCTTCCAGCAGGACACCCAACTAAACATAAAGACTTGAGACTGGAGGTTCACCTTCCAGCAGGACCACCATCCTAAACATAAAGACTTGAGACTGGAGGTTCACCTTCCAGCAGGACCACCATCCTAAACATAAAGACTTGAGACTGGAGGTTCACCTTCCAGCAGGACCACCATCCTAAACATAAAGACTTGAGACTGGAGGGTCACCTTCCAGCAGGACACCCAACTAAACATAAAGACTTGAGACTGGAGGTTCACCTTCCAGCAGGACACCCAACTAAACATAAAGACTTGAGACTGGAGGTTCCCCTTCCAGCAGGACCACCATCCTAAACATAAAGACTTGAGACTGGAGGGTCACCTTCCAGCAGGACCACCATCCTAAACATAAAGACTTGAGACTGGAGGGTCACCTTCCAGCAGGACCACCATCCTAAACATAAAGACTTGAGACTGGAGGGTCACCTTCCAGCAGGACCACCATCCTAAACATAAAGACTTGAGACTGGAGGGTCACCTTCCAGCAGGACCACCATCCTAAACATAAAGACTTGAGACTGGAGGTTCACCTTCCAGCAGGACCACCATCCTAAACATAAAGACTTGAGACTGGAGGTTCACCTTCCAGCAGGACCACCATCCTAAACATAAAGACTTGAGACTGGAGGTTCACCTTCCAGCAGGACCACCATCCTAAACATAAAGACTTGAGACTGGAGGGTCACCTTCCAGCAGGACACCCAACTAAACATAAAGACTTGAGACTGGAGGTTCACCTTCCAGCAGGACACCCAACTAAACATAAAGACTTGAGACTGGAGGTTCCCCTTCCAGCAGGACCACCATCCTAAACATAAAGACTTGAGACTGGAGGGTCACCTTCCAGCAGGACCACCATCCTAAACATAAAGACTTGAGACTGGAGGGTCACCTTCCAGCAGGACCACCATCCTAAACATAAAGACTTGAGACTGGAGGGTCACCTTCCAGCAGGACCACCATCCTAAACATAAAGACTTGAGACTGGAGGGTCACCTTCCAGCAGGACCACCATCCTAAACATAAAGACTTGAGACTGGAGGTTCACCTTCCAGCAGGACCACCATCCTAAACATAAAGACTTGAGACTGGAGGTTCACCTTCCAGCAGGACCACCATCCTAAACATAAAGACTTGAGACTGGAGGTTCACCTTCCAGCAGGACCACCATCCTAAACATAAAGACTTGAGACTGGAGGTTCACCTTCCAGCAGGACAACCATCCTAAACATAAAGACTTGAGACTGGAGGTTCACCTTCCAGCAGGACCACCATCCTAAACATAAAGACTTGAGACTGGAGGGTCACCTTCCAGCAGGACCACCAAACTAAACATAACACCAGGGCTACAATGGAATAGTTTAAACCAAAACATATTCATGTGTTACAATGGCCCAGTCAAAGTTCTGACCTAAATCCCATCGAGAATCTGTGGCAAGATCTGAAAACTGCCGTTCACAAACGCTCTCCATGTAATTTGACTGAGCTTGAGTTGTCTCTCAGTCTCCAGATGTGCAAGGCTGGTAGAGAGAGACCCCAAAAGACTTGCAGCTGGAATTGCAGCAAAAGGCGGTTCCACAAAGTATTGACTCAGGGGAGCTGAATAGTTTTGCACGCGACACTTTTCAGTGTTTTATTTGTGAAAAAAATGTAAAGTCATGTATAATGTTCTTTGCACTTCACAACTGTGTGACACTTTGTGTTGGTCTTTCACATAAAATTCCAATAAAATATATGTATGTTTGTGGCGTGTAATGTGACAAAATGTGGAAAAGTTCAAGGGGTATGAATACTTTTGCAAGCCACTGTATACGCTTCTAAAGTTACATAAACCTGTTGTGTTTTATACGAGTAAGAGCGGCAGTAGTGCTGCCGTATGGAGCTTCCGTGTGTATTTGTTCCGTAGAGACCGTGTTTATAACATTTTATTATTACACTGTAGAGTTCCAAAGTATTCTAATATTGGTGTTTTGAAAACAGGGACTCCCGAGCAAACAAGGAAGCTCCTCCGCTTTCGTATGGTGAATGAGGAAATATTTCTGAAGTCCAAATACAGCGCAGCAACTGAAGTAATCCATGTCTCCGTCTATTTCTTCACTTTGATGTGGAAAGGCGGAAAACAAAGCAGCCAAGCTACTGCAACACGTTGAATTTAGGACGGCAGGACGATGCTCCTGCTGGAAAATCAACAAACATCCGTGGCTCACCTCTGCTGATATAACGGCGCCGTATTATGACGTCAAAACTGTGAGATGGAGCGAGAGGGGCGGGGCTGAGCAGAGGGAGAGGGGCGGGGCTGAGCAGAGGGAGAGGGGTGTCCCAAATCTAAGGGCTGAAACTTTTATCCCTTTGCCTTTGCCCTCGTTTTGGAGGTGAAGGCAGAGGCGGAGGGCTACAAAAGAGAATTGGGATCGGGCCTTTGTCACATTATGTGAACAAACAGAACAAATGTTCTGGAACACAAACATGTTGTCAGCTTCACTCAGAGCAAGTCAAGAAGGTAAACGTCAGCTGAGCTCCTAAACACTGAAACCCGTCCAAACCTGCTCACGTTCAATGAGCATTCCTCTCGTCCCCGCCAGCTTACCGTTGGTCTTGAGAAACTTCTTGGCGTGCAGGTAGCTCTCCAGCATGCGCTCGTTAAACAGCATGTAGCCCATGGGTTCTGAGATGATGATGTCCACCTGCTCAGGTAGTGTCACCTCCTCTACCTTCCCTGGGATGACCACTACACGCTCCCCCAGACGGTTACTGTTCACCAGCACCTGCAGAGTATATTCACAACACGCCTGGTTCACACGCAGCTCTGCAGACACACCACTCTGCAGACACCCTGTAGCGGCTCCCTCAAGCTTTCCACAGTCAAACTGTTCATTTAATATTAGTTTAAATCATCTCTTATCTGACATCTTGAGGGGATAAATGTGACATTTAGATGAAAACGTTTGAGTTTGTCACCTTCAGCGTGTTCTTCTGAACATTGCAGCCAAAGGAAAACCTCAACACATCCAAAACTCGAACAGAGAAGAAGTAGTAGTAGAGCACATATCTTCACCACCTCCACATTGTTTTCTTTTACTGCTGGAACTGCACATGCAGTATGTCGGACCCTATTGCTCCAGATCTGTATAAGTTTACAACTGTAGTCTTTATTTTAGACTAACTATATCCACATAAATATTTGTATTAATCATAACGGCTATAATTACCATGAGATTCCACAACATCCCATCTGTGTGTTTGTATGTTTTAGGTGATCAGATGTGTTGAGCCCTGATGTAGAATGTTTACATTTGTCCATATTATACGTTACACACTAACCACTTGAGACTGGATTGTGTTACTTCCGCGAAGTCACTTCTACTAAATTGCCTGACATACAGTCATGAGTCATCCTGCTTGGTATGGACGGTATATAGGTATAAGGCACCTCGTCTCTGCAGACCCTGAGGCACGGACGTCCAGAGTTCCTTTGGAAAGTTTCACTCGGTATAACTCCGCCCCACACATTCTATTGAATGAAAACATGGCACGGACCGAGGATATTTAAGTTTTGGGTATGAGGTATTTTCCTGGGGTGCCACCATCCCAGGACGCATTCACAATGCATGCTGTTCACAGTACAAAGCCTCTGTGGTCAGATGCTGCCTGGCCACCCCCCCAGGAAGTGCTTTGAGCAAAAGTGCTTTGGTGCCTGTGAACACCCGACTTCAGGGCTCGCCACATGTGATCGGATCACCAGAAACGCATGTTAATGTCGGAAGCATGTACTACGTCACTGGATTTTGTCTTATGGAGATAACTTGAAGGGTTAACCTTGGGTTTTCCGAACTATGACGCGTGCTCACTTCTCACCAGGATAAATAGTCCCGGCAACTAACGCTGAACGTCTAACCTGCTCTGGAGCAGGTTAAGTTCTTGATTAACAGTCCGAGCTCCGCCTCCTGACAAACTAGATCTCTTGGAAAATGATCCGCCCATTCTTAAATGATGGTTATTGGGTGCACGGGCTCAACGTTGAGATGCAGCTGAGCGGAGAGGAGAAAGTATTTAGAACTTAATTTTTTTACAAAATAAAATTAATCTTGGTCACAGAAGCTTTGAAGGATGTTTTTTTTCCTTGATGTCTGTTTTAACTCCACGAGGGTTGATCTGGAATAATGAGTTTGATGATCTCACCAGACAGAACTGCAAAAACATGAATTCATGTGATGAATTAATATTCCAACACAAAACACGCGAAACAACTGGATATAAAATCTAAATTGAGAGATGAGCAGTGAGGAAGTTCATCCAGACACGTTTCTGCTGGAATAAAGTGAAACCGAGTGATGAAAGTGAAGTCCGTTTATATTGTCCTAGATAGATAGATAGATAGATAGATAGATAGATAGATAGATAGATAGATAGATAGATAGATAGATAGATAGATAGATAGATAGATAGATAGATAGATAGATAGATAGATAGATAGATAGATAGATAGATAGATAGATAGATAGATAGATAGATAGATAGATAGATAGATAGATAGATAGATAGATAGATAGATAGATAGATAGATAGATAGATAGATAGATAGATAGATAGATAGATAGATAGATAGATAGATAGATAGATAGATAGATAGATAGATAGATAGATAGATAGATAGATAGATAGATAGATAGATAGATAGATAGATAGATAGATAGATAGATAGATAGATAGATAGATAGATAGATAGATAGATAGATAGATAGATAGATAGATAGATAGATAGATAGATAGATAGATAGATAGATAGATAGATAGATAGATAGATAGATAGATAGATAGATAGATAGATAGATAGATAGATAGATAGATAGATAGATAGATAGATAGATAGATAGATAGATAGATAGATAGATAGATAGATAGATAGATAGATAGATAGATAGATAGATAGATAGATAGATAGATAGATAGATAGATAGATAGATAGATAGATAGATAGATAGATAGATAGATAGATAGATAGATAGATAGATAGATAGATAGATAGATAGATAGATAGATAGATAGATAGATAGATAGATAGATAGATAGATAGATAGATAGATAGATAGATAGATAGATAGATAGATAGATAGATAGATAGATAGATAGATAGATAGATAGATAGATAGATAGATAGATAGATAGATAGATAGATAGATAGATAGATAGATAGATGACTTTATTAATCCCTGAAGGGAAATTGTTTTGTTGCAGCAAAACAATTTCCCTTCAGGGACTAATAAAGTTTTTCAATTTTTTTTCAATTTTACCCTGGTGGATGTGTTCTAACTCTTCATTTTCTCGAGAATAATCGCTCCTTTAAAGGGTCATCTGTAAACTGCTCTTCAGAGTTTCTCCGTGTGTGATTGGTCAGATGCTGCAAACTCCGCCCCTTTAATGTGAACGTGCACACGTAGGTCTGGGCTGAACTACTGAGTTGATAACCTGCTTCGTAGAAACAGTGATCAGGATCCCACCTGTCTGGATAAGGTCAACAGGTAACAGAGAAACTCTGGATATGTTTGTCACGGTTCATAGTACGGGCCTCTGGTGTAACGGGCGACGTGCGCGCGTGCACGCACACATACCTCAGCGTGCTGAGCCATGGTGCTCGCCTCCACTGCGTACACTTTTCTGGCTCCAGCCTGAGCTGCGAAGAAGGAGAGGATCCCCGATCCACAGCCCACATCTAGAACCACCTGCAGGACACATCAAACGCTCAAGGACTGGCAAGTATCACGGATATAATAATACACGTTGAAAGGTAAAAACAACATTCAGACATCCAGTCATTGAGCGGAATATCTATGACACATTTTATCACATGCTAATCCAACAGTGAGTTTAATCTGTGAGTGTGTGACAGCACTTAATCTGGACTACAACACCTCAAACAGAGAACCTCTGCTCATCAGATATCAAACACAAAACTGCCAGACTGGATCAAATGTTCATGAGCTGAAAATCCAAAGATATTTGAGCTTTTATTTGTAAAAATGACTGATTAAGTCATTTCATGGCTTGACTTGGAAGAGACTGTTAAGTCTATGTTGCAGCAATTGTACAAAATAGCATCCATCTGCCTTCAGATGAAGTGGGGGAAGGTTTTACAGACAACAGTGTCCTACAATGTCCTTCCATGACGAAACGAGTCGAGTGAAAACGTGCTCTGACACATGCAGTCCTGTGAAGTTACCTTGTCCTTGAAGTCACTGTGGTTCTGGAGAATCGCCCGCTGATAAGTACCTGTCCGAACATAGTCCTGCATCATGTTCTGTTGCTGAGAGAGGTAGCCATAAAACTGCAAGGTCATAGGAGAAGAGTTACACACATTCAATATTGTGTGAGCCAGTTAAAGACACATTTTGGATGACTGTGGGTCAGTGTGGTAGGCAGACGGGGTGTCAAGCAATCTGGAAGGACCAGAGCAGACGTCAGTCTAATGGACATCTGCAGTTGTTTAAGAACAATACACACTTAAATTCTTTCCTCAAAGGCCACCGCAGTTACTAAGGCTCTGTTTCCATCACAAAAGCAAACGAGTGTAACTGCAAAAGCCAGGAGTCCCTTCAACTGTCACTTTTTCATCCTGACTCCCAAGGTGGAACTTTTCTGTGATGCTGGATTCTCCACTGCAGAAACAGCCAGAGGCTAAGGAACCCCGTTACTGCGCATGCGTACCTCCGCCGTGCTAAATAGTTGCTCTTCTCATGTGTTTATAACCAACATGGCAGCCTCCATAGTAGCCTGACTCCCAGTCCAGATTTTAGTTTTGTAGTTGAGATTCATCGCTAGTAGCATCAATTTATCCATTCAAATGTCGGGTACTTTCCTTGGTGTTAATGTTTACAGTATATTGTTCTCTGCATACACGAGTGTGTTGCTTCATTATAAAAACAACAAACAGCGCCCCCTCATGGTTTTCTGAATCGAACAAGGCCTCTTCACTTGGAAGTTTGTAAAAGGGCCCAAGCGAAGTGAAAAGCAGAGTGCCCCCTAGTGTTTAAAAAGTGTACACCGATAGAAATGTTGGTGTAAAATCCTTCCTTATCTGCATCGATTTTTAACTGATATAAATATATATATCTTCTTACATCGCTATTCAACACAATTCAGTCTGTTGCAATACGCACATATTGTAAATGTTTACAGCACAATGACTGTACATTATTTAAGATGTATTGCAGCTTTACTCAATTATGAACTGCACATTTGAAAAATGCCACTGGGGCACATAAAGGCTGAAACGGCAGCGTTCGACATAAGTTTTCCTCCAGATGGAACACACCGAAACATGTTTGGTAAAGGTGATGCAGCCCAGCTGACACTCCATGGGCCATTGAATGTCAGTGTGAGCAGTTTTACTTGTGGGCTGGTTCTTCAGATGGATCAGGTCACATGTTTTCGCGACTGTAAAATGTGAATGCTCACCTGGAAATACTGCACAGCAGAGGACTCCTCTGTTCGGTCGCTGAATACCGAGTGTTCGCCCAGGTGTCCACGACAATTCTTCAACAGGTTGTAAAAAGACTGAAAGTCTGAAGCGGAAAAAACAAACAACCATCTCAGCAACACAAAAACATACGACAGATGAATCAACTTCTGAGCTATTTTGTCTGGAGCTATGTTGCAAGAATTCCCCAAGGGGTTAATAAAAACATGTCTACTCTGTGACATTAGAATACAATGATTTGCAACTTTCAACAATATTTTATTCACATTGGAATTTCTTGTATAGAGAAGAGAAAAGTTCTTGAATTCAGTTCTTTTGTTCTCAGGATCTGGACTTTAAATTGACTTCGAAAATAGCTTGAATAAAAAAAGGGATGTTTTGTTTTCCAATGGACGGCAGAGTGCTCATCTGTGTATTTAGCATATGGAACAGTCAAACTTGTGAAAAGTGTATTAATTTAAGAACTCAGTTCTTTGTCAGTGCCTCCACCAAGACATTAGTTCGGGAACCATTTGACTCTTTGATGTCACTCTCAGCATTTCTTTTAAAACGTGTTGCTGAAAAGTTTTTCTTCATAAAAAACATAATTGCTGTTATTTATGGGATGGTGAAGTCTGTAGCGACAGTCTCATACCTGCAGGCGAGGAGAACTGCAGCAGGACGCTGTTACAACCCAGAGTGATGATGAACGACTGCTTCCCCACACGGCTGCACTCTGTGTCTCTGGAAACGGAACACTTGAACACACTCGCCTCCTCTCCTGCAAAACGACATAGTGAACATAGAACAGAAGAATTGAGGACATATTACAAGTCTGCAGAGAACATGGACTAAAGCCCCTGAAGAACAGTGAGGCCGCCTGCATTTAGTTTCTTTATCTACCTCTGGTGCAGTAATATCAACTTTATTTATATGTGATTAACAAACTTAACGTCAAATCATACATGGATTTGTCTTATACAGGACTTTCTACTGCTTGAGGAGCCCGCAATGCGCTTTACACTGTTACACAAAGTTAATCACATTCACACAAGTGGCTGCCATGCAAGGTCGAGCCATTTGGAGCAGTTATGGGTTCAGTGTCTTGCTCAAGGACACTTGGGCATGTGGACGGGGGAGATGGGAATCAAACCTGCAACATTCTGATTGTGAAATGACCACTCTACCGACGAAGCTAAAGCCACATACAAGTATTGATATACTGCTGATTTTTGAAGTTTTCCCACCTACAAAGCATGTAGAGGTGTGTAATTTGTATTAAAGGTTCTCTTCAACTGTGAGGGACACAATCTAAAACAAAAATGCAGAAAATCACAGTGGATGATTTTTAAATAATTAATTTCCATTGTATTGCATGCCCTACGTATTTGATGGCCTATCAACCAGTAAGAATTGAGCCTCCCACAAACCTGTTAGTTCTTCTTTAAGAAGCCCTCCTGTTCTCCACTCACTACCTGTATTAACTGCACCTGTTTGAACTCCTTACCTGTAGAAAAGACACCTGTCCACACACTCAAACAAATTCCAACCTCTCCACAATGGCCAAGACCAGCCAGAGAGCTGTGCAAGGACATCAGGGATAAAAAGGCTGGGCTGGGCTACAGGACAAGAGGCGAGCAGCTTGGTGAGAAGGCAACAACTGTTGGTGCAATTATCAGGAAATGGAAGAAGTTCAAGACGACGGTCAATCTCCCTCGGTCTGGAGCGCCATGCAAGATCTGTCCTCGTGGGGCAACAATGATCATGAGGACAGTGAGGGATGAGGCCAGAACCACACCGCAGGACCTGGTCAATGACCTGAATAGAGCTGGACCACAGTCTCAAAGAAAACCATCAGTAACACTCCGCCGTCATGGATTAATGTCCTGCACTGCACACAAGGTCCTTCTGCTCAAGCCAGCATGTCAAGGTCCGTCTGAAGTTTGCCAATGACCATGTGGATGATCCAGAGGAGGAATGGGAGAAGGTCATGTGGTGTGATGAGACAAAAGTGGAGCTTTTTGGTCTAAACTCCACTCGCCGTGTTTGGAGAAAGAAGGATGAGTACAACCCCAAGAACACCATCCAACTGTGAACATGGAGGTGAAACATCATTCTTTGGGGATGCTTTCTGCAAAGGGGACGGGACGACTGCACCGTGTTGAGGGGAGGATGGATGGAACCATGTATGGTGAGATCTGGGCCAACAATCTCCTCCCCTCAGTAAGAGCATTGAAGATGGGTCGTGGCTGGTCTTCCAGCATGACAACGACCTGGAACACTCAGCCAGCGCAACTAAGGAGTGGCTCCGTAGGAAGCATCTCAAGGCCCTGGAGTGGCTCCGTAGGAAGCATCTCAAGGCCCTGGAGTGGCTCCGTAGGAAGCATCTCAAGGCCCTGGAGTGGCTCCGTAGGAAGCATCTCAAGGCCCTGGAGTGGCTCCGTAGGAAGCATCTCAAGGCCCTGGAGTGGCTCCGTAGGAAGCATCTCAAGGCCCTGGAGTGGCTCCGTAGGAAGCATCTCAAGGTCCTGGAGTGGCTCCGTAGGAAGCATCTCAAGGCCCTGGAGTGGCTCCGTAGGAAGCATCTCAAGGTCCTGGAGTGGCTCCGTAGGAAGCATCTCAAGGTCCTGGAGTGGCTCCGTAGGAAGCATCTCAAGGTCCTGGAGTGGCTCCGTAGGAAGCATCTCAAGGCCCTGGAGTGGCTCCGTAGGAAGCATCTCAAGGTCCTGGAGTGGCTCCGTAGGAAGCATCTCAAGGCCCTGGAGTGGCTCCGTAGGAAGCATCTCAAGGCCCTGGAGTGGCTCCGTAGGAAGCATCTCAAGGCCCTGGAGTGGCTCCGTAGGAAGCATCTCAAGGCCCTGGAGTGGCTCCGTAGGAAGCATCTCAAGGCCCTGGAGTGGCTCCGTAGGAAGCATCTCAAGGCCCTGGAGTGGCTCCGTAGGAAGCATCTCAAGGCCCTGGAGTGGCTCCGTAGGAAGCATCTCAAGGTCCTGGAGTGGCTCCGTAGGAAGCATCTCAAGGTCCTGGAGTGGCTCCGTAGGAAGCATCTCAAGGCCCTGGAGTGGCTCCGTAGGAAGCATCTCAAGGTCCTGGAGTGGCTCCGTAGGAAGCATCTCAAGGTCCTGGAGTGGCTCCGTAGGAAGCATCTCAAGGTCCTGGAGTGGCTCCGTAGGAAGCATCTCAAGGTCCTGGAGTGGCTCCGTAGGAAGCATCTCAAGGTCCTGGAGTGGCTCCGTAGGAGGCATCTCAAGGTCCTGGAGTGGCTCCGTAGGAAGCATCTCAAGGTCCTGGAGTGGCTCCGTAGGAGGCATCTCAAGGTCCTGGAGTGGCTCCGTAGGAGGCATCTCAAGGTCCTGGAGTGGCTCCGTAGGAGGCATCTCAAGGTCCTGGAGTGGCTCCGTAGGAAGCATCTCAAGGTCCTGGAGTGGCTCCGTAGGAAGCATCTCAAGGTCCTGGAGTGGCTCCGTAGGAAGCATCTCAAGGTCCTGGAGTGGCTCCGTAGGAAGCATCTCAAGGTCCTGGAGTGGCTCCGTAGGAAGCATCTCAAGGTCCTGGAGTGGCTCCGTAGGAAGCATCTCAAGGTCCTGGAGTGGCTCCGTAGGAAGCATCTCAAGGTCCTGGAGTGGCTCCGTAGGAAGCATCTCAAGGTCCTGGAGTGGCTCCGTAGGAAGCATCTCAAGGTCCTGGAGTGGCTCCGTAGGAAGCATCTCAAGGTCCTGGAGTGGCTCCGTAGGAAGCATCTCAAGGTCCTGGAGTGGCTCCGTAGGAAGCATCTCAAGGTCCTGGAGTGGCTCCGTAGGAAGCATCTCAAGGTCCTGGAGTGGCTCCGTAGGAAGCATCTCAAGGTCCTGGAGTGGCTCCGTAGGAAGCATCTCAAGGTCCTGGAGTGGCTCCGTAGGAAGCATCTCAAGGTCCTGGAGTGGCTCCGTAGGAAGCATCTCAAGGTCCTGGAGTGGCTCCGTAGGAAGCATCTCAAGGTCCTGGAGTGGCTCCGTAGGAAGCATCTCAAGGTCCTGGAGTGGCTCCGTAGGAAGCATCTCAAGGCCCTGGAGTGGCTCCGTAGGAAGCATCTCAAGGCCCTGGAGTGGCTCCGTAGGAAGCATCTCAAGGCCCTGGAGTGGCTCCGTAGGAAGCATCTCAAGGCCCTGGAGTGGCTCCGTAGGAAGCATCTCAAGGCCCTGGAGTGGCTCCGTAGGAAGCATCTCAAGGCCCTGGAGTGGCTCCGTAGGAAGCATCTCAAGGTCCTGGAGTGGCTCCGTAGGAAGCATCTCAAGGCCCTGGAGTGGCTCCGTAGGAAGCATCTCAAGGTCCTGGAGTGGCTCCGTAGGAAGCATCTCAAGGTCCTGGAGTGGCTCCGTAGGAAGCATCTCAAGGTCCTGGAGTGGCTCCGTAGGAAGCATCTCAAGGTCCTGGAGTGGCTCCGTAGGAAGCATCTCAAGGTCCTGGAGTGGCTCCGTAGGAAGCATCTCAAGGTCCTGGAGTGGCTCCGTAGGAGGCATCTCAAGGTCCTGGAGTGGCTCCGTAGGAAGCATCTCAAGGTCCTGGAGTGGCTCCGTAGGAAGCATCTCAAGGTCCTGGAGTGGCTCCGTAGGAGGCATCTCAAGGTCCTGGAGTGGCTCCGTAGGAGGCATCTCAAGGCCCTGGAGTGGCTCCGTAGGAAGCATCTCAAGGCCCTGGAGTGGCTCCGTAGGAAGCATCTCAAGGCCCTGGAGTGGCTCCGTAGAAAGCATCTCAAGGCCCTGGAGTGGCTCCGTAGGAAGCATCTCAAGGCCCTGGAGTGGCTCCGTAGGAAGCATCTCAAGGCCCTGGAGTGGCTCCGTAGGAAGCATCTCAAGGCCCTGGAGTGGCTCCGTAGGAAGCATCTCAAGGCCCTGGAGTGGCTCCGTAGGAAGCATCTCAAGGCCCTGGAGTGGCTCCGTAGGAAGCATCTCAAGGCCCTGGAGTGGCTCCGTAGGAAGCATCTCAAGGTCCTGGAGTGGCTCCGTAGGAAGCATCTCAAGGCCCTGGAGTGGCTCCGTAGGAAGCATCTCAAGGTCCTGGAGTGGCTCCGTAGGAAGCATCTCAAGGTCCTGGAGTGGCTCCGTAGGAAGCATCTCAAGGTCCTGGAGTGGCTCCGTAGGAAGCATCTCAAGGTCCTGGAGTGGCTCCGTAGGAAGCATCTCCAGGTCCTGGAGTGGCTCCGTAGGAAGCATCTCAAGGTCCTGGAGTGGCTCCATAGGAAGCATCTCCAGGTCCTGGAGTGGCCTAGCCAGTCTCCAGACCTGAATCCAATAGAAAATCTTTGGAGAGATGAAAGTCCGTGTTGCCCAGCAACAGCCCCGAAACCTGAACGCTCTGGAGAACATCTGTATGGAGGAGTGGCCTGAAACCTGAACGCTCTGGAGAACATCTGTATGGAGGAGTGGCCTGAAACCTGAACGCTCTGGAGAACATCTGTATGGAGGAATGGTCTGAATCCTGAACGCTCTGGAGAACATCTGTATGGAGGAGTGGCCAGAAACCTGAACGCTCTGGAGAACATCTGTATGGAGGAGTGGCCTGAAACCTGAACGCTCTGGAGAACATCTGTATGGAGGAGTGGCCTGAAACCTGAACGCTCTGGAGAACATCTGTATGGAGGAGTGGCCTGAAACCTGAACGCTCTGGAGAACATCTGTATGGAGGAGTGGCCTGAATCCTGAACGCTCTGGAGAACATCTGTATGGAGGAGTGGCCAGAAACCCTGCTGCAGTGCAAACCTGGTGAAGAACTACAGAAAACGTCTGATCTCTGTCATTGCAAACGAAGGTTTCTGTACCAAATATTGAGTTCTGTTTGTCTGATGTATCAAATACTTGTTATGCAATACAATGGAAATTAATTATTTAAAAATCATCCACTGGGATTTTCTGCATTTTTGTTTTTTTGTTCCCTCACAGTTGAAGAGTACATTTGATACAAATTACAGACGTTACTTACATGTTTTGTAAGAGGGAAAACTTCAAAAATCAGCAGTGTATCAAATACTTGTTCTCCCCACTGTATCTATGTTAAACAAGTGTGTTTCTTACTGCTGCTTGATAGTTAATCACCATCTCCAGCTCCACTGTGAGCTAAACTAAATGCAAAAACATGTATGAGAAAGTAAATCGACAAGAACAGTTTTAGTTTCAAACTATAACCAAAGTAGCAGGTACGTTAAAATATACTAGAAACACTCAAACTGCAGCAATGGGGTTTAAATTGAAAGTTAAAAGTTTCAAGTGAAAATCTTGTTCAACAATTTCAAGTGAGGAAATCATAAAGCTGTTGCAGGTCTAAAGTGACAGAAGTTTGATTAGCATATTGACATGGCTCCAGGGTGCTTTTCATGCACCTCTGAAAACACTGGCCTCAGTCCTGATCCTTCCACACCAGCTGCTCTTCATTCTCTGGCTTCACCAGCTGTTTTATACTTGAGGTTTTTAAACAACTCATAACCTGCTTTCACTTCCTGGCTTTGACCTCATGACACTTTGCTCATCTTTTATTGTTTTTAGGATTATTTATGTAAAGCACTTTGTTTCAGCTATGGTTGCTTTAAGTCTGCTATGGAATTAAAATGGAGTTGATTCAACTGAATGTATTTTACTGCCTGTTCCATGTGTGAAGAAGCTTCAAACGGCTACTTTTTGATGGTTTGTGGAGGCAGATTAAACAGCTTTGAGGCCGTTTTTAGTTTAGATGGACAGTTTAAGGCATCGATCTCAAGTTTTGAACTGAAACGTTCACATTTCCTTGTCACATGAGTTAGCTGCTAATGTTAGCTTAGCTTATTTCTACACCGATACTGCATCAGTACCCATGTCATCTTCATGGTATACATCTTTTACCAAAGCACAAATCTTTCCAGTATATCATGTTCACCCCCAGAGGCATGGAGACAGATTCAGAGTTTACCATTCTTTTATTAATCTATATAAAAACAAATGAAATGAAAACACACACAGACACATTGCCTTTTTCAGGCTACGTGTACACGTACCCAGTTTCCCCCCCTCTAAATTAAAAAAGAAAAATCTTAATCTACACTGACCCACATATACAGCTGGTTCAGAGCTGCTATGAGCATGACAAACCTGTAGGGGGCAGGGTAGCAAAAAGCATGAAGGTATGAGAGCCAATAAGAATCCTGGAAAAAACAGGACGTCACGAATAGGATAACGATACATCAATCCACATCAATACATCGATTAATGTATTAATGATACAATTACATCGATGCACAATGTCACCTTTAAGATACGCCTATATTCTGAAATTCCCATAGCACGTCTGTGTCACCATTTCCTGCGCACTCTCGCCGGCTTCACACAGTGTGCACGATGCAGTCATGGCTAGCGCGAGCAGCCCGAAAAAAGGATGAAGATGACGACATACGCTCATCTGTTGGAAATAAATCGGCGGTATGGAAATATTTCTGATTCTGACAGAAAGACGGCTCAACAGATAAAACTCACGCCCTATGCAAATAGTGCCAGTGCAAGTTAAAATACTGGGGAAACACAACGGCACCTAAAGGAGAAGCACGGGCTCGACCTCCACGCTCGCTCGGCCGGAACCATGTCTGATGTCGTGCCAGATTTGAGCAACAACTCAAAAAAAGCGACGAGCATCACAGGTGCCATTTCACGTTTGTTTTGTAAAGACATGAGACCTTACAGCGTTGCCAAGAAAGACGGCTGTCGTGAACTACTAAATACCTCTAGACTCCAGTCTGACTAGAGTTCTGTTCAGTGATTTGTTTCACTAAAAAAAGAGTGAAGGTTTACAAAAAAATCCTACTTTAATTTATATATAGAAAGGACTTGCGGCTCTTTCGAGTTTTGTTTTATAGGATGTGAATTGTTCTGCAACCTCATTGAAAGGTTATCAAGGGCTCTTTAAGTTAACTGATAAAAAAAAAAAAAAATGCACTTAAACATGAGGAATGTGAAACTATAGTGAACAAGTTGTCAATTTTTTTTTTTACTTAAAGGTATAGTAGAGGATTTTCTTCTTCCGGGTGGATCATCAAAATAACTGGTCCTCCCAATTGTCAATCATTCTGGTGATATATGACGTAAGGCCGTCGTACGTGCTCGTCCCTGCACGCAGCTCACTCCACACGGTTCTCATCATGCCGGTGGCCGACCCCACGCATTATTCTCCCACATTTTTACACAGTTTCACCCCCTCTGGTGCAAATCTTCTTGTAAAGTGAGCTTATGTGAGTGGTGCCGACTTGTGACTTGTAAACAGAGCGTGCACGAGGAGAACTGGGCTCGTCACGTCTCTCGCACGCGTTTTAGTAGGCGTTCCGTCTCGGGAGCAGGTACAGCGTTGCGCATGCGCATTTTTTTCAAACGGTGGAGAGGGCGGTTCTTTCCTAAAATTCCTGAAAATCCTCCTGTATACCTTTAAGAATACTGTTTACACTGTTTATTTAATGCCTGGTACATGAAAGACCTTAGAAATAAAATAGTCAAATCATATTTCAGTAGTTTTTTGTGAGTAGATATAAATGGAAATGATTGTGTGAGACGGGCATATATCACATTATATCGATCGCAGGTTTGTGAATCAAATCAAATCGAATTGCGACAGACTTTGTGATATCGGCAAACAGTCATCCAATCATATCAATATTGCATCATATCGTGATGAAGCTGGTCATTTATACCTCTAGTCACGAATTGTGATGTAAATATTGGCCTACCCTCCTTTATATGCAAACGGAGACATGGATTTTATCTCCACTGTGGCCGGAGTTTTCAGGAATCCTCGTTTGTGGTGAGTCGTAGCTGCGTTTATGTGTAAATGTGCAGACCAAACGCAAAGAAAGATCACCGTTTGTTCAGATAAACGTGGCCTCAGGCTCTCCTGCTGAAGCTGCATCTCCCCCGCCTTTCACTCCTGTGTCTGAGCCACTTTTCCTTTATGGGCAGCGAGGCAATTAAGTACGTGGCGTCAATCAGCTGTGCTGCCTCACCTCTCGGTCACACATCTATACACACTGTACTACTGGGGGTGCACCAATACATGCAGGCCATGCTTCTGTCTGAACCTTGGGCTTGAAGCCATGGGTTGAGATTGTGTTAAGGCTTCCACAAACTGCCATTTTCAGCCGCCTGAGAGGAAAGATCGGATCGTGAGAGAATCGACATCAAAATTGATTTTATGTTGAGATTATAGTAATTTTTCAATACTAATTGTTTGATCTTGCAAAATTAAAGAAAGTTTCATTATGTACGCCGAGCGCCACAACAAAGAAGAACTTTCAAGAGCAACTTCCAACCCACTCAAGATAAAACTGGTCACCTTTAATTTACCGTATTTTCCGCACTATAAGGCACCTAAATACCTCAAATTTTCTCCAAAGCTGCCAGTGCGCCTTATCACCCGGTGCGCCTTATATATGGAAGAATTGCGCTACTCCAGACTGCTATTTGACAACTGAACAACCAGAAGCTTTTATTTTGACAACTCTAACTTCTCAACCGGATCTTCAGAGCGGACGACACTCCACACAACACCTTCATCACTCATGGTTGCACACCAACATTCTAACAAACCAAAATAAACTAGATGAAATAATGACTCCCTAAACTGAGGAACAAAAACACATAAACACAATCAACACAACACCAAGCCCAACAACGACCCACAATAACCTCCAACAACACAAAATTTGTTGCTGCAAGGCATGATGGGACATCATGCCTTGCAGCAACAAATTCAACCTGAGCTCCTCAGTGCAGCCGATAGAAACTCCCATAATTCATTGCAGCTGTTTGTGGTGTTTTAAATGCAATTATTGGGGGTTATATTTGGTTTGTGGTGTCGGTAATAATTGTGTTGTGTTGTGTTTTTGTTGCTTACTTCACGTAGTTTAGTTTATTATCATTATTATTACTGGTAGTTGTAAGTTGTCAACCAGCAGTGAAGAAGGTTTTGTGTGTAGTGTCCTCCTGGCATAGGCTGCAGGTAGGACTATCAAAATAAAGTGTGTGCAACTCTCTGGGTGTTAGAATCAGTGGAAAATGTAACTTAATGGCTTTGAGCTGTCAAGGTTGCCGACCACTGGTCTATTCCATGCGCCTTATAGGGCGGTGCGCCTTATAGGGCAGAAAATACGGTAGTACCTATTTTGTATACATCTTTGTAGATATTACATACATGTGTATATATGTATATATTGTGTACATCTTTATATTGGTTCAGTTATGTGCTTTAAAAAAAAAGTACATTTCCTTCATAACATATTTGGTGTTTGTTTCATTGAATATCAACTGGCCCTACAATTCATCATGTCACAATTCAGTATTCAGTAGTCTACGTTGCCTTAGAATGCACCATTAAAGGTCTATTTTTTCTAAATGTTTCCCGGGGAGGCACCCCGTTTGCCCCTCTTTATTGCTCCATTTATTTATTTATTTATTACATGAACTTGATTTTATTTTATGATAGTATCATAAAATAGTAATCACAAAAAATATATACATTATTTGACCAGCAATGCTTCAAATTATGTTTGGCGCACACAGAAAGAAGAAATGAAGCTGCTCGTCTTTGTGTCTTTTGAACAGATGGGACTCGGTTCTGGTCACTTTCCATGACAATAAAGTTCCACCTCAGTGTGGGTGTAGATCAGCGGTACTCAATAGGCGGCCTCCGGGCCGCCTCCGGCCCGCCGGCCGCCTATTTGTGGCCCCCGAACTGTTATTCCTTCGGTACGTGTTGTGGTTGGGTCAACACGTGTATATCGGGACTTGTCTCCATGCCAACCATACATACACAGCCTTCTACTGGGTGGCGCTGCCAGCGCATTTTTAAGTTTCACTTTCGCTTTTGAAGGCGTCCTCATATTGCCACTTTGCCAGAGAAGGAGCCACAGAGGAAAAAACAAAAAAAAAGATTGCATGAAAATGGCGTGTTCCAAGTTCTCTGCCAAAAGAAAGGTGGACAGTGAAAATCGCCAATTCAAAGAAGAATGGACTGAAACATGTGCATTCATTCTCCCTCCAAGCAGCACAAGACCCATGTGCTTAATATGCCAGGAGACTATCGCTGTGATGAAGATTTCCAATTTGAAACGGCATTATGAGGCAAAGCACACACATTTTGAAGAAACATATCCTCAAAATTCAGAGGTAAGAACAACTAAAATAAATGCGCTAAAATCACCATATCAAGCTGCAAGCAGGATTCTTGTCACATCTATGACACAACAACAAAAAGCAACAGAAGCCTCACTTAGAGTGGCTTGGATTTTGGGCAAACACAAGAAGCCATTCTCAGATGCAGAAATATTAAGAGAATGCATGACTGAAGTGATGGACACAATGTTTGAAGGCAAACAAAAAGAAGAAATTAAAGCTCAAATTAAGCAAGTCCCCCTCTCAGATTCCACAGCAAGCAGACGTACTGAAGTACTGGCAGGTGATCTAGTTAAGCAGCTGTGTGATGGAATCAAAAATGCATTTTGCATTTCCCTAGCTGTGGATGAATCCACTGACACCACTGATAATGCACAGTCGATGGTCTTCGTGAGATATTCTGACGAGTCAAGAAGGGAGTTTGTTGAAGATGTGTTGGGCATGGTAAACCTCTGTGGACAGACAAGAGGTGAAGACATTTACAAGGCAATACTGCAAATGCTGAATGAAAACGAAATTGATGTGAAGAAAGTTGTGTCAGTTGCTATTGATGGAGCTCCATCTATGATGGGCGGAGAGAAAGGACTGGTTCACCTGATATCTTCTCACTGCATCATTCACCAGTCCGTCCTTTGTGCAAGTCTTGGGGAAATCTACTCTGAAATCATGGTGACAATGATGAAACTCATAAACTTCTTGAGAGCATCATCTGCACTGCAGCGTCGTTTGCTGCGCTCGTTCCTGACAGAGGTCAATGCTGCCTTTGACGATTTGCTCCTGCACAACAACGTCAGACGGCTGAGCAAAGGCAAGGTCCTGGAGCGTTTTGGGGCCATCAGGAATGAACTACAAGTGTTTATGGCAGAGCAAAAGAGTGCTAAAGCAAAACTGTTCACAGACTTCCTGCAAAATCCAGAAAAGATGGAAGCTGTGGCATTTTTGACTGACATAACATCTCACCTGAAGAACCTAAATCTGAAGCTCCAAGGGAAGAACAACACAGTGTGTGACCTGATCTCAGCAGTGCGGGCTTTCCAAAGGAAACTGGAAGTCTTCAAGAGTGACCTACAGGTCGGCTGTTTAACATTTTCTACCACACACATTATCTGGGTTTTACTTCTTTTCTTTTTTTTAAACTTCATGCCCCTTTTTTTAATTGATTGTACCTTTTTCATTTTTACCTATAGGAGGAATTGCTTCATTTCCCCCAAACTGTTGGAACAGACCAAAGACAAAGCAGCTCATCAGCAACATGTTCAATTTGTGGAGAAGCTGATTGAAAACTTCGAGACACGCTTCGATGACTTCATATTGGGAAAGCAAGTCCTTCTTTGCATTGACAATCCATTTTTGGTCAGAAATCTGAGAGAGTTCACTTCAGAAGCACAACAAATCTTTCCATGGGCCACAGCTGCTTCACTGCAAAGTGAGCGAATTGACCTGCAGGAAAACATTGCACTGAAAGAGACTCAGTGTGACGTTATCACCTTCTGGACGAAGATGGTAACTGCAGCTAGTTTCCCTCTGCTGCAGAAGATGGCACTTCACATTCTGACGACGTTCGCATCAACCTACTGCTGCGAATCTGCGTTCTCAACAATGAATGTGGTGAAGAACCAGTACCGCAGTGCACTTACTGTGAATTTCTCTTGGAGATCATTAAAGTATTTATCTATCTATCTATCTATCTATCTTAGCAATGAACACTTGCAACAGTGTGTCCGCCTGGCCATCACACCATTTGAGCCAAAGTTCCAAAAACTGGCAAAAGACACAAGATGCCCTTTCTCCCATTAAGCAGTGTTTCATACTGACAGGAAGGATGTAAAATAGTTTTTCGTTACACTTTGACTCCTTTTTTTTGGTCCCATGAACAGGTGTCATTTCTTGTTTTATTCAAATATTTATTTTAATTTAGTCAAAATGGAAATTATATTTCATTTAACTGCAGTTGTTATTGTTTTGAATAAAAAGGACATCTTTTGAATATTTCAGTACAGTACCGACCTCAATAAATGGACCTTTGAGTCACTGAAAAATATCTCTGTGGCCCCTTGAAGATTTGTATTTGAGTACCCCTGGTGTAGATGTAACGCAAACCAAGAGAGCCAGAGACGGCTGCAGGCGGCAACGTCAAACACTGGAAAAGTACAGGCCAGTTGGGGAAGCCATACCACAGTATCAAGCTGAACATGAGGATGCAAACTGGACCACATATTAGCTTTCTCAGTAAGCTAATAGTAGCTCATGCGAGTTTGTGTGCTTTACAAGGCTCGGTTGGAACCCCAACCAAGTAGGTAGTAGAACAATACCTAGTACGAGGTACTAACAGGTAATGGAAAAGCCTACAAACTAGGGATGAGCGAGTACACCACTATCTGTATCTGTTCAACCATCTAAATGATGTGTATCCGTATCTGTACTCTGAGTGGGCGGGGCCTAAACCGGAAGTGGGGCTTAAATCAGTACATTATTTTAAGTCTGAAATTACCGTATTTTCCACACTATAAGGCACCTAAATACCTCAAATTTTCTCAAAAGCTGCCAGTGCCCCTTATAACCCGTTGCGCCTTATATATGGAAGAATTGCTCTACTCCAGACTGCTATTTGACAGCTGAACAACCAGAAGCTTTTATTTTGACAACTCTAACTTCTCAACCGGATCTTCAGAGCGGACGACACTCCACACAACACCTTCATCACTCATGGTTGCACACCAACATTCTAACAAACCAAAATAAACTAGATGAAATAATGACTCCCTAAACTGGGGAACAAAAACACATAAACACAATCAACACAACACCAAGCCCAACAACAACCCACAATAACCTCCAACAACACAAAACATGAATTTGTCGCTGCAAGGCATGATGGGACATCCTGAGCTCCTCAGTGCAGCCGATAGAAACTCCCATAATTCATTGCAGCTGTTTGTGGTGTTTTAAATGCAATTATTGGGGGTTATATTTGGTTTGTGGTGTCGGTAATAATTGTGTTGTGTTGTGTTTTTGTTGCTTAGTTCATGTAGTTTAGTTTATTACCGGTAGTTGTAAGTTGTCAACCAGCAGTGAAGAAGGTTTTGTGTGTAGTGTCCTCCTGGCATAGGCTGCAGGTAGGACTATCAAAATAAAGTGTGTGCACCTCTCTGGGTGTTAGAATCAGTGGAAAATGTAACCTAATGGCTTTGAGCTATAAAGGTTATGACCACTGGTCTATTCCATGCGCCTTATAATGTGGTGCGCCTTATATATGAACAAAGTTGTAAATTATGTCAATCAATGTAGGTGCGCCTTATAATCCAGTCCTTATAGTGCGGAAAATACTGTAATATGGATTGATCAGGAGTTGCTTTATTTATTGTTTATTTGAAGACTATTTACAGAACAGCCACATAATTGAGATTCAACATTTTATATATAAAAAACTATATACGATATACAGTATATAAAGCTTAATTTGTAACATTTAGAATATTTTTATGAACAGCCATATACAATAAACATTCATATAGGATATTTTGTGTGTTCAGCTATGTGTGTATGTGAGTCAGTAAGACTGTTTATTTTTTAATGATGTATGTAAACATCCAGTGAGAGCAAACAGGGAAATAATAGCCTTGTTCACTGTATTCTTTTCAAAAGCACCGTGTTCAGCATGGGCAAAGATTTCCAACTGACTTTACATCACCAGCCAAACTAAGAGCAAGCAGACGGTAAAAAAAACAACAACAACAACCGGAGCGGAGGCAGTGTCCGACGAGACGAGCCGTTTCCAGCTCAGTCTTGTCAAATGCACCGCGTACGTTACGAAACAAGTTCACCAAGTAACTTTAAATATCATACAAACTGAAATAGAGGCGAGCTGAAGAACACCTGAGGAGTACTGAAGGGAGCAACTGTCACTCTGTGTGCATGAGCTGCCTACAGAGATATGTGTCCGGAGGGGCGGGCTCTGTGTGTGACCGACCAATCACAGAGCGTGAAGACAGTGCGTTACCAAATGAAGATTTTCCTTCAGCAAGAGACCAAATAGTTACAAGTTTTACTCATATCACACTTGAACTCGTAAAAATGCAATCGTTTCAGACGGGTATCCGGCTCATCCTACTAAAAACCGAGTAGAGCCGACTAGGTTCTTGCAGAAAAGCACCAAAACACTCAGTTACCTTCACAGATTAGG
Organism: Blennius ocellaris; assembly: GCF_963422515.1. Lineage (NCBI taxonomy): Eukaryota > Metazoa > Chordata > Actinopteri > Blenniiformes > Blenniidae > Blennius > Blennius ocellaris. The sequence goes on along the minus strand of NC_137665.1, from coordinate 22,805,317 downwards.
CGTTTGTGTAAAGCATCTGTATCATACTGGTTTCAGAAAATACCAGCAACAATATCAAATCAGAAAGAGGATCAGAGGAATCACACATCACGACTGATCATTACAGGGCCTTTGCAGTATTATAATATAAGTGTGTCAGGAACTTTCTCAGGTGCACTGTTGGGTTGTAAAAAAAAAAAAAAAAAGCCCTAATAAAACCACTATCATTGTACTATATTCCTGAATTAACCCTGGAGTTATGTCACTCAACTGGAGTCTGACATCAAAGTTTAGGCCTCTGGTCTTGAAAACTAGCAACAGTTTGACAGTAAAATATCAAAACTAGCAATAAGCTCCGTGTATGTAAACAGCAGAGAGAAAAACACAGACGACATATTTTCCGATTTACTTCAATTCAAAACTCCAAATTCTTAGAGTGAATAAAAGAATAAGAGAAAGAAATGATGCTGTGAAATTAAGCTATTTCCCCGAGCAGGGAAACATGGCGGCTATGCAGCAGGCTCACTTTGAGCTCGTCAGGCAGCCTGAGATAATCCCACCTCCACAGTGCTTAAGAGCAGCCTTTGGATTTAGAGCGGGCCATTTTGTGGGAAAAGAGCCAACCACGCAACCTGGAGACTTCTCTGGACTGGGACAGGGACACCGGGGACGCAATGGATCTCAGGAAAACATCGAACCGTTTGGTTTTCCCTGCGCGGTTTCAACACACCTGAATGGACGCCACTTTCTCAGTTTTCACATTAGTGCTTTACAATCCTGTGTGTGTGTGTGTGTGTGCGTGCTTTCTCTTGCATGGAAACGCATTGCGTCTGAAAATAACACGCTTGGTGTGGGCGTGTCACTTGTGGGCCACTTATCGGTGTCTACAATTGTTGTCATTCGATGACTGTCAGCTCCTGGAGTTCAAACCAAACCAACATGGCGGCTCAGTCACAAACTTCCTATTTTATTGCGATAACATTTGAGGCAACATATAAACTGTGCTGTTGATTGATTTCTCTACAGCTAATTTAAATGTTTTATGAAAGTTGCGCAATGCGTCGGACCTCTGCTCTGCTGCAAAATATGGACCGTGGGTCCGTTTGACCAGGGATCCAAACACAATGCTGCACCGGCTTCAAACCAATCTGCAGTGTTGAAACATTCTGCTTTCACTGTCGAGTACGGAAGTGAATAAGGAAGTGAAAATCGGTAACAATTCCATCGTCTGCAAATGCTACGTAAAGCATGCTGCATAAATAAAATGGTAAATAAGAGCACTATGGGCATCTCCATCTCCAAACAACCATCCATTGAAAACGATCAACAGATCAAAAGTGCCACTTCAAAAAAACATGTTCTCTTTATGCACAAAACATATACAGAACCCGAAGTCAGACAAGGGGATACACAGACACACACACCCCTGACAGGGCAGAACATCACTTCATCCACTAATATTGTTCATGAAAAGAAAAGTTGCACTGGTCAGCTTAAACAATCCAAGGTCATCTGTGCCATGAAATTAAGCTAAACATAACTCTCTGGGGGGAAAAAAAGACATTTTGGCTGACAAGAGGAGACGAGATGAAAACGTTAGTGGCTTGGCTTCAGAACGGTCAAAATGCGCTGCATTTCCTCCAACTGTTCACACAATCTGTCCGACAAACACTGACAATGTCAGCAACACACCTGCATTCGGTCCATGTTTGGGCAAATGGAGCACAAGGCAGCCACGCACTGTTAATGGACCAAGGTGACAACATCGGCACATGGAATTTGTGGGTGGAAAAGACGTGATGATTGACATTATTTATCATTTATTTATAATCCAGCAGAAAATAAGACGGAAAGCCATGTCGTGGAAGGCAGTGATATATGATATAATATTAAAAATAGATATATTGTTGGTCATTTTACCGTTGTTAATCATCCGTATATATTTACTGGAGGTCCACTTTGTATACAGAGGAATTAAATATATCTTCGTTTTTGCCTTATCTGGATGCCACAGACTACATGTCCTACAGTGAAACCTGGTGATCCAAAGAGCAGCATGCAGTCAAGCATCCCAGCAACCTTTGCAGTAGGATCCCAATACGGGTGAAGACTCGCAGGACCAGTGCACTAAAGAGCAAGCAATCGCTCTCTGGACCGAACCTTACTTAAACAGTTAAGGATGACCATTTCAAATTCCCGATGAAGGCCTTTGGCAAGAGGCTGACCATATACCGTATTTTCTGCCCTATAAGGCACACCGGACTATAAGGCGCACCTACATTAATTGACATAATTTACAACTTTGTTCATATATAAGGCGCACCGCCCTATAAGGCGCATGGAATAGGCCAGTGGTCAGCAACCTTGACGGCTCAAAGCTATTAGGTTACATTTTCCACTGATTCTAACACCCAGAGAGGTGCACACACTTTATTTTGATAGTCCTACCTGCAGCCTATGCCAGGAGGACACTACACACAAAACCTTCTTCACTGCTGGTTGACAACTTACAACTACCAGTAATAATAATGATAATAAACTAAACTACGTGAAGTAAGCAACAAAAACACAACACAACACAATTATTACCGACACTACAAACCAAATATAACCCCCAATAATTGCATTTAAAACACCACAAACAGCTGCAATGAATTATGGGAGTTTCTATCGGCTGCACTGAGGAGCTCAGGATGTCCCATCATGCCTTGCAGCGACAAATTTTGTGTTGTTGGAGGTTATTGTGGGTTGTTGTTGGGCTTGTGTGTGTGTTGATTGTGTTTATGTGTTTTTGTTCCCCAGTTTAGGGAGTAATTATTTCATCTAGTTTATTTTGGTTTGTTAGAATGTTGGTGTGCAACCATGAGTGATGAAGGTGTTGTGTGGAGTGTCGTCCGCTCTGAAGATCCGGTTGAGAAGTTAGAGTTGTCAAAATAAAAGCTTCTGGTTGTTCAGCTGTCAAATAGCAGTCTCAAGTAGCGCAATTCTTCCATATATAAGGCGCACCGGGTGATAAGGCGCACTGGCAGCTTTGGAGAAAATTTGAGGTATTTAGGTGCCTTATAGGGCGGAAAATACGGTACCAAAGAACAAAAACCAACAACCTCATTTGACAAGCTTTATAATGACGGAAAACTAAAATGTTACGAGACTTTCCAGAGAATGCAAAATAATTGGCCTCGACATATGGACCAAAAAGGGACGCACGGCATCATTTTGGCAATTAGTGCCTCCTATTGTTGCATGGAGGAGAACAAAACAGAGCACATACTGCCGAGACTTGACCAGGGCCCTCACCCACACTCTGCCATATGTAAACACTTGCATTGACCGATACACAGAGGACTGGGGAATACCACAACACAAAATGCGGAGTCATTGCCAATAATGGAAGTAACACGGTTGCAAAGCTCAAAACTAAAAATAGGCTGAACTGAGCAGCTGTGAGGATGGTGAGGAGAATCGATTCACGGAGAGTGACAACGGAGACCATGAGCTGGCTGAAGATGACCAAAGGTAAATCATTTCAGATTATGTCGGTCATACTGGGCTATGCCTGGTTACATTCACTTTTAGCAATGAAGCCATATGTGTGTCACACTGTGTGTCTGTGCATATATTGATTATTGAATTGCACAGTGTTGCTTTAATTTAATTTTTTTACTTCACACAGCAGTTTGAAAACATTTTATCATCAACAACTCCACCTCCGTCCAATCCTGCTCATCCCCCTTCCCTTATGGTTTTCTCTTAGATTTTAAAGAGCTATCAGCTAACGTAAACAAAGACTAGCTGAACATTTCAAGAAGAATAACTGTTGCTTTTAACTACTTCCTTTTCTGTTTTTGTCTTATCCATCTAGGTTTGGCATCATAGTGCAACTTGTGGTGAAAATGATTCACATGGAGGAAAGTGTCAAACGACTATTGGGCAAAGTTAAAGTGATTATCAAGCTCTTTAATAAATTGTCCGCGGCAATGGATCGGCTGCTTCAGCTGCGTCAACTTTCCCCTGTCAAAGACGGTCCCGCTCCATCAGGGGTGGGCAAAGTATGGCCTGCACTGGTCTTTTTAATCTGGCCCGCTGAAGATTGGTACAGAATTGCCCAAATCGAATCATCATAATAATTATGATGCATTTAGGGATGCAGAGATCCACATTTTTTCACTTCTGATCCGACCCCGAAAACCGAATCTGGATATCTGCAGATACCTATACTATTGCGATACCAGGACTGTTTGCTTTAATATTATCATTATCATTGATTTTATAGGACGCTGTACTAAACTCCCCTCTGCAGTCAAGTATGAAATGTAGGAATGTTTGCATGTATTCTCTCAAAAGACAACTTGAAGTTAGTAGAAGGTCAGAAAAGGAAGCAGTACAAAGTATTTTAGTTCCATGTGGACAATGTGGGGGTCTGCGTGACGTCACCTCATAATAAACTAGTTCTATCTTTAAAACCTCACAAGCACTTTATTAATCCCCGGAGAAATTCTTTATCAACGCAGCACCAACAGAATGTTTCCAGCTCTGACGCAGCACAAACGATTGGGACTATTTTCAGGGAGTTTAGCGTGGAGTAGGACGCAGCTTCACGGTAGGGCTGCAACCATTCGTCGACGTCGTCGACAAAAATCGATAATAGAAATTGTCGACAATGAATTCCATTGTCGACATTCGTCGCTAGACGGGTTTTTCCAACAGAGTGAGGCATCTCACTTCATTACAATCTCTGCCGAGTCGCACATGCGCAATAGCGTCTCTGACGCGCGGTGACGTACACAGAAATAATGGCGGCGTCCAACACAGCAGCAGGAGAACTTCACAAGTTTGGGAGCATTTTAGCTTGGGTACGGCGAACAAAAAGATTACAGCCTGAGCCTCATGTTGAATTTAAACCTGGTCTGTCCACCAGGACAGGTTTGTGTCCAGGTTGTAGCACACAGTCCATGTTTTCAACATGAATGTGGACAACTCTGAATGCTTGTTCAGCGGTGTATCTACACATGTCCGTTGTTAAAACCGTCGATTTCAGACTGTTGACAATGGTAAAGTTCTTTTACAACTGAATGCACTTCACAAAATGCTTTTTTATTTAATTTTTATTTTTATTTAATGTGTTACTGCTGCTAATGTGGTTTACAGGAAAGAAATGTTTACTTGATTGTAATTTATTTTTTTATAAAACACATTTGCCTGTCCTTGGACAGAGGTTTGTTTATTTTTGGATTTATGGCCTATCAGCAGCAAAGTTGAATAAAAGATGCATTTTTCATTGAAGTACCCACCTTTCTTGTGTTGATTATCATTTGCCACATAATTAAAGCAACCTCATGCTAAATTTAAGAAAAAATTAATAATTATCCGATTCGTCGACTAATCGTTTCAATAGTCGGTGACGAGTCGACTATTAAAATAGTCGTTAGTTGCAGCCCTACTTCACGGAGGTCTGAATCACCTGCATCCGCCTCGCTGTACAACGACTTTGCAAACATTCCCGTCGATGTCTTGCTTTGTGGTGTTTTGAGCGTAAAGTACATCCAAACAGTAACCTGATGTCATGAACAGTGGAGTTGCACAGTGCTACTTCCGTAGCATGCCAATCTGGCTGCAAACTGTGGAATGGATTTCCTGACTCAATACTCCGCATCTCATTGAGACCCGCATCCGTTCAGAAAATCCATTCCACATTTGGCAGTGAGCAGAGCAGAGCCGCTGTAGGGAAACACTGTGGAGTCACTTCAGCAACAAGAAAGCCGACGCGGCTTCATGGATCAGAAATCTCCACAGGTTGGATCGGAAATTTCTGATCCATGAATTACGTCGATATCTGAACCCGAGACCGATACTGGATTGTATCGGCCCCACCTCTAATACATATACAACATATTACAACATACATTCCTATATGCCTGAAGCCCTCAGTACCATCTAACACAGAGGTGTCCAACATCAGGATCCCAGCCCAAAACTGGCCTGCAGGAGGCTCCAATCTGGTCAAACCACCAAGCAAATTTCAAACATTGATTTTTTTTTAGCAGCTTTCTTAAGAGGCACAACACTGAGACCCAAGCTGAGACATTAGTGATGCTGCATTGACAGAAAGCCACCTCGCTGCCGTCAAACCAGCCTCAGGCCGCTGTCAGAGGCCGTTTGTAAAAACAGCAGAATGCAACAGATTCACAATTCAATTCGACTATTCAGATTTTTTTTTGCACCAGAAGAATTCATTTAGGGATGGGTATCAGTAGGATGTTTAGGAATCCGATTACGATTCTGCTTATCGATTCCGGTTCCTAACGATTCCTTACTTTGATTGCAAAATAGTGAAAAAAATAGGCCAATTGTTTATGTTACAAAAGTACCTTTAATTCTTTACGTTTAAAGAAACTGGTAAACCAAAATAAAATCCTGTCTGAGCAGCATTAGTGCTAAAATACTAAAATGCATTGTATTAACAGCAAAACAGCAAATAAACATCAAGAATTAAAGTGCATTCAGTATATAATAGCTGCTTACAATCAGTAGATATCCCTGAGAAATAAACTCAAATAAAAATGATGGGTACAAGGGCTGCTCCATTATGGAAAAATATCATAACGACGATTATTTTGGGCAAGATTGAAATCACAATTACTTACACGATTATGTCTTTGAATTTTGAACAGTTGTTTAAAATGTTTAAAAATAAGACTCTCCTGTTAAATATATAAAAATATCTTGTAATGCAGTAGTAAAAAACTAACTGTTGCACTGCACTCAATCTTTTGAAAACAAGAAATAAATAAAATACAACATAGATAGAGGTACTTCAATAAATAAATCCAACATAAATACTTCGATAAATTGGTACGAAATAAAATTGAGTCAGAGGAAAGACACTCCAAACTTTATTTTCCATTCGAACGCTTTTCTTTTCTCTCTTTTTTCCCCTCTCATCTCCAACGGAGGGCACACACGGTGGAACAACAAAACTACTTCCGCTCGAAAACCCCACCGCACCACAGTCACTGGGTGAATTATGCCCTTAGCTGATCACCATCGTGGGGAACATTATTTTGTAGAGAGGCGGGGTTTCCGGTCAGAAGTATTTTGGTGTTAAATTGCACTGTGCTCTCATGTTGAATTTTGAGATCGTCTGGGGCCGTAATCGTAATCGCGATGAGAATTCGATTAATTGACCAGCTCCAATGGGTACCCGCCGTTTTTGATTTGGATTTTACTTGGAACAGAATTTTGGTACCGAGCCTTAGTTTCATTAAAATTTACTTCATGTTGTCATACTTTTTGTTGGTAATAGTTTGGTCTGTGAAATGTTAGACAATTTAATCATGTATACTCTGTGAAACAGCGAAAACTTAAAAGATTAAATGTAGTAGTGTTTCTGGCTCAATTGTACTGATCTGGCCAACTGAAGATGTCATTGGACAGTTTGTAGCCCTGGAACTATAATGTGTTTGACACTGATGGTCGAACGTGTTCCTACAGCTGTGCCCACAAAGTAGCTACACACTTCTATAAAAGTTGGAGGGAAGCTTTGAGCAGAGACCTGGAGAGGACACCCAGCAGGGGGCCCGGAGAGCACACCTGAGGGTCAGGGGGCCTGGGGAGCGGGACTCGGGGAGGACACCGGGGAGCCGGGGAGGGGGGGGGGCCGCCTGCACTCAGGAGGAGGAGCCGGAGGGACTAGGCTATTGTTCCAATGAGAACAAAGATTAATGCATAAGTTATGAGGGCCCGGGCTCACGGTACCACCTCAAACACAAATACAAGTTCGTTCTGTGACTCGTCTCGAGCCCAGGGAGTTTAAACTAACCCCCCAACTGAACAGGAACCCACCGGAACGGAGAGCCAGCGGTGCGGGGGCCGGGGCACTGATGCTCATTGATCCCGGCTCCAAAACCAGGAACGCAGGCTAAATCATCAGCTAAAAGAAAAGTCCGGCCTCCGGTGGGGAAAGTGAATTATTGAGAGAAAGTGTGTGTATGAGAGACAGAGAGAGAGAGAGAGAGAGAGAGAGAGAGAGAGAGAGAGAGAGAGAGAGACGCCGGATCCGAAGGAAGAAGTAGTACGGGAGATGTGAACGCATCACGGCTCGAGCTTGTGGCTTTGTTAATGTGGAACTTTAAAACCCATTCAGCTCGTTCATGGTTCATTCAGTCCCGCTCCCGCTACAACCAACTGCCTCTCGCTACCGAACGGCCCCTCTGACCCGGGAAGCCAGCCGCACCGCACCAAGGCCGACTATTAAAGAGAAAAGGAGGGAAACCAGCGGGGCTCCGGAGATGGCTTTGCTCGCGGCTAACGCTAACTAGCCGCTGAATAGCATGGCCGGCCATCGGAGCAGCCGCGGCCGGAAAGGTCCGCTCACCATTGGAGAGATTGATTAGAGCCGCGTCCTGGGACGTCTTCACCTCTAACCGCAGGGGCTGCTGCTCCGAGTGTCGCTGGATGTCTCCATTCGCGTCTCCGATGGAGAGAAGCCGCACGCCGGGGAACACCGACACCGCCATCTTCGATTCTGAGAGTCGTGGAGACCGTTCGTCAGTTCGCTTCCACCACGCAGCGCTGGAGGAGGCGGGCCGGGCGGGAAGGGCGACCCCTGGTGGACCAGAGGGGCTCCTGCGCGCCCTCTGCAGCGGGGGAATCATTATAACAACAAACCGACACACTGAGCCTCCTCACGGGGCTTCACTATCCCGCCATCACGCTTTTAGCTGCCCCCCCCCCCCCCCCCCCCCAATCTGGGTCTCCTGTACTTCTATATGTATATATGTATATATATATGTGTGTGTGTGTGTGTGTGTGTGTGTGTGTGTGTGTGTGTGTGTGTGTGTGTGTGTGTGTGTGTGTGTGTGTGTGTGTGTGTATATATATATATATATACACACCAAGTGATGGTAACATCAGAAAGAAGGAACATGAGAACCTTGAGAAATACCAAGGGCTCAGAGAGGAGCTGGAGAGGCTTGGAAGGTGAAGGTGGCAGTAGTGCCCTCGGGGCAGGAACCCCCAAACTGGAGGAGTGGCTCCAGCAGATCCCTGGAACAACCTCTGGTAGAGGACCAGGACCCTCAAGCTCCCAGGCCTCTGGTAGAGGACCAGGACCCTCAAGCTCCCAGGCCTCTGGTAGAGGACCAGGACCCTCCAGCTCCCAGGCCTCTGGTAGAGGACCGGGACCCTCAAGCTCCCAGGCCTCTGGTAGAGGACCAGGACCCTCCAGCTCCCAGGCCTCTGGTAGAGGACCAGGACCCTCCAGCTCCCAGGCCTCTGGTAGAGGACCGGGACCCTCAAGCTCCCAGGCCTCTGGTAGAGGACCAGGACCCTCCAGCTCCCAGGCCTCTGGTAGAGGACCAGGACCCTCAAGCTCCCAGGCCTCTGGTAGAGGACCCGAGCTTGGAATAGAAAAACAGGTGACCGCCCACGGAGGGCGAGAGGGGAATTTTTATATATATATATATATATATATATATATATATATATATATATATCCTATCCTCTTGTGTGCCACAAGCCTGATTAGCTATAACTAATTGTGTAAAGTGGAGCTCCTGTTGTGACCAAATTTGATCATGTGGTATATATAAAGTCTAATCTCATCTAAATTCACTGATACAAACCTGTGCTTCAATTAAATAAGTCAGTGTTTCTCCAAGTAACACATGACCAACCTGAACATCGTATCTTTCAGACATGAGAGACAGTTTGGCTTGTTTTCAATGTTATTTACTTATTTTCAGTCCTTGATTTTACAGCATAATCTTAAATCTAGGTTTAAAAATCTTATATCAAGAATTATTATCATGTAAAACTTACTTGCTGTCTACACAGACAATTTCACTAGTTCTAAGTACATTTCTTCTCAATTTCTTTCTTCTCCTAATAGATTATTATTTATGGGTCATTGTCACAAAGCAGCACTGTTTATAGGTTAGCTGCAACCCTGGCCAGATGTTTGTTGCAGTGGTGACCATCAAGGTGCTGGAAAAGTGTGGATCTCATTACAGCGGTAAGCTGGAAGATTGGGCCTCTTCCGACATCTGATGGAGTGAGTGGTGGAGGGGCTCAGCATGAACAGGAGGTCCAATCCAAAGACAAAGGTCTGTAAAGCTGTACTGAAAGACCTCGAGACCTTACAATGGTCAGCAGCTGGAGTCCATGGCAAAATCACAGCATCCAATTAACCACCACTTGATCGTTGAGTGTTTGTTGATGCACATCATTGCCTTCTTTAAATGATGTGGAAGAAACCTGGCTCCATGAGTATCTGAACATGAAACATTCATGTTTGTGACCATTGGTACGGTTCTAATGTTCGGTCTTTTTTCATTCCTTCTCATAAAATACATCAGCTGCAGGTTTCCAGGATTTGCATTTTGAAGCGTTTCCAGTTCATTTGTGATATGGCTGACTTGGGCTTTCTGTGTTCTCCTTGTCCGAGCCTGGGTTTTCTCTGGGTGCTGCGGTTTCCCTAATACCTAAAAACACATATCATGTCAGGCTAATTGGTGACCTATGCCCGTTTTGCTGAACCTCAAAAATATTAGATAGCGACAATTCAAACAAAAGTCAGACTATTGATTCATGGAAACTTGTGCCTGAAATGGAGGAGACAGAAGCTGCTACACAGCAACATCAACAGTGTTGATTGAACACTGGAAGAGTCCATTCTAACACTAATTCAGTGAACATCTGGTCCGAGTCTACAGAGAGTAAAATTTACACTGAACTTGGTGTTGAATTTCCAGAGTCGATTTAACTCTTGTAGGAGTTAATATTTTACACTATCTGACACTACACTATACTGAAACGTGTTGATCAAGTTTAACACTATAAGAAAAATAACACCAGTAGTGGTACTTAACCCTCTGGGGCCTGAAGCATTTTGTGCCGTTTTTCACTACAACTGATTTTTCCTTTATATCTCAGATATAAAATCCTTAAACCTTGCGCCTTTTTTGGTGTCATTTTGTTCAGGACAACCTCATAAATGCATTTCTGAAGTATTTTCATCACTTTGGCATACTGTATTAAAACAGTGGATCTAAAAACACCATCAAATTACAAATTCGGGTGGTAAAAACATAGATTTATTGACTATAAAAGTCACAGACATGGTTAACAAATCATTTTGTTTACTTGTGAAGTAAATCTAAACTATAATTAACTCAAATGTATTAAAACAGGACTGAAAAAACAATTATATACAGATATTTACAGTGAAATAGAAGCACTGCCTCAGGTGTTTTTATAAAACCATTTACAAAAGGTCACACATATTTTTCCTCATATCTCCACTTTTATTTGGGCGATCAACACCATTTAAAAACGAGCTTGTAGTTTTATATCTGCACTTTGGACACGGATTGAAACACTGGACCAGACGACGCTGTGCTGTGACGCTACTGCCTTTTCAAACGGTCATGTGACGAGGACGCACCGGTGAGTCCACAGGCCCCAGAGGGTGAACAGTTGACACTAGAGCTCTTTTAGTGTTGATCAGGATAGACTCTTTTCAATTTACTCTTCATGAGTTTTAAACTTATGTCACACTATAGAGAAATTATGAGCAACACTGCATAGTGTTAATATAACTTGACATTATTTCTGTAAGTATCTTTCAGTCAGTGACAACTCAGGAGGCAGAAAATGCTGAGTATTGTCATATGAGAGTGAACTTTTGCCTTTATGCCAATTACAGTCAATAGAGGCTCTTATTTTGACATCTCAAAATCTGAACACTCTTGCAGGACAACATGACACACTCTTCACCCCTGGTTGCTAATTTATAAATATTGTGTGTTAGTGTTTACTGGTGTTAAACTAACCACATCAAGATCGTAAAACACCATGAAAGAAACTTAAACAATTCAGCCATGGGGAGGCACTGCCTACCCTGACTGCAAGTCACTGATCTTCATCTTCATGATGTTATTTTTACACTTACTTTACTCTTTTGCAGTGCCAAATGAACTCGCTTCAGAATATTTTTGCTTACTTTTGCAGAATACTTCACTCGTACTGGTCTGAGTCAATCCACCCCTCAATAACTTTTTTTATAGCTACAAAAACCATGCAGAAATGTCAGCTTTTTGTGGTCTTGAAAATAATAAAATGGTAAATAATATAATCCTGAATCCTGCCATGGAGTTTGTAGTGAGTGATAGTAAATTGCACCGGACCTCTTTGTCTCGGAGTGCTGCGGTGCGTTCAATGACCTCTTGGAAAAGTCCTTCTTCAAAATTGTTTTGACAATAAATCTGCAACCTAATGTCTTTATCTTCTCCTTTAGTCATTGTAGGTTGACAAAACCGCTATTAAATAAACACAACTATATCTTTGTTCCTGCAGCAGACGCAGTCAGTCAGCTGGAGGGTGAACTCTCTGATGGGCCAATCAGAGGGCATGAAAATGTTGACGTGACGCTAGGCCTTCTGGAAGGCGCTGAGTCACCAATATCAAAATCTGACTGGTTGAAGCAGCCACTTGACCGACACAAGTTTTACACCGCAGACACCCGCAGAACTGAATCTGAAGGCCTCAGGCAGATTTCTTTACCGGCAACAAATGATAGCTAAAATGTGATTGGTTAAAAGCGTTAAAGTGGAAGTACTTGTCTGGAAGCAGCCGGGGAGAAGCTCTGAGACACTGGTCAGATCATTTTCTCTTACAGTTTGGGGAAGAAAACCCAGTGAATTACAAAGGTTGTAGAACTGTGGAGTTTATAATGATCAGAAAGGGAAGATGTGACATGTTGTTTTTGATGTTTGTTTCAGCTCTGCTTCAGGCAACATTTATAAAAAAAATTAAAACGGATAAAAATCTTCCAATGTGACACCCCTGGGCATTTCTCTCATTTAGCAGCATTGGGTTTGTTGTTGTTGTTGTTGTTGTTGTTGTTTATTTTAGATGGAGTGGTTTTCATCTCCATGTGATAGAAACTCACAATGAGAATTGGACGTGACAGTGTTTTGCACTTTGTCACAGTCCTGCAAAGAAAAGACACATTTAGTCTGTGAGATGTGAAGAACAGTCAAGCTTTTGTTTAGCAGTTAAAAAACAACCAAGAAACTCAGAAGAAGGCCTATTTTTATTTGATCATATTATGTTTTGTAGAAGAGAGCACACCTCACAGGAGGACACATGACTTGGGAGGCCTGAAGGGGTTATCGCTGGAAGGCACTCCCATGAGCAGAGGGTCTTTGTGGGCATTCTGCAGACAAAAGGTCTTCAGTTCTGCAGCAGCCTGAGAAACCTAAACACACAGTGATCAGAAACATGAGAAACAGTTAGCATGAGAAATTCTCTCGAACTGTAATATTTGAGCTCTTGCTCTGAATTGTCCCTCCTTTCTGCTTATCTATGGACGTTGCCTAACCCCTGGAAGACGTCTCGGGGTTTAAGGAAAGGTGTTAGGAGGCTTCCTAAAGGAGTTAAAGAAAGGTGTTAGGAGGCCTCCTAAAGGAGTTAAGGAAAGGTGTTAGGAGGCTTCCTAAAGGAGTTAAAGAAAGGTGTTAGGAGGCCTCCTAAAGGAGTTAAGGAAAGGTGTTAGGAGGCTTCCTAAAGGAGTTAAAGAAAGGTGTTAGGAGGCTCCCTAAAGGAGTTAAGGAAAGGTGTTAGGAGGCTTCCTAAAGGAGTTAAAGAAAGGTGTTAGGAGGCTCCCTAAAGGAGTTAAGGAAAGGTGTTAGGAGGCTTCCTAAAGGAGTTAAGGAAAGGTGTTAGGAGGCTCCCTAAAGGAGTTAAGGAAAGGTGTTAGGAGGCTTCCTAAAGGAGTTAGTGAAAGGCGATCACGTTAGTGTGGCAGTCGAACCGCACTTTCACTTAGTGACGTCATAATAATGCGACGGCGGTGCAAATTAGCGACGTCTGCCGTGGCGGGGAAAGAACTACACGTTTCTGAAAATGGACGATAAAAAGTACATTTGGGTTTTAAATGATTTCAAGTTGTTCCAGCAGATTAATGCTTTGGTAATTTACATGATCTGCTCCTTTTCACTCATCCTGAGTTTCCCTGAACGCTCCGATGAACCGGCCCTTTAAATGTAGTCGCCAAGGAATTGTGGAGCAGCATGAGCTGGTCTCCTTTGGTAAAGGAAGCATCAGTGTTTCCTAGGCTAAAGGAAGCATCAGTGTTTCCTAGGCTAAAGGAAGCATCAGTGTTTCCTAGGTGAAAGGAGGTTCGAAAGGAAGCATCAGTGTTTCCTAGGCTAAAGGAGGCTCTAAAGGAAGCATCAGTGTTTCCTAGGTGAAAGGAGGTTTGAAAGGAAGCATCAGTGTTTCCTAGGCAAAATGAGTCTCTAAAGGAAGCATCAGTGTTTCCTAGGCTAAAGGAGGCTCTAAAGGAAGCATCAGTGTTTCCTAGGCTAAATGAGGCTCTAAAGGAAGCATCAGTGTTTCCTAGGCTAAAGGAGGCTCTCAATGAAGCATCAGTGTTTCCTAGGCTAAAGGAGGTTCTAAAGGAAGCATCAGTGTTTCCTAGGCTAAAGGAGTCTCTAAAGGAAGCATCAGTGTTTCCTAGGCTAAAGGAGTCTCTAAAGGAAGCATCAGTGTTTCCTAGGCTAAAGGAGGCTCTAAAGGAAGCATCAGTGTTTCCTAGGCTAAAGGAGGTTCAAAAGGAAGCATCAGTTTTTCCTAAGGTAAATGAGATTCTAAAGGAAGCATCATTGTTTCCTAGGCTAAAGGAGGTTCTAAAGGAAGCATCAGTGTTTCCTTGGTGAAAGGAGGTTTGAAAGGAAGCATCAGTGTTTCCTAGGCTAAAGGAAGTTCTAAAGGAAGCATCAGTGTTTCCTAGGCTAAAGGAGGTTCTAAAGGAAGCATCAGTGTTTCCTAGGCTAAAGGAGTCTCTAAAGGAAGCATCAGTGTTTCCTAGGCTAAAGGAGTCTCTAAAGGAAGCATCAGTGTTTCCTAGGCTAAAGGAGGCTCTAAAGGAAGCATCAGTGTTTCCTAGGCTAAAGGAGGTTCAAAAGGAAGCATCAGTTTTTCCTAAGGTAAATGAGATTCTAAAGGAAGCATCATTGTTTCCTAGACTAAAGGAGGTTCTAAAGGAAGCATCAGTGTTTCCTTGGTGAAAGGAGGTTTGAAAGGAAGCATCAGTGTTTCCTAGGCTAAAGGAGGTTCTAAAGGAAGCATCAGTGTTTCCTAGGCTAAAGGAGTCTCTAAAGGAAGCATCAGTGTTTCCTAGGCTAAAGGAGTCTCTAAAGGAAGCATCAGTGTTTCCTAGGCTAAAGGAGGCTCTAAAGGAAGCATCAGTGTTTCCTAGGCTAAAGGAGGTTCAAAAGGAAGCATCAGTTTTTCCTAGGCTAAAGGAGGCTCTCAAGGAAGCATCATTGTTTCCTAGGCTAAAGGAGGTTCTAAAGGAAGCATCAGTGTTTCCTAGGCTAAAGGAGGTTCTAAAGGAAGCATCAGTGTTTCCTAGGCTAAAGGAGTCTCTAAAGGAAGCATCAGTGTTTCCTAGGCTAAAGGAGTCTCTAAAGGAAGCATCAGTGTTTCCTAGGCTAAAGGAGGCTCTAAAGGAAGCATCAGTGTTTCCTAGGCTAAAGGAGGTTCAAAAGGAAGCATCAGTTTTTCCTAAGGTAAATGAGATTCTAAAGGAAGCATCATTGTTTCCTAGACTAAAGGAGGTTCTAAAGGAAGCATCAGTGTTTCCTTGGTGAAAGGAGGTTTGAAAGGAAGCATCAGTGTTTCCTAGGCTAAAGGAAGTTCTAAAGGAAGCATCAGTGTTTCCTAGGCTAAAGGAGGTTCTAAAGGAAGCATCAGTGTTTCCTAGGCTAAAGGAGTCTCTAAAGGAAGCATCAGTGTTTCCTAGGCTAAAGGAGTCTCTAAAGGAAGCATCAGTGTTTCCTAGGCTAAAGGAGGCTCTAAAGGAAGCATCAGTGTTTCCTAGGCTAAAGGAGGTTCAAAAGGAAGCATCAGTTTTTCCTAAGGTAAATGAGATTCTAAAGGAAGCATCATTGTTTCCTAGGCTAAAGGAGGTTCTAAAGGAAGCATCAGTGTTTCCTTGGTGAAAGGAGGTTTGAAAGGAAGCATCAGTGTTTCCTAGGCTAAAGTAGTCTCTAAAGGAAGCATCAGTGTTTCCTAGGCTAAAGGAGGTTCTACAGGAAGTAGCAGTGTTTCCTAGGCTAAAAGAGGTTCAAAAGGAAGCATCAGTGTTTCCTAGGCTAAAAGAGGTTCAAAAGGAAGCACCAGTGTTTCCTAGGCTAAAAGAGGTTCAAAAGGAAGCATCAGTGTTTCCTAGGCTAAAAGAGGTTCAAAAGGAAGCACCAGTGTTTCCTAGGCTAAAAGAGGTTCAAAAGGAAGCATCAGTGTTTCCTAGGTTAACGGAGGTTCAAAAGGAAGCATCAGTGTTTCCTAGGCTAAAAGAGGTTCAAAAGGAAGCACCAGTGTTTCCTAGGCTAAACGAGATTCTAAAGGAAGCACCAGTGTTTCCTAGGCTAAAGGAGGTTCTAAAGGAAGCACCAGTGTTTCCTAGGCTAAAAGAGGTTCAAAAGGAAGCACCAGTGTTTCCTCGGCTAAACGAGATTCTAAAGGAAGCATCAGTGTTTCCTAGGCTAATGGAGGCTCTCAAGGAAGCACCAGTGTTTCCTAGGCTAAAAGAGGTTCAAAAGGAAGCACCAGTGTTTCCTCGGCTAAACGAGATTCTAAAGGAAGCACCAGTGTTTCCTAGGCTAAAGGAGGTTCTAAAGGAAGCACCAGTGTTTCCTAGGCTAAAAGAGGTTCAAAAGGAAGCACCAGTGTTTCCTCGGCTAAACGAGATTCTAAAGGAAGCATCATTGTTTCCTAGGTTAACGGAGGCTCTCAAGGAAGCATTGAGCCTCCTTTTCTTTGCTTATTGAGAATTCGGACAATTGTTATTATGGCTGCTACACAAAACACTTCCGGGGTTAAGGAGAAGTCCATAGATAAGGAGTGAGGAGGGACATTTCGGACGTACCCCATTCTTCATGTGATTACTGGACTTGAAGTTTTACCAATGCGTTAGCCAGGATGTCTGTGGGCGGGGCTTCAACAGCATGTGTGAGGGGCGTAAAGATTATGGGGAGGGTTTCCAGTAGTGTGGGGGTCAGGTTCAGAAGTCGGGGGAGCCTACACTGTTGTGAGGACTAAAGGGTTGTGGGAGGGCTTTGGGAGTGGGAGCAGGTGGGAGGTAGGGTTGACAATTGATGAGATTTTCACAATTCTGAATCCATTTTCGCTTCTGCTTAATGATTCAGTTCTTTATTGATTCTCATTTGGAAATGAAACCTGCAATATAAAAAGCAGAGGACATGTCAATGTTGCCTCTGCTGCTGTGGAGATATTGGAATAGCCACTTTTCCAAGTATCGCAGGTTGCCCCGTCATCAATCTTTCTCCTGAAATGGAATCAAACCTCTAGTGTTTGTGCCACTTTGGTGTCATGTTTCCTGCTGGATGCACTGGTGAATGATGTCACCATGCATGTTGTGTATCTTGTGTATCTTGACACACACCCACTGGAATCCATCAGCAAGTGTATCTGGTCTCTGTATTTCAGTGTGAGAACTGATGTGTATTGGCAGAATCCAAGGTCATGGGGTATCATGTGGGGAGCTTTTCACAGATGATGGATTATTTTTGGGGAGGATAGTCTGTATTTGATTGATACTTCATGAGAAAATTGTCTTTAACATCCTATTGCTAGGAGCAGTGGGCTACCACAGTGTGGCGCCGGGGGGCTGCTGCACAGTCAAGTGGGATTCAAACCGACGACTCTCACATTCCAAATCCGCTTCACTAACCTCCAGGCCACCAGATGTTGATGGTGTGATTTCAGGTTTGAATCCCACAGCTTCCAGGTCACCACTGTGGGTCATTGTGTGTGACCCCTGACCTCCAGCAGCTCCCCGGGCTCCAGCCCACTGCTACTATGTAGTGAAGGTTAAAGGACCCATATTATACTAAATCAACTTTTCTGTGCTTTAAACATGATAAAAGTGCTATTTGGGGTTCATATAATCCCCAAAGTGTTTTTTCATTGATTCCCTCCAGCTTGAGTTCACAGTGATCTTTCTCTGTTCTACCTGGTGGGGGAGCTCAACACCTTGATTCTATTTGATGACATCACAGAGCTGTAGAAGCCCCGCCTCCAGGAAGATTGACATGAGGAGAAACCAAAACAAGACACGCCCACCAATGTGCCAAGGAGCCTCTTCTCTGCTCTCTCAGTCTCTGCTGCTTCACATTGAACTGCTGTTTTTGTTGTTCCACATCTGTTTTCACCTTCATGTCCACTGGAGAAAATGTGTTTTCACCTTCATGTCCACTGGAGAAAATGTGTTTTCACCTTCATGTCCACTGGAGAAAATGTGTTTTCACCTTCATGTCCACTGGAGAAAATGTGTTTTCACCTTCATGTCCACTGGAGAAAATGTGTTTTCACCTTCATGTCCACTGGAGAAAATGTGTTTTCACCTTCATGTCCACTGGAGAAAATGTGTTTTCACCTTCATGTCCACTGGAGAAAATGTGTTTTCACCATCATGTCCACTGGAGAAAATGTGTTTTCACCTTCATGTCCACTGGAGAAAATGTGTTTTCACCATCATGTCCACTGGAGAAAATGTGTTTTCACCTTCATGTCCACTGGAGAAAATGTGTTTTCACCATCATGTCCACTGGAGAAAATGTGTTTTCACCTTCATGTCCACTGGAGAAAATGTGTTTTCACCATCATGTCCACTGGAGAAAATGTGTTTTCACCATCATGTCCACTGGAGAAAATGTGTTTTCACCTTCATGTCCACTGGAGAAAATGTGTTTTCACCTTCATGTCCACTGGAGAAAATGTGTTTTCACCATCATGTCCACTGGAGAAAATGTGTTTTCACCATCATGTCCACTGGAGAAAATGTGTTTTCACCTTCATGTCCACTGGAGAAAATGTGTTTTCACCATCATGTCCACTGGAGAAAATGTGTTTTCACCATCATGTCCACTGGAGAAAATGTGTTTTCACCATCATGTCCACTGGAGAAAATGTGTTTTCACCTTCATGTCCACTGGAGAAAATGTGTTTTCACCTTCATGTCCACTGGAGAAAATGTGTTTTCACCTTCATGTCCACTGGAGAAAATGTGTTTTCACCTTCATGTCCACTGGAGAAAATGTGTTTTCAGGTACCAGTATGGTTCCTCACTATTTGTCTTGTGGAAGAAGAAGCACAGCGGAGAATGTGGCTGGACTTGTTGTTCTTTTCCAGAAAGAATCTGTGTGTTTGTGAGCGACTCTTCACCAAAGAAGCTTCCAGAACTACGGTACTTTGAAACTGGACTTCCTCAGAAGCTCCTCTTGAAACCTGCTGCTATTCCCACAATAAAAGACTAAGGAGGCACCGGGATCTGTAAGTACATTACTACAACTACCAGCGTGAGCTGCTGTCTACGTCACCGAGAGGTGGAGAAGAGGCGAGCTGTGGGCTGGGCTGCAGTCTCCGTGAGGGCGGGGGAGGCAGAGGAGCTGACAACCACCCGTTTCATGAGAGATGCCGTCAGCTCAATCCAAGAAATAGCTATAATTTCACAAGTTTTGAGAGTTGTATACTGTATCACCCAAATTATGATCCCACATGAGCAGAGGATGGACTGTGAAACATGAAATATAGCGAAATATGGGTCCTTTAACTATTATTGGATGGCTTGAATGCAGAAAATATGAAAAAAGTGTGCTTTCTCCCACTGTAAATAGGATTTATTGATCATGACCCTCTGAAGGCCTCCAGGCTGGAGGTTTTACAGAAGAAGCCCCGCAGTGTGTGTGGTTTTTCCTCCATGTCTGTGTTCTGAATAAATGTGCAGCCTGATGTGATCCATGTGATTCTTTTCTGCTCTCGTGTGTGTGACTCTGACTTCCTCATCATGTTGTCTTTGTCCAACATTTTATTTGGTGCTGTATCATCCTGGTTTCAGATTTTTAGACCTCAGCTAAGCTTTTATATTTCTGACTTTGGTGACAGTGTAAATTCACAAAGCTCTGACAATAATTTGTATTTTTTGAAAACAATTCAACTTGTGGGACGATCCAGCAAAGTGTAAAGATTTCAAATAAGACAGTGACTTCAGTTCTTCTTGATAGTAACTACTGTTTGATTTGACAGTGTTCCTGTGAGAGTAGCAGTCTGAAGAACTACTGAAGCAGATAGAAGTGAGTGACTGAAAACATGCTGAAGGCTGGAGAAGTTGTGAAGTTTAAGATCATGCAGCTAAAGATTAAAACAAAAAAACAGATAGGATTTCAAATCTTTCTGCAGCTTCATACAGAAAGATCAAAATGGACTTATTTGAATAGGAAGGAGGACACTCATTTAAACGCTTGTCTTTTATTTGCACCACACCATTGTACTTATTGTTCTTTGATTTATTTTTGCAATTCTTCGTGAATACAGTAGCCCAAAAAATATTTCTGTGTACAAAAAGTAAGGGAAAACATTTTGAGGTTATTTATACATTATGATGGAGATGTTTGTATTGAGCTGTATGACCAGTGTAGCTGCTTTACAGTTCTACCACACACAGTTTCAGACTTCAAAACAGCTTTTGTTTGTTCTTATTCCAGGACTTCTGACTTCTGACTTGTGACACACACACACACACACACACACACACACACACACACACACACACACACACACACACACACACACACACACACACACACACACACACACACACACACACTGCACCCTAAACACACTGCACCCTACACACACTGCAGCCTACACACACACACACACACACACACACACACACTGCACCCTAAACACACTGCACCCTACACACACACACAAACACACACACACACACACACACACACACACACACACACACACACACACACACACACACACACACACACACACACACACACACACACACACACACACACACACACACACACACACACACACACACTAACTGCACCCTACACACTGCAGCCTCTACACACACACACACACACACACACACACACACACACACACACACACACACACACAGACACACTAACTGCACCCTACACACTGCAGCCTACACACACACACACACACACACACACACACACTAACTGCACCCTACACACTGCAGCCTACACACACACACACACACACACACACACACACACACACACACACACACACACACTGCAGCCTACACACACACACACACACACACTAACTGCACCCTACACACTGCAGCCTACACACACACACACACACACACACACACACACTAACTGCACCCTACACACTGCAGCCTACACACACACACACACACACACACACACACACACACACACACACACACACACACACACACACACACACACACACACACACACACTAACTGCACCCTACACACTGCATCCCACTTACATAACTTGAAGTGACCTGAGAGCTACAAATAAAGGAGCCACTAGACATCCACTCAGTCCCACTGTAGCACAATCAACAAAGCTCTGACTGTGCTGCCCTGGATCATGTTGAATTTACACACCAAAACATGAGATGTGAATCTGTAGTATCAGTTAAAGTTTTGAATGCACAAAGCTGCTTACTTAATTTCCATCCGCTGAGAAAGAAACACGTCAACAAGAATGAAGAGTTTGAAATAGTGAAGGATGAGTCAGACAAGCTTCAGTGTGTCTGAGCAGAGAGTTGATAGTGTGTGTGACTTTTTGGTGGTTCTCACCTTGATCCTGCGGACGCTGGCCTCCACCCGCAGCTGCTTGACGGCCTTCTGGGCCAGGACCAGACCACTGCTGGCAGAACTGCTGTTTGACATGACCAAAGCTTCCCGCTGCTCAGACACTTCACTGCTTTGCACTGCTGCTCCAGTCCACACTGAGAGAGCCCGCCCACCTCCACATCCATCACCAGTCAGTGTGCAGGCCGATGGTTGCTCTCATTACAAACAGAGAAAACATTCTTGAATTATCAAGCTTCCTTGAAGACCACGGCGGTTGATGTGCGATTATTACTGGTAGATTATGTGACATGCCTGGGGTATTGGCCTGTGTTTATGCTGCTTTCTCGCCGTCCTTCCTAATGTTTTAATCTAATTTTGATTTGCAATTTTAATTTGGTTCAAAACTGCTGCCATAACAGGTCTTCATCTCACCCTCAGGTGCCATCCAAACCAGCTAAAGTCCTTGATGCATTTAAAATTAAGGTAGGTCTGCTTGACTTATGGAGAGCTGAAGCTCACTCAGACAAAGCTTTTTCATTTTGTCATATGTCCACCATTTTTTTTCTTCTCTTTTGGATAATCATTTTCTGTTTGAAACTTTAAACCCAAATGTTGATTCTCTGACATGACAGATTGTTTTAGGAGGAGACTTTAATGTCATTCTAAATTATGAAATTGATTGGTGTCCAAGTAGCCATGAAGAAAACTTTATTTTTAAAATGAAAAACCTCAAATTTAACAAATCACCTGGAAGAAGATGAGCTTACATCTGATTTTATTAGATGTTTTCAGCAGAACTTGCAACCTTTCTCCTCAATGTTTTTATTGAGAGTACAAACAATGAGGAACTCACTTCTTCATTTGCCAAGGCCTAATAACTCTCACCCCAAAGCCCCAAAAGATTACTGATTTCATTGCTTAATAATGATTACAAAATGTTTGCAATATCTTTGACCAATAAATTAAACAAAGTCCAAAATTAAGTAATTGCAGAATGATAGAATATCTTTATGTCCGGTAGATACGTAATTGATTATATCACAAGGATTCAAGCATAATTTTTTGTTTGAAGTGCTTAATTTATTTGGTTTTAGAGAGCAATTAAAAAAAAATAATAAATCACTCACTTTATATACCTCCTACAATAGGGTTCCCATTTTTGCATTTTTATTTTTACTTCAGATGCATATTTTAGCCTATTGCATTAAAAAAAAAAGTATTTTAAAAGGTATTTCAATAGCAGGAAAGATCTTCTCTCTGAGTCAGCTAGCAGATGATAACACTGTTTATACAGGACATATCAAAATAATACTGCAGTTGAAATTATAGATAAGTTCTCAGCAGCGTATGGTGTCAAACCTCAAGAAATGTAGTAGGAGGGCGACCAAGCGAGGCAAGGTAGTCCACACTGAAGGGGTCTCACTCCCAGAAGGAACAATAGCAGACATTGAGGACAGTTACAAGTACCTGGGAATACCACAGGCAAATGGCAACCTTGAACAGGCAACAAGGAAAGCGGCAACGGCCAAATACCTCCAGCGAGTGAGGCAAGTCCTAAGAAGCCAGCTCAATGGCAAGAACAAGTCCAGGGCAATAAACAGCTACGCCCTGCCAGTGATCAGGTACCCTGCAGGTATAACAAGGTGGCCAAAGGAAGAGATACAGACCACAGATGTTAAGACACGAAAGCTCCTTAACATGCATGGTGGGTTCCATCCCAAATCCAGCACCTTGAGACTGCATGCTAGCCGTAAGGAAGGAGGCCGAGGACTAGTGAGCGTGAGAGCCACTATCCAGGATGAAACATCCAAGCTCCATACGTACATCAAGGACAGGGCTCCAACGGATGACATACTCAACGAAAGTCTCAGACAATGGCGAGATGAGGAGGTGCTGGAAGAGGGACCATCATGGGAGGACAAGCCCCTACATGGGATGTACCACCGGAACTTAACTGAAGTGGCTGATCTCAAGAAGTCCTCCCAATGGCTAGAGAGGGCTGGCCTACAGGACAGCACAGAGGCCCTCATCCTGGCTGCACAGGAGCAGGCTCTGAGCACCAGAGCCATAGAAGCCCAGATCTACCACACCAGACAAGACCCAAGGTGTAGACTGTGCAAAGAGGCACCTGAGACCATCCAGCACATAACTGCAGGGTGCAAGATGCTGGCTGGGAAAGCATACATGGAACGCCATAACCAAGTGGCTGGCATAGTGTACCGAAACATCTGTGTGGAGTATGGGCTGGAAACCCCAAGGTCACAGTGGGAGACACCCCAAAGGTGGTGGAGAATGACCGAGCCAAGGTCCTGTGGGACTTCCAGATACAGACAGACAGGATGGTAATGGCGAACCAAGCAGACATCGTGGTGGTTGATAAAGGGCAGAGGAAAGCCGTGGTGGTGGATGTAGCAATACCAAGTGATGGAACATCAGAAAGAAGGAACATGAGAACCTTGAGAAATACCAAGGGCTCAGAGAGGAGCTGGAGAGGCTTGGAAGGTGAAGGTGGCAGTAGTGCCCTCGGGGCAGGAACCCCCAAGCTCCCAGGCCTCTGGTAGAGGACCAGGACCCTCAAGCTCCCAGGCCTCTGGTAGAGGACCAGGACCCTCAAGCTCCCAGGCCTCTGGTAGAGGACCCGAGCTTGGAATAGAAAAACAGGTGACCGCCCACGGAGGGCGAGAGGGGAATAAAAAAAATACAAAAAATACAAAATACAAAAAATGATATATATGAAGGAGAGGCACAGAGTTCATTTCTTCAATAGTGAATTTAATGATCAGACAAGCAAGAGATTGCAAAAATGCATATAAAATGCTACAAAATTTCATATATCAGAGATACGAGCTTGGTCCGTTCTTCCTTGCAGACCCAAGCGTGCAGCCTGGCCTTGCAGCGAAGAAGGGTGCAGCTGCAACGCGCGGTTGTCATTTATGCCTTGCATACACTATCCTAAACTCACATTGGTCAGTTCCTAGTGATGTATGCGTTGCAATGGTGAAGTTGCTATTCTCTTTGTCTGACTCCAAACTGCTTCAACCTGTTTTTTCTCAAAGCTTGACGTTCTGTGGGACAAAGTGACCTCTGACCTCTTATCTGTCGAATCCCATCTTACCTTTACCATGTTTTTAAATGTGCCTCCCTATCTCTCGAAACTCAGCTTACCTTGAACATGTTTATAAAAGTGGAGAGCTGAGAGACGTCTCCAACCAACTTGGAAAGTCCCGAGCAGTAATTTATAGCTGTGCTCTGTGCTAAAACACCAGCTGTGTAAAAACACAACTGAATACAATATGGTTTCAGTTGTCACACACAAAACAAATATTTAACTACTGTATTCCTTCAATGTATATATGCTTGTTAGGCCTCGGATCTCCGACATGGCCTCAGAGTGGCTGAAGAGTGGTTTGAGCAGTGAGTAAAATCAGTGATGAGTCAGCATTGTGGGTGGTCCACATCTTTCTTTCTGTTATTTTCACAAGTGCCCAAAACAAAAACTTACAAAGTGCTAAAAATGCATTGGAGGATTGAGGAGTGTGTCTTCTCCAGCAGCAGAACAGTGAATGATGTACAAAGGCGCCTTAAATAAACTTCCCTGAACTGGGTGAAACCATTAAAACTCCATAGGTAATAAAAGTTAACATTAGTGTCTAAAAACCAAGTTAAAATCCTCCAAACCAAAACCCTAACTATAACTTAATGAAACAAAACTCCTGTTAACCAATACCTCTAAAACCAAACACCTAAATAGTCAATTAAATCCTAAACCCTACTAAAACTATGTGCAACACCCCCGCTTGCTCCTCCTCTTGGTTCAGCCCGGAACCTTCCTCAAACGTGTCTGTTCCAGGGGGAATATTTTACTGGGACACCAGCCTGAACACAAGACAAGGTAAGTGGAAACTCCTCACACACCACATCCTCAAACATTCACAGCACACATCAACAACTAAAAGAATAAGATAGTCTTAAATACACATATTGCACATTGCTCCATTCATTGTTGTGTTTCTCCACAGGTGTCCGGACCTATCCACAACAGAAGACTCAATAAATAAGTTAAAACAACAATTGTGTGCAAATCCATTCATATATGTGCAAATATCTTTATCTTAAACTGCTGTGTGCTTCTTAAAGTGCTGATGAACCTTTTAAAGTGCTGATTAAAGTGCTGTGAGTGCTTACAATAAAGGAATGAGCTTCCTGTTGGTTACGATGCTGAAACTGTGGGTTAGCTTGTTTCAATCTATTCTACAGTCACATGTTGTCAGTATTTCTCAGTGTGGTGGAGGAGACATGAGAGGAATGAAGGGTGAAGGAATTACACGTGAACAATCCAGCCTGTGTCACCTGATAAAATGTGCTGGTCCATGTTATACATGCAATATTTGGTTTATTTCTACAATAGTATTCTTGAGTCAGTTGTAATCTAAGTCTATATGGTGGAACATGTGATTTCTCAGTCTCAGTTGGACTAATAGCTGGTGGACAAGCTGTAAACAAAGTCTCGCTCATGGCAGCTGCTACCAGTTCACTGGTGGACAGGAAAATGTTAGGTAAATTTGTACTTTATGTTTATTATTAGTACTTGATATAATGGGAATTAACATTTTGTAAGTTATCGTTGTTTCATGCATGTCTATTATAACCACTGTTCACTGGTTCACACCTGCAAGGGCACGAGTCTTTGTATTATTGAAACTGTACCACTCTGAGACTCTTCAAGGTCTCTGGCCTCTGGGCCGGGGGACATCTTATCTGAGACTCCTGCTTCAACTGTGTGAACCATATAGAAGTGTAACCACACACACACACACACACACACACACACACACACACACACACACACACACACACACACACACACACACACACACACACACACACACACACACACAGGCCTGGAAACCAGTGTTAACCTGCTTTGTCTGTGTATGAAAATGTAACCGCCTACTCTAACTTTGAATAAAACTGGGCAGAGAAATGAAGATCGGGGCAGATCGGTGAACTTCAGCTCCTGAGGTGAATTCATTTCTCTGTCCTTGTACAAGCTGACTTATTGTTTTGACTCTTTATTGCTCTCGATACTGGGGTTGTCTCTCTTTTCATTCTTACAGGTTTTGAACCTAACAATTGGTCCTTCGAGCCGGATCCCAACATAACCCGTTCCCTGGAGGGAGTTCAAACGGACGGCTGTCTACGTGCACGGCAAAGGACCAGGTCCTTTGTGAAAAACTAAGACCTGCAGGTTACCATTACCTAGCAGGCCAGCTGACTTAGGTCCAGAACTTCCTGCCAGAGGCGGGCTTGACGGGATCCGAGGATAACCCAGAGAGAGTAAGTGATGACTAGACTGACGACAAGAGTGAATGAATATTGATCCTAATATTCACTGGATATTTAGTGAAGCTGGTGTAGTGAAGGTACAGAAAATTAAACAACTGGAGATAAAATTAAATTATAATCGGAGGAACAGGTACTTGATTAACCCAATCATTTTAGGCAAGACTTAATATCCAGAAGAAATAGTTGTCCGCGAGTAAGCGCCCACGAAATAGTTGTCCGCGGGTAAGCGCTATAGAAATAGTTGTCCGCGAGTAAGCGCCCACGAAATAGTTGTCCGCGGGTAAGCGCTATAGAAATAGTTGTCCGCGAGTAAGCGCCCACGAAATAAAGACGTCCGCGGGTAAGCGCTATAGAAATAATTGTCCGCGAGTAAGCGCTATAGAAATAAATGTCCGCGAGTAAGCGCCCACGAAATAAGTTGTCCGCGGGTAAGCGCTATATAAATAGAAACAAAGAGTACTCGAGTGACTGTGACTGACCAAAGGACTGTGTGTATGAAGAGAAATTATTTTCGAAACCCAGACGATCGGTTAACGGTGACAACTGAGCTCTATCTGGGGAGTAAAAGTAATCTCTTATTGCTGACTCATAAGGTGAAATTGTGGGAGAATCTAAAACTGCTCTTACTCCTGTGATAGAACACCTAGTGGAAGACCGGAGTGAACAACAGGTTTGCCCTAGAAGCTTGTCTTTCAAGGAGGAAGTAGCGGGTCCATGAGACATTTTCTCTCCATGAGATCGCACTTGCAAAAGAAAAAAAAAAACGGTAATGTGTCAATGATCGATTCAAAAAGACTGGAAGATGAACACTAAAATTGGTTCGGGACTACTTTAGTGTGTTTAGTGAGGAAATAAACTTATCAAGTTATTTGGAATTTAAATTTAAAAAATCTATAAATAATAGATCTATAAATAAAATTGCTAAATTAACTGAATAAAATAAATGGATGAAATAAAGGAATCCTTGAACAAATACTTTGGGTGTATATGCATGAAGCAGAGCTCCTCCTTATCAAACAGCTGTTATGGAGACCAAGGAATTTGAATGAAAACACAAATCCACAGCTCCGATCCCATTCTGCTTCTACCAGACGTTGCTGGTGGAGGAATGAGAGGCTGTGGAGGCGGTAGATTGGACTACAAACATGGAAACTCTCAACGTAATGACGAACATAAAATTTAATAAAATTATTCTCAATTTCTTAAGATAATAGATTGTTACCTTTGCATAAACAAAATAATGATTATCAGGCATAATCTGGATAGTTTATGATGTGCTGCTATAACGGGACATGGAAGATCTCATGTCTCAACAGGAGGGAAGACACACATCATAAACGGATTTCTAATCACTTGAAAACATTTACCCCAAATCACATGCACTGCCTCTGTATGTACAAGGAGGTGGGAGGAGCAGCCTCTGTGGAGCACTGCAGGCTTCATTGGTGCTGTTTCACCCACTAACGTTGAAAGTACTGCACACAGTGTCTGTGATATTACTTCAAAACAAACTATCTTATCATGCCAGACATGACAGTTTGACTGTCTACCAAAAACGTACATCCTTGACCAGATTTAAAAGGTGCGTTTAACAAAATCAGATTTAACAATATTTATAGATCATATAAAAAGAACACAGATGGTTCAAATGTCAAAAAGCAATGTATTTGCAGATTAACCAGCCAAAGAAGTGGTAAAATTAAACCAAGAGCTAGATATTTATCTTCGGAATACAGGAGTAGATGAAGAAGTATTAAATGTAGATATGCAAAACCCGGTTCCAAAACAGAAAAACAATATTGGAATAGAAAAATAGAATAAAAAATGAATGAATGAATTAATTAATAATAAAAAAAAAAAAAATGTAGCATAGCAGAAAGAGAGTATCTATTTCTGACCAGAAGGAAAACCTACTCCCAAAATCACTATATAAATAAGCAGCAATAATGAGCCATGGGCTTCGCCATGCCTCAACAGGAGGGATGGTACACTAATAAATAAAAAATTATAATAAAAAAATAATAATTTTTGAGCAGTATGTATAATCTGTATAAAACAGAAGACAAAAAAGGAGGTAAATTTCCAAAACCAGAATAGTGATAATAGATGCATTTTCTAAATGGATAGAACTATTTCCAACATAACATCCAGATACTGTAACATTAGCAAAAGCACTTTGCAAAAATTATAATCCCAACATACGGAATAGCAAAAACAATTTACAGCGATAATGGAAGCCATTCGGTAAACAAATTCACATAGAAGGTATCAGAAAATTTAGGAACAAAATAAAATAAAATAAAAAAATCGTCGTGCTTTTGTCCATGAAGAGCTGGTTTAGTGGAAACATATTCAAAATAGCAGAAAGGCAAACTTAGATACATTTATCACATTGTAAAAATTCATCACTGCTGAGTCTCCGACCCCACCTAACGAGCAAAAGACTGATAATAGGGTGGATTCAGACGTTTAGAGCCTGGGGAGACCTGAAAGTCAGCAGAAGAACCATTACAAGCCGTGAAGTGACTTAGCGGAAGCCGAACTGAGCAGTAATGACAAAGTCAAACGGTTGTGTGGTCCTCCGGACCCTAACCGTCATAGCAATCGCAATAATGCTTTTTGCCTTAGTGTGGTTCCTGTGGGAACCGCCTCAACACAGCGAAAGAAACCAAACCAGACCAAACACACTACCAGCCATTTTTCTAGAATAGTGTTTTTAACTGATGTAGATTTAATCTAACAAGTAAAATAAATGAAAAGAAACATGGTTAATATAAATTGATTAAATTAAATTAAATTAAAGTTATCACTTCCAACCAGCAGTTTTAGTTAAAAGAACTAACAGAACAGGTTCTAGTTAATGCCGTCTGCCTGGCAGACTATGTCGTCTCGTTTAAAAAGGATTTGAAAACATGTTTATTTAGGAGAGCTTTTGGTTGATGGGTATTTTTTCACTAGTGTCACTTAAATTTTACACATGTATATACATTTTATATTGTTGTTTTTACCTTTTCTCCTGTACAGCACTTTGTGATTTTTATCTGTGAAAAGCGCTTTATAAATAAATTTTACTTACTTATTTACTTACTAGGAGTAAAAGTTTCAGAAAGAGATCCTGTGGGTCTCAAAACAATTAATATCAAAGAACTGAAATAAAGGTCCAAATAATAAACCATCAGATGCAATTTAAACAGACCACCACCAGGGCAATACTTTCAAACTCCAAATTTAGTGATTCAACTTTCTACAGGAAAAAGTGTATGAACAAAGTTAATAAACCAATAAATGAACCAACCAGGAGATATGAAAATAGCTAGTCTTACGGTTCTTTACCTGTTAAAAGTCAAACTAATGCGACGGGCAAAGCCATTCCCTTTGAATTCTAATGATGATAATTAAACCTTTTGATGCATCCTCGGACTGTCACCTCAGCCTCTTGTCCTGTTGACCATCGTTCTCCAGTCCCTCAACAGACTCAGACGTTGTTTGTGGTACAAAGAGAACACCACCTGCCTGATAAGAAGTTCAGGACAGACCGTGGGTTCTCTGCAGAGATTGTTGTGAGACATCAGAAATACCACAGACGACGAGCACGAGGTGGAAACATGACCTTCTCACGAGACGATGTTTTGTCCAGGACAGTTCTCATGAGAGACGCTGACAGAGGAGAACAGGAGGAGCACAGTGGCCCAACTGGAGATGCTCTTAGGTGTTTTATAATGATATAAAATAGGAGATAAATGGAAAATACTTTAAATTAAAAGCAATGTTGAATTAAAGGTAAAAGATTATTTAATGTTTTCTATTTCGGGGGAATGGCAATAAATAGATAATGTTTTCTATTTCTTTTATAAAAGGGGGAATGGCAATAATTATATATAAAAGCAATAAAAAACATGATGAGAGTTAAAAGATAATCGTCAAAAAGAAATTTGATAATAAGGAGCACATAGAATAAATTCTAATATCAGTAATGAAGTTTAAAGTCAGTATTTCTTTGGTGGTTGATCATTAATAAAATTATCGAACTGTCTAATCTGATGTGAGATGTTGCAGGTGGATCCTGATCTGATGTTGCTGCACCGCCAACAAGATCACCTTAAATTGTTTAATGTTAATAAATTAAGTTTCAATAACTGCTTAAGAGAAAAAAAAAATACTTAGGTTGCATTTAAATTAAAATTTTTAGGGAAAATAATTGTGGAGGCAGGAACAGATGCCTTAGATAGGAGGGACTTTTGATTTTTTATTTC
This sequence comes from Blennius ocellaris, assembly GCF_963422515.1. NCBI lineage: Eukaryota > Metazoa > Chordata > Actinopteri > Blenniiformes > Blenniidae > Blennius > Blennius ocellaris. Next base: position 22,774,042 of record NC_137665.1, on the reverse strand, counting down.
TTTTCAGACATTGTCTCATTGTCAGCATATGACAATGTGTTGTGCTTGAACCATTAAAATTTTAGTTAATGAGTATGAGAATTATGCCAAGCGGTGAAACCGGACTAACGCCTTTTGACATAATTCATGGCAGACAGTTCAATGACCTCAGCTGCAGATGTTGAGATACTCACTTAGATTATGGGTAACTTTTGGAATGGTGATTTGTTGCTTGATGATGATTCCTCTGCTGAGTGTAAATGATGAAGATGCTATGAAAATGACCATGTTGTAGAAAATCTGACAATAAAAGTTGCAGCATGTGACAGAGTAAATTTTGGCATTCATCAACGATAAACAGGAGGGAATGTTAGGTAAATTTGTACTTTATGTTTATTATTAGTACTTGATATAATGGGAATTAACATTTTGTAAGTTATCGTTGTTTCATGCATGTCTATTATAACCACTGTTCACTGGTTCACACCTGCAAGGGCACGAGTCTTTGTATTATTGAAACTGTACCACTCTGAGACTCTTCAAGGTCTCTGGCCTCTGGGCCGGGGGACATCTTATCTGAGACTCCTGCTTCAACTGTGTGAACCATATAGAAGTGTAACCACACACACACACACACACACACACACACACACACACACACACACACACACACACACACACACACACACACACACACACACACACACACACACACACACACACACACACACACACACACACACACACACACACACACACACACAGGCCTGGAAACCAGTGTTAACCTGCTTTGTCTGTGTATGAAAATGTAACCGCCTACTCTAACTTTGAATTAAACTGGGCAGAGAAATGAAGATCGGGGCAGATCGGTGAACTTCAGCTCCTGAGGTGAATTCATTTCTCTGTCCTTGTACAAGCTAACTTATTGTTTTGACTCTTTATTGCTCTCGATACTGGGGTTGTCTCTCTTTTCATTCTTACAGGTTTTGAACCTAACAGAAATACAGAACAATAAGTTATATTTGCATTTTAACAATAGTATTGGTACATCTTACCTGTAAAAAGTAACCCCCCGAGCCCTGCTTTCTACAGTCTGTCGATTTGTACAGAAATACTCCACACAGCAGCCTGGTGTCTTGATTCTCTGCTGCTGCGGGTTGTGTTTATGGACTGGACGACAGCTGCAACCTATGCAGCGGCTACTCTTTATTATGTCTATGGCTTAGAAGAACTTATAGAACTTATCGAACATGTTGGTGGGGAAAACACAAAACACAAGACATTAGGAAAGGAGACTGCACAGTATAAAGATGAAAGTCTCAAAGTGTGAGTGTTTAGACGGTACAATTAAAATTAATTGGCTTAGATTCTTTCTGAAAAATGAAAATAGATTTTGGTTTCATATCCCCTCAAAACCTTTTATGGAAGTAGGAGGTATTAACTTCCTCCTTAAATGTGATTTTGACCCGAAGAAACTGCCTGTCAAACTCTCCTCTTTTCAACAGCAAGTCTTACTTTCCTGGAAATTAATATTTAAGCACAATTTTAGTCCCCACAGCACCCCGCTCTAGATCTCCCAATACCTGTTATTTAGGAACAAATTTTTATTTTACAGGAATTGGCTGGATCGCGTTATATGGTCAGTGATGCATATTCTTGATAATGGACATCTTTTGTTCTAAATTCAACATAAATAATAGAAAACAATAAAACACTTTAATCAAAGCAATTCCTCAGCCTTTGATCATAATGTCATATAATTTACTCATCAACCATGTTAATCCAAAGCTTCCTTCTCTATTTGTTAATGGAAAGTCTATCATTAATCCCAGTCTGCAGAACATGTTTCTTCGTTCTTTGTTTGTCAGAGAATTCTATCCTATTTCACTTTACAGAAATAGAATTTCAAAAGCACTTTTCCGAAGAGGAAGTGAACAAATTAAGTAGTAAATATATACAATTTCCTGTTGCTCCAAAAGTAAAGGAAGTTAATTTCAAATTGATCAATGGCATTTACACGTCCAAGACTTCATTTTGGTTTTGAAGAAAATTCTTGCACCTTGTGTGATTGTGATATTGAGACTGTTGATCACTTGCTCTTTGAATATATATTTGTGAATACATTCTGGGAAGGGTCCGTGGACCTTCCGGCCATTCGATTTTCGTTTTGATGTCGGAGAACGTAAAACCGGAAACCATCCGATTTTCGTTTTTAAATTGAAAATTGAAAAACGGAAATCGGATGGTTTCCGGTTTCCCGATATGCGTTTCTGAAACAAAAATCGGGAAATAAAATCCGACCGTAATTCTTTATTTCAAGTTTGAGTTGCCAGAAAACCGGAAGTCGAGTCTCTTCTTCGCTTGTTGGGAGGGTAAACAAAGGCGCATTGCGTTGCTGCCCCCTTCAGTCTGACTGACTTTCACCCACCGTCTTTCTGACACTCTCGTATCAATTGAATTGTTAAAACTTCTTAAAATGTGTTTGGACGGTTGCGCCAACCTCATGGTGGAAATGCACGCCAACGGCATGACTTGTGGTGAAATCTCTGCACACCTGTGCAGTCAGTTTAGCCCTATCAGAGGTTTTTCTGAGAGAAATGTGCGACGATGGCTCTCCAAACGAGGATCTCCAACTTCGTGACGGACGACCAACTCCAAGCTGAAGTTGCTTCAGCTACTGCTGAGGTGAGTAGAGTTGGACAAGATTAATTTATGATATAAATGATTAAACTCTCGGCTTTTCGTTGGTCAAACTGCAGTCTCACAGCGCCCCCTACTGTCAGAAGTAGCACACTGGCATATTGTCGTGAAGCACATTTCAGGAGAGAAAAATACACATTTAAACAAAGGGCAGGGTTAATTTGTAGTTCCAATAAGATTAACACATTTAAAACAAACAAACAACTAATGATACCATTTTGTGTATTGGTTAATGGTTCATAATATAATACACAAATGTAATATTGGTGTTCTCCTGGATAGTATTACTCGTAACAACCTGATACTGCTCTTTATGCAGTTGTGTGTCATTTTCATCATCTTTCATTAGAAATGGGTTATTTGAACTGATAGGTTGGGCCAACATATGGGAGGAAAATGATGACGGTTCCTCTCTTCTAAAGGCAGACATGCCAGTGAAAGGAGAGTGGGAGCCACCTTACAACTGTTTAACCCTCAACACCATGAAGCTCGTCAACATGGAAGCCTTTTTTCAAAATAATCATTATTAAAATGGTCAGATTTCTAAAGCTTTTATTATTTTTCTTTCTTTAAGGGAACCCGGAACCTCAATCCTGTCCCGTACAGGGCTGACTACTTTGGTCACAACTCCATATTGACCAAAATGAGAAGTTGGTGATGTTTGGAGTTCCCATGTTGGAGCCATTGATGGATACAGTGGGAAATTGGCAGCCCATTCCACCATGGCAGTTAAAAACAACCTCAAAATATATGACGAGGTGTATTGGTATGGTATTACATATTGCAAGTAATTCCAAATTGGTTTTGTTCCAATGGAAACCAGATTTTACATTGAGGTTTTATGCCAACTTGTTGTGAAAAGTCAGCATGACGTTAGACCCTGTTTTGTTTTGTCCCTAAACACAAACATATAAGCATGTTCACATCTCATATTGTGTTGTGTCGTTGTTAAAGGGAGGCAGTGTTGAAGTCCGGGTTGTGGGATCAGCTTGGAGCAGACTGTGGGACAGAGTTTGACCTGATATGTTCATGCAGGAGAAACTATCTGCTACAGGTTGAACACAGAAAGTCCAGGCTTCCTGCAGACGCCATCAACATCGGTAGGTTGTCTTTGTTGCTCTTCTTTTTCTGAACGGTACATTGAGAAATTGACTGCATTGTTGTTTACATGCACTCATGTTATTCATGATACTCAATTATGTTTTTTTTTTTTTTTTGTCTTTACTTTCAGAACCACCGCATTGAGAGGATGTGGGTCGAGATTTGTATATTCTTCTTACTGTGACCTATTAAAGTTGTTGAACTGAAATTAGATTTATATTAAATAAAAAGTATTTGAAAATGCTATTGTCATGTATGCTTGGCTTTATAGGTAAACAACAGAGTCAACTATAAAATAAAGGCCTGCCTGACACATCTGCAGGATCAAGAGGTCATCAGTCTGCAAGATGGGCATGTCAGGTTCTGTGTTTCAGCCATGGTATGTCAGGTTCTGTGTTTCAGCCCTGTTATGTCAGGTTCTGTGTTTCAGCCCTGGCATGTCAGGTTCTGTGTTTCAGCCCTGGCAGGTCAGGTTCTGTGTTTCAGCCCTGGCAGGTCAGGTTCTGTGTTTCAGCCCTGGCAGGTCAGGTTCTGTGTTTCAGCCCTGGCATGTCAGGTTCTGTGTTTCAGCCCTGGCATGCCAGGTTCTGTGTTTCAGCCCTGGCATGTCAGGTTCTGTGTTTCAGCCCTGGCATGTCAGGTTCTGTGTTTCAGCCCTGGCATGCCAGGTTCTGTGTTTCAGCCCTGGCATGCCAGGTTCTGTGTTTCAGCCCTGGTATGTCAGGTTCTGTGTTTCAGCCCTGGCATGTCAGGTTCTGTGTTTCAGCCCTGGTATGTCAGGTTCTGTGTTTCAGCCCTGGCATGTCAGGTTCTGTGTTTCAGCTCTGGTATGTCAGGTTCTGTGTTTCAGCCCTGGTGTGTCAGGTTCTGTGTTTCAGCCCTGGTATGTCAGGTTCTGTGTTTCAGCCCTGGTATGTCAGGTTCTGTGTTTCAGCCCTGGCATGCCAGGTTCTGTGTTTCAGCCCTGGTATGTCAGGTTCTGTGTTTCAGCCCTGGTGTGTCAGGTTCTGTGTTTCAGCCCTGGCATGTCAGGTTCTGTGTTTCAGCCCTGGCATGCCAGGTTCTGTGTTTCAGCCCTGGCATGCCAGGTTCTGTGTTTCAGCCCTGGTATGTCAGGTTCTGTGTTTCAGCCCTGGCATGTCAGGTTCTGTGTTTCAGCCCTGGTATGTCAGGTTCTGTGTTTCAGCCCTGGCAGGTCAGGTTCTGTGTTTCAGCCCTGGCAGGTCAGGTTCTGTGTTTCAGCCCTGGCATGTCAGGTTCTGTGTTTCAGCCCTGGCAGGTCAGGTTCTGTGTTTCAGCCCTGGCAGGTCAGGTTCTGTGTTTCAGCCCTGGCAGGTCAGGTTCTGTGTTTCAGCCCTGGCATGTCAGGTTCTGTGTTTCAGCCCTGGCATGTCAGGTTCTGTGTTTCAGCCCTGGCATGCCAGGTTCTGTGTTTCAGCCCTGGCATGTCAGGTTCTGTGTTTCAGCCCTGGCATGTCAGGTTCTGTGTTTCAGCCCTGGCATGCCAGGTTCTGTGTTTCAGCCCTGGTATGTCAGGTTCTGTGTTTCAGCCCTGGCATGTCAGGTTCTGTGTTTCAGCCCTGGTATGTCAGGTTCTGTGTTTCAGCCCTGGCATGTCAGGTTCTGTGTTTCAGCTCTGGTATGTCAGGTTCTGTGTTTCAGCCCTGGTGTGTCAGGTTCTGTGTTTCAGCCCTGGTATGTCAGGTTCTGTGTTTCAGCCCTGGTATGTCAGGTTCTGTGTTTCAGCCCTGGCATGCCAGGTTCTGTGTTTCAGCCCTGGTATGTCAGGTTCTGTGTTTCAGCCCTGGTATGTCAGGTTCTGTGTTTCAGCCCTGGCATGTCAGGTTCTGTGTTTCAGCCCTGGCATGCCAGGTTCTGTGTTTCAGCCCTGGCATGCCAGATTCTGTGTTTCAGCCCTGGCATGTCAGGTTCTGTGTTTCAGCCCTGGTATGTCAGGTTCTGTGTTTCAGCCCTGGCATGTCAGGTTCTGTGTTTCAGCCCTGGTATGTCAGGTTCTGTGTTTCAGCCCTGGCAGGTCAGGTTCTGTGTTTCAGCCCTGGCAGGTCAGGTTCTGTGTTTCAGCCCTGGCATGTCAGGTTCTGTGTTTCAGCCCTGGCAGGTCAGGTTCTGTGTTTCAGCCCTGGCAGGTCAGGTTCTGTGTTTCAGCCCTGGCAGGTCAGGTTCTGTGTTTCAGCCCTGGCAGGTCAGGTTCTGTGTTTCAGCCCTGGCATGCCAGGTTCTGTGTTTCAGCCCTGGCATGTCAGGTTCTGTGTTTCAGCCCTGGCATGTCAGGTTCTGTGTTTCAGCCCTGGCATGCCAGGTTCTGTGTTTCAGCCCTGGCATGCCAGGTTCTGTGTTTCAGCCCTGGTATGTCAGGTTCTGTGTTTCAGCCCTGGCATGTCAGGTTCTGTGTTTCAGCCCTGGTATGTCAGGTTCTGTGTTTCAGCTCTGGTGTGTCAGGTTCTGTGTTTCAGCCCTGGTGTGTCAGGTTCTGTGTTTCAGCCCTGGTATGTCAGGTTCTGTGTTTCAGCCCTGGCATGCCAGGTTCTGTGTTTCAGCCCTGGTATGTCAGGTTCTGTGTTTCAGCCCTGGTGTGTCAGGTTCTGTGTTTCAGCCCTGGTATGTCAGGTTCTGTGTTTCAGCCCTGGCATGTCAGGTTCTGTGTTTCAGCCCTGGCATGCCAGGTTCTGTGTTTCAGCCCTGGCATGCCAGGTTCTGTGTTTCAGCCCTGGTATGTCAGGTTCTGTGTTTCAGCCCTGGCATGTCAGGTTCTGTGTTTCAGCCCTGGTATGTCAGGTTCTGTGTTTCAGCCCTGGCATGTCAGGTTCTGTGTTTCAGCTCTGGTATGTCAGGTTCTGTGTTTCAGCCCTGGTGTGTCAGGTTCTGTGTTTCAGCCCTGGTATGTCAGGTTCTGTGTTTCAGCCCTGGCATGCCAGGTTCTGTGTTTCAGCCCTGGTATGTCAGGTTCTGTGTTTCAGCCCTGGTGTGTCAGGTTCTGTGTTTCAGCCCTGGTATGTCAGGTTCTGTGTTTCAGCCCTGGTATGTCAGGTTCTGTGTTTCAGCCCTGGCACGTCAGGTTCTGTGTTTCAGCCCTGGCACGTCAGGTTCTGTGTTTCAGCCCTGGCATGCCAGGTTCTGTGTTTCAGCCCTGGTATGTCAGGTTCTGTGTTTCAGCCCTGGTGTGTCAGGTTCTGTGTTTCAGCCCTGGTATGTCAGGTTCTGTGTTTCAGCCCTGGTGTGTCAGGTTCTGTGTTTCAGCCCTGGTATGTCAGGTTCTGTGTTTCAGCCCTGGTGTGTCAGGTTCTGTGTTTCAGCCCTGGTATGTCAGGTTCTGTGTTTCAGCCCTGGTATGTCAGGTTCTGTGTTTCAGCCCTGGTATGTCAGGTTCTGTGTTTCAGCCCTGGTATGTCAGGTTCTGTGTTTCAGCCCTGGCACGCCAGGTCGCCAGCGTTGGCATCTGCCAGTTTGTTGACTCCTGGAATGCCCACAGAGTGCCAGGTAGTTTAATTTTCATGCTTCTTGGATTGGTTTATCCATCTTTATTCATGATGGTTTAAGGTCAAACTAGCGATCAGCCACTAGGAATCATGACCACGACGTCCTGCAAACAAGTTGTTTCAGTTGCTAGCATGCTAACCTTGTGTCTGCATTATAACGTGTTGCAGGAAGAGGGATCCCAAATGTTCTGGCCTCAGGTGGCTCTCCAGTCAAGATGCCAGAGAACCTGCTGCCTTGTGCATCTGGAGCAACAGACTGGTACGATGCAGAGAAAGGTTCCTCCCTGACCAGGGTCTCAGGCTTTGGAGTCGACCCTTTCATCACCGATGAGGCGAGACGACAGGCTGGACGACGATATTCAGAGGCATTTGAGGACGTCACTCCTCTGTCCGATGGCATCGCCAATGACAACCTGACGCCTTTTCTGGATGCTCTGCAACACCTTATTAGTGTCAGCAGTGAAGAAAAAAAGCAAAGGGAAAGGACAACATCTGAGTCCAACAAAATATCCATTGTCTGTGAGAATGTGTTCTGCCAATAAAGGTAGTTCAAAAAAAAAGTTTCTGCTTCGTCTTTTGATCTTGTTTCTTTTGTGCAGCACAATTTATTAAGACAACTTTGTTCATGAATTTAGAAAGGAATCAAAAGCAACATATTTAACCAATGCCTAGGATTTGAAATAAATATGAATTTATTCCATATTTTTTCAAAAAACATTAATTTATTCTAAATTTAATTAAACAGTAAAGTGTAACAGTAGGCTCAAAGTGCATGGTAAAGGTAAGTCAAATTTGGAACAATGTCGTGCAACAGCAGGAAAAAACTATGTACATAAAACATCAGAACTACAACAGTAAGGTTAATAAAGGGCTATGTTTCAATTTAAAAACGAAAAACATCAAATCGATAAACGAAAATCGGATGGTTTCCGGTTTTTCGTTCTCCGACATCAAAACGAAAATCGATTGGCCGGAAGGTCCACGGACCGGGAAGACTTTCAATTCTGATGTTAATCTAAATTAACATTCCCATCTCATCTGGACAAAAATAATGTTTTATTGAGAATAGTTATAGCTGATAGCCTGCAAGACCTAACATTGAATGTTTTACTGATGATGGGGACGTTTTTCATTCACAGAAATAAATATATGAAGATATGAAGGTTTATAATTTGTAAAATAATGTAAACTCAATGAAAACCCCAGTGTATGTATTTTTTAAATGATTATTTCTTTTAGTTTCTGTTTGTTTTGTTCAGTTCTATCTTAAGGTTGTTAAGTGGATGTGTGTGTTCAAGTTGATTGTATTATCAAAGTTATTATCATTGCTTGGAAGTTGTGTTAATAAAAAAAAAAAAATGTCGGCGGAAAAAAGAACAGCGAAGTACTGCTTCCGGTTCAGGTGGGGGTCAGACGTGTCAGTACTTCCAGTTGAGCAAGGGTCAGTGTGAAGACTGAAGCTTGAAACACTTTAAAAGCTTCAAACATGTTGTTACGAGTGAGTACTTCCAGCGGTTTCCCCGTTCTATCTCCCGCTGAGCCGTGTGAGTGTGTGCGGAGTGTTTTCTAGTCCTGCTTGCTAGCATCATGTCGCGTGCGTCCGCCGGCCGCTTGTGTTACGTCACCTCGAACTCCAACCTTACAGTTACTCTAATATTACAAACAAATACTCAGATTACAGCTTCTGATACTTCAGTCGGACTGAAATTTCGCTCGTTAAGTCGCGTTAAACTACGACAGAAACCCTGTGGAACACAATAACGTGTGTAGTTTTCTCAGAGGTTACACAACATGATGAATGTGTCTGAAATAATCTCTTCAACAATCAGTGGTAAAATAAAATAAAATAAATGTAATCTATAAAATATAGCTCTCATTTCAGGTCTAACGGGAGAAAAATGATTTGAATAAAATTCTTCCATAAACAATCCAATCTAAATATATCTTACTGGTGTTTGTGAATGAAATGAACCTAACCTCACACGTAGTAAATGGATTTTACTCGTAAAGCGCTTTTCTACTGCTTGAACAGTCTCCAAAGCACTTTACATCTTAATTCACATTCACACAGCAATGGAGGCAGCTGCCATGCAAGTCCATGCACTGGGAGCAGTTTGGGGTTCAGTGTCTGGCTCAAGGACACTTCAACAGGTGGAACTAGGGTATTGAACCTTCCAATTGGGAGACGGCCACACCCACCACAAAAAAGTAGTTCAACAAATAAAAAAAGATGCATATTGGATTTTTAGTTTGATGCATTTCTATCATTGTGAGCTGTGAGGGCTTCTTCACCCTGATTACACATCAGTTCCAGTTTTGTAGCTGCTGCTCTCACTTCATGTTGTGTGTGTAAATAGTTTTGCTTCAGTTCCTCTGTAAAGCAGCATTTTGGTGGTTAGTGTTCAGATGAGAAACGAACTGGTCCCACATGTGAGTCTAATAGAGCTGCTCACAATAGAACACAGTCCTGAAGATTCAGAAGTCCATTTGTTTTTACATCCATATTGTTTGTCTTTCAGTCAAATCAACTCAACCTGCACATTAAATGCAAAGAAAAATGCCACTGAGTAAAATTATGCCCGTAACACTGTTTCATCCAGTTTATCACAATAAAAAATTCTTTGTTCATTAAAATGAACGAGTTCCATGAAGGCTTTGAGATGCATAATTGTCAGATCGATCCCTTTATCGGATGTAAAGTCTCAAATAAAGCCAATGCATACATTAACATTGTCAACCTTTTAACCACATCATTGATTTTATTTTTCCTCTTGTGTGTTTCGTTCATTTTGTATAGCAACTTTTATAGAAATGGGGTTATGTTGGTCATTTTCTATGATTGCCAGGCTGTTAGAGTAAAGTTTATTTCCTCCCAAAGTGACAGAACTACAAAAGCCTTTTGTTTGTGTATTTCAGAGAGCGTTGACCATTGGAGGGTTGACCCTGAAACACACCCGGTCTGTTCACCACAGTCCTGTCTGGAGGAGTCCTCTGATCCCCATCGTCGTGGAACAGACGGTGAGCGGACATTGTGTTCTGCAGGTGTAGAGAACGTCTCCCTCGAAGAAAATCCCCCAAGACTCTGATTTACGTGATTTAAGAGTTGGGGCGTCCTCAGTGAGTGAACTTGTTCAACATTTCAGGAAGTTTTTGGTTTTGGATGCTCAACACACCAAAAACCCACAACCAGATAGACAATTGTTATCACTATGTTGTTGTTTTTTTCAGTTTAGTTTATTTCAGACATGTTGGAACATAACAAAACAAAGATAACCTAACACAAACAAACAACAAACATAATAGAGCAAAGCAAATGAGACAAACAAAATGGTAAAATAGCTATTACCGTATTTTCCGCCCTATAAGGCACCTAAATACCTCAAATTTTCTCAAAAGCTGCCAGTGCGCCTTATATATGGAAGAATTGCTCTACTCCAGACTGCTATTTGACAGCTGAACAACCAGAAGCTTTTATTTTGACAACTCTAACTTCTCAACCGGATGTTCAGAGCTGACGACACTCCACACAACACCTTCATCACTCATGGTTGCACACCAACATTCTAACAAACCAAAATAAACTAGATGAAATAATGACTCCCTAAACTGGGGAACAAAAACACATAAACACAATCAACACAACACCAAGCCCAACAACAACCCACAATAACCTCCAACAACACAAAACATGAATTCCCATCATGCCTTGCATCCTGAGCATCCTGGGAGTTTCTGTTTGTGGTGTTTTAAATGCAATTATTGGGGGTTCTATTTGGTTTGTGGTGTCGGTAATAATTGTGTTGTGTTTTTGTTGCTTAGTTCATGTAGTTTAGTTTATTACCGGTAGTTGTAAGTTGTCAACCAGCAGTGAAGAAGGTTTTGTGTGTAGTGTCCTCCTGGCATAGGCTGCAGGTAGGACTATCAAAATAAAGTGCGTGCACCTCTCTGGGTGTTAGAATCAGTGGAAAATGTAACCTAATGGCTTTGAGCTATAAAGGTTGCTGACCACTGGTCTATTCCATGTACCTTATAGGGCAGTGCGCCTTATATATGAATGAAGTTGTAAATTATGTCCATCAATGTAGGTGCGCCTTATAATAGTGTGGAAAATACGGTAAATAATGGCCCAACATATTCAAAAATGAGTAGGACGAAGCAGAGCTGGTCAATGTTTTTGTTACGGTAAGGTGTGAGCTGTGTGTCGGAGGCGGAGCTGCACGGAGCTCCAAAAAACGGTAACAAGGTGCTTCATCTCAATCATGAGACCTGCAGGCGGGTCAGTGACACGTTGGTCTGGGAACATGTGCTCAGTGTGATTGTTCATATTAAGAGCAGTCTTCTGATAGTTGATCCATTTGGCAGTGAAGGTGACGGAGGAGACAAAACCAGAGGATCATTGTTATGAAGAGTTGAGTTTATTCTGTAAAGACCTGGTGTGAGAGCTGTGACGTATTTGTTTTATTCCCTGTGTTGTGAAAGGACCTCTAGTTATTGTGAAAGGACCTCTAGTTCTTTAGGCTTGTGAGGCTCATGGTGACTGTTTGGAAGAGTATTGGGGCCATTGGAGGAAAAACAAAACAAAACTCATGCGCTTCAGAAATAAGTTGAAAATCACAAAGTGGGAGCATTCATCTATCCACATGCCGGCGTGTGTGAATGCTTCTACAGAATGGGCAGGCGGCTTAATGAAGTGGTGGAACTATACTTCAGAACTGGCTTCAGCTCGTAAACAGTGCAGTTATCATCAGTATTAGATGCATGCAGCTCTCTGTCGCCTTCATTTGTACAGTACGAAGGACACAACCAGGGATCCCGGGGTGCTTATGAAGTCTATTATGATTATTAAAACAAGGTAATACTGTGTAAAGCAGTAAACAACCCAATATAGTCAGAATTCAGTGATTTAATGTGATTTCACATCCACTGGCAAATGATGAGGGATATTAAAAAAACAACAACAAAAAACAGTTTTTCTCCATGAAAAAAGAAGAAGTTGACTTTTTTTCTGAAGGGTTTATTTCATTTTTTTAACCGCTAATTTTTTTTCTTCTTCAGTGGCTCTAAAGCTCTTCCATATGAATGAGATGAACATGTAGTGAGAAACTAGTTCAGGTGGACCAGCAGAACAGGCCTAAAACGTGACGTTCTTTCATGGCGTTGGGACGTTGAAGTACTGCTGTGACCCCGGCGGGTCCTCAGTGAGCAGGACTGATGTTTCACCGGAGCAGATGTGTGGAAGTACTGATGTACGTGTGGAGAGTGAGTGCTGGCCGGGCAGAGCTGTGGCGCCTGTAGCCATGCACTGCAGTACTGCTACAGCAGGATGTGTTCACTCTCCTCACTCATCCAGCTGACGGACTCACATCTTCTGAGTCTCCGTCACTGATCATTCTGGGAGTTTGCATGTTTACAGTGTTTGAAGTGAAAACTACTGCTGGTGTTTGTTTGCTTGTTTCAGGGCCGAGGAGAACGAGCGTACGACATCTATTCCCGCCTCCTCAGAGAGAGGATTATTTGTGTAATGGGTCCTGTAAGTATCTCTGGACTTCAACGTGGCTGAGGCCTTGTGTTGTACCTGTACCTGTACCTGTACCTTTGTTCCTCCTCTTCCAGATTGATGATTCTGTGGCCAGTCTGGTCATCGCTCAGCTGCTCTTCCTCCAGTCAGAAAGCAACAACAAGCCCATCCACATGTACATCAACAGTCCCGGTGAGAGGCGCAGCATTTATTAAAACTGCGTGTGATTTCTGCTTTTTCTTGGTGTTGTATTGTGACTAAACTGTGAGAACAATCTGAGGTGTGATCCTTCGATTTGTGCCGAGACAAGCTGTCTGATGTAAAGATGGAGTCCATGTTGATTCGTCTCCCCCAGGTGGTGTGGTGACGGCAGGTCTGGCCATTTACGACACCATGCAGTACATCCTCAATCCCATCTCCACCTGGTGCGTTGGCCAGGCAGCCAGCATGGGGAGTCTGCTCCTGGCAGCGGGGACCACCGGCATGAGGCACTCACTGCCCAACGCCCGCATCATGGTGCACCAGCCTTCAGGGGGGGCCAGGGTGAGCCCTCGCAATGCTAGCCCCAGCCACTACTCTGCTGGGCCATGGAATAACCTGGGGTGTGTGTGTGTGTGTGTGCACAGGGTCAAGCCACAGACATCGCCATCCAGGCCGAGGAGATCCTGAAGCTCAAGAGGCAGATCAACAACATTTACTCCAAACACACCGGGCAGCTGCTGGAGACCATCGGTACACACGTCTGTGTAAAGTTCTTGCTGTCACACTTGCCTCTTAACACTGAAGTCTGTTCACCATGTACAGATGACAGATTGATATATACACACTACAGAATACTATTCACAGACTCATTGCTAGAGACTAAAGCTTCACATGTGCAGTTAAGGTCAGAATGATTCAGCTCCCCTGTGAAATACACATTTTGGTTCAAGAAAAACCCCAAAGTGCTGTTAAACAGACCAATAAATGTTTAGTTTGTATGCTTACATTATTTAAATTCACACACAAGTATTCCACAACACCCAGAATCTCCCGGGGTCATAGTAATCCCTCTGCTCTCTTTCTTCTCCACACTGCAGCTCTTTCTTTTCTTTGTGTGACCTGTCTTGACTTCATTCTGATGTGTTGTATTGCAGCAGAGATCTCTCCCAAAGGTTTCATGTATGTGCAGTGCAGAGATGTAGAAGCTGTTTGGTTCAAGCTTCTCGTGTCACATTGTTTTTGGTAATGAGCCCAGTTGTAAGAATTCCTCACATTAGGGGCCGTCCACACCGTGATACCGGTTCAGCTAAACCAGATGTTTCTGGCCTGTCGTCCACACCGTGATACCGGTTCTCCTAAACCAGATGTTTCTGGCCTGTCGTCCACACCGTGATACCGGTTCTCCTAAACCAGATGTTTCTGGCCTGTCGTCCACACCGTGATACCGGTTCTCCTAAACCAGATGTTTCTGGCCTGTCGTCCACACCAGGAACCTGGTTCTCCTAAACCAGATGTTTCTGGCCTGTCGTCCACACCGTGATACCGGTTCTCCTAAACCAGATGTTTCTGGCCTGTCGTCCACACCGTGATACCGGTTCAGCTAAACCAGATGTTTCTGGCCTGTCGTCCACACCGTGATACCGGTTCTCCTAAACCAGATGTTTCTGGCCTGTCGTCCACACCGTGATACCGGTTCAGCTAAACCAGATGTTTCTGGCCTGTCGTCCACACCGTGATACCGGTTCTCCTAAACCAGATGTTTCTGGCCTGTCGTCCACACCGTGATACCGGTTCTCCTAAACCAGATGTTTCTGGCCTGTCGTCCACACCGTGATACCGGTTCTCCTAAACCAGATGTTTCTGGCCTGTCGTCCACACCGTGATACCGGTTCTCCTAAACCAGATGTTTCTGGCCTGTCGTCCACACCGTGATACCGGTTCTCCTAAACCAGATGTTTCTGGCCTGTCGTCCACACCAGGAACCTGGTTCTCCTAAACCAGATGTTTCTGGCCTGTCGTCCACACCGTGATACCGGTTCTCCTAAACCAGATGTTTCTGGCCTGTCGTCCACACCGTGATACCGGTTCAGCTAAACCAGATGTTTCTGGCCTGTCGTCCACACCGTGATACCGGTTCAGCTAAACCAGATGTTTCTGGCCTGTCATCCACACGAGGCGGTTTTAGAAGTGTGAAAACAGGTTGTTTTTTTTAACACAGACCCCAGAGTGGGGAAATTCTAAAACCCTGGCTTGTGCTGTCCAACCCCCTGGGGTGTGGACGGCAAAGTCGGCAAAGATCCTCTGTGGAAAAAAGATGAGGGAATCACCCCCCCCTCCCCCCACCGCGGGCCGTGATGTCATCAAATAACCACAACAATCAGGGACTACAAGCTCCGGTGGAGCTGCAGAAGCTACTGACGCTAGCAGCAGGAGGAGCAGGGCCATAGACCTATAGAACTAGAAGCTACAGACACTAGCAGCAGGAGGAGCAGGGCCATAGACCTATAGAACTAGAAGCTACTGACACTAGCAGCAGGAGGAGCAGGGCCATAGACCTATAGAACTAGAAGCTACTGACACTAGCAGCAGGAGGAGCAGGGCCATAGATCTATAGAACTAGAAGCTACTGACGCTAGCAGCAGGAGGAGCAGGGCCATAGACCTATAGAACTAGAAGCTACTGACACTAGCAGCAGGAGGAGCGGGGCCATAGACCTATAGAACTAGAAGCTACTGACACTAGCAGCAGGAGGAGCGGGGCCATAGACCTATAGAACTAGAAGCTACTGACACTAGCAGCAGGAGGAGCAGGGCCATAGACCTATAGAACTAGAAGCTACTGACGCTAGCAGCAGGAGGAGCAGGGCCATAGACCTATAGAACTAGAAGCTACTGACACTAGCAGCAGGAGGAGCGGGGCCATAGACCTATAGAACTAGAAGCTACTGACACTAGCAGCAGGAGGAGCGGGGCCATAGACCTATAGAACTAGAAGCTACTGACACTAGCAGCAGGAGGAGCGGGGCCATAGACCTATAGAACTAGAAGCTACTGACACTAGCAGCAGGAGGAGCGGGGCCATAGACCTATAGAACTAGAAGCTACTGACACTAGCAGCAGGAGGAGCGGGGCCATAGACCTATAGAACTAGAAGCTACTGACACTAGCAGCAGGAGGAGCAGGGCCATAGACCTATAGAACTAGAAGCTACTGACACTAGCAGCAGGAGGAGCGGGGCCATAGACCTATAGAACTAGAAGCTACTGACACTAGCAGCAGGAGGAGCGGGGCCATAGACCTATAGAACTAGAAGCTACTGACACTAGCAGCAGGAGGAGCGGGGCCATAGACCTATAGAACTAGAAGCTACTGACACTAGCAGCAGGAGGAGCGGGGCCATAGACCTATAGAACTAGAAGCTACTGACACTAGCAGCAGGAGGAGCGGGGCCATAGACCTATAGAACTAGAAGCTACTGACACTAGCAGCAGGAGGAGCGGGGCCATAGACCTATAGAACTAGAAGCTACTGACACTAGCAGCAGGAGGAGCGGGGCCATAGACCTATAGAACTAGAAGCTACTGACACTAGCAGCAGGAGGAGCGGGGCCATAGACCTATAGAACTAGAAGCTACTGACACTAGCAGCAGGAGGAGCGGGGCCATAGACCTATAGAACTAGAAGCTACTGACACTAGCAGCAGGAGGAGCGGGGCCATAGACCTATAGAACTAGAAGCTACTGACACTAGCAGCAGGAGGAGCGGGGCCATAGACCTATAGAACTAGAAGCTACTGACACTAGCAGCAGGAGGAGCAGGACCATAGACCTATAGAACTAGAAGCTACTGACACTAGCAGCAGGAGGAGTGGGGCCATAGACCTATAGAACTAGAAGCTACTGACACTAGCAGCAGGAGGAGCGGGGCCATAGACCTATAGAACTAGAAGCTACTGACGCTAGCAGCAGGAGGAGTGGGGCCATAGACCTATAGAACTAGAAGCTACTGACACTAGCAGCAGGAGGAGCAGGGCCATAGACCTATAGAACTAGAAGCTACTGACACTAGCAGCAGGAGGAGCAGGGCCATAGACCTATAGAACTAGAGTTATATACAGGTTTATGAGCAGCAATCTACTTCTAAAGTTCTATGTGCTGTCTTCTGTGTTTTTGGTGTGTTTGGTGAGTCACAGCGCCCTTGATGGCCTGGCATGTGTACTACATGCCCTGAAGCCTCGTGTTGAGGTTCATAGTGACTCGTGGACAGAACTTTTTTGGAGAAGGTGGGGGCGATCAAGGATATTCTCTTAGTCGTGTAGATGTGTCCTCTGTTGTAAGGTTTGTCCAGCGCTGGTCCATGTCCTTCTTTTCATTGTCTTGCCCCGAGCCGAGCCGCCAGTGCGACCAGCACAGTCACCTCTTCCTCACCCGCCTTGTCTCTTCACCCAGAGGGCATCATGGAGAGAGACCGCTACATGAGCCCCATGGAAGCGCAGGACTTCGGCCTCATCGACCGCGTGCTGGTCCATCCGCCGCAGGCAGGGCAGGACGAGCCGGAGCTGGTGCAGAAAGAGCCGGCCGCAGCCAGCCCGCCCCCCCAGCCCGAGTCTTCCCCCCCTGAACAGGACCTCAGAAACAGCCCCCCCTCCTCCCACAAACCTGAGCCATGAGCACGCGTGTCTGTCTGTCTGTCTGTGTGTGTGTGTGTGTGTGTGTGTGCGCGCGTGCAAGAGAGAATCTATTGAATAAACAAATGAAATCTTGACCACCCTTCAGAAATACTTCTTTAATAAACTTTAAAAGGATTTAATAAACTTTAATACAGTGTGAGCAGAATTATTAGACAAGTTGTTTTTTCAGTTATTTCGTAGCAGCTGCAGCGCCCTCCAGTGGCTCAAGCCAAAGTGTTGATAAAAAGCTGAAACCTGAATATGTAAGCAGTGGTGTAAATGAACGTGGTAAAAATACTGTTACGCCCAGAATGACTTAAGTACTGTATCTGTACTTTACTTGAGTTTTTACATTTATGACTTTCACATTTACATTGTTATATTAAGAAGAAAACAATAATGGACACTTACTTGCTACAAAATAAAATGTAAACAACTGTATTTAACCGTCTCATCACCTGTTTATTGAACAGTATAAACACAATCTTATGTGTATAGTGTTAGGAGTATCGCGTTGCAAAAGAAACGCAGTAACTTGGTACTATTTTCACAGATTTGTCTGAGGGGTGGGGGCATGGAAAATGCGTCTTGTGATTGGTAGACACGAGGAACAGGATGTGGAACAGCAGGGAAAAATACGGCTGGGTTGAGGTGCAAAGATGACACGCAAATTTGTGAAGCGTTCCTCATTTTTGACTTTATAAAACTTTTTTAAAACTGTTCATCTATATCTCCGTTTTTGAGAGGGGTCTGTCTGCGGGATAACCAGGCCCGCCTTAATGTACCCATAGGCCCCGGGGCTTGAACAGAATTGTAGGCCCCCCCCCCTCAGCGCAAACCCTAACCCTGAATCGCATAAAAAACCCAACCCTGCAACTCCTACATGTGTCAAAAATAAATGTTAAATGACATCTTGCAATGTATATCAAAATCTCAATCTTTAATAAAAAAAAAAAAACAACTACAACTCAACTAAAACAGACTGTCTCTTGCAAACAACAGAAAACATGCTTCAAAAATATGGCAGAAATAATAAATATGAGCAAAGCTATACATCTTAAAAGGGTCTTTTTCTTGACTTTCTGGTTGAGAAGTCTTTAATTATGTCCGTAAAGTCCAAGTCACGAAGTATGTCATTTTCAAGTGACATCAGTGAAAGATGGCTAAGTCTCTCTTGGTGCATCCCTGACCTCAGGCGAGATTTGACCAATGAAAGCTTGGAAAAGGACCGCTCCCCAGCAGCATTGGTCACAGGCAAAGTCAGGTATATGCGAAGGGCAATGTCCGTATTGGGAAACACTGTCTGAAGTTGTCGCTTTCTTATGATTTTTAATCAATCTAAGGGCGAAGTGGTGCTGCTGCTGACTGACAGTGTTTTAACGAAGTGCTGAAAATGTGCCACTTCATTAATGAAGTCCTCAGATAGATCCATTTTGTATTTATTGTATAGATTTGTAGCTGCGGATTGAAGGTCTTCAGGAGAAATGGAATCCAAGTTGCATAAAAACCCAAATTTTCCACATAGGCCATCATATGAGATATATCTTCGGTCCAGCTCTGACACTAGGCGGTCAATAATAGTTATGTACACAAATGAGCGGAATCTTTGTTGTCCAGAAAGCTGAATATCTGGTTCCTGTGTCTCATCAGCTCTCCTCTTTCTTTTTCTTTGATGCCGAGTGTCTGCTTTGTACTCAGGGGACACAGTGGGGGACATAGTTTTTCCAGCTGACTCAAACCTTTCAAAGTGATCTCTCAATCCTGACACACAGTCCCGTAAAGATTTAACTAAGTCAACTGCATTGCATAGGTCTAGGTTGACAGCCTGGAGAGAAGCGCTCACATAATTAAAACGCTGTAAAATGGTGTTCCACACATTGCACAAAATTGCCATTTCCAGGTTGTCCATTTTTTTCTGCAATGCCCTAGCCTCCTCTCTGGTGCTCATGTTGAGTGACTCATCATCTGCAATTTGTTCCAAGGACTTTTGAATGTTTGCATAGTTTTGGCACAGTGCTTTTGTGGCGTCTGCATGTGCAGACCATCTTGTATCAGACACTGATTTTAAACTGTCAATACGGTTGCTTTCACTGGGTTGCAATCCAGCCTTAATGGTAAAATACTTTTAGAAGCAAAATTAAACAGGGTTTGAACAAAACTAAAAAACCTCTCAGTTTCATCACAATAGTTCACAGTGTTCACACCCACAAGGTTGAGGGTGTGTGCTGCACAGGGTACCCACTCAGCAAGAGGGTAAACTTCCCTCATGCGTGCTTGCACCCCTTTGTAGGTTCCGGCCATGTTGCTTGCATTGTCATAGCATTGACCCCTGCAGTTGCTGATGTCAATCCCCATCTCCTCCAAAACAGTGATCACAGACTGAAAGAGGCTTTCTCCAGTGTGACTTGTGATGGGTAAGAATTTTAAAAAGCGCTCCTCAATGCATCCCTCTGGTGACACATATCGTAATATAAATGTCAGTTGGTCGACATGTGAAATGTCCGGGGTAGAGTCAACACTGATGGAAAAATATTTAGCTAATTTGACTTTGCCAATAATTTCACTGAGGACTTTCTCTCCCATTAATTTAATAAACTCCTCACATGCATTCAATGATAAGTATGAGGGGGTTCCTCTTCCAGCATTTCCAAATTTATCAATGTGGGACTTTAAAAAGGGGTCGAATTGACTTAAAAGTTCCAGACACCCCAAGTAATTGCCATTGCTGACATCACCAAATCTGTGGCTACTCCCTCTGAAAGCCAGTCCCCGCTCTGATAAAAATTTGACGACTGAGACGACTCTTTGAAGAACTTCAGTCCAATATTGGCATTCCTGGTTGAATTGCTTTTTCAAATCCGAATCCACCACTCCTTGCTCTGCTGACTCGGTAATATAACATATCATTGCCATTCGATGAATCTGACTGTTTTCATGTTCGCTTATTCTTACTTGTGCATGCTTCCAATCAGAGAATCCAACACTGGAAAAGGCCGACTTGTCTCTGTTTTGCCCCCCAAAAAGTTTGCAGGCAAAGCAAAACACATTCCCACTTTGTGGAGAATAGCAGAGCCACTCTCTATGTACATTTTCCCCATTGATGAGTTTGCGCATGAAATAGCTTTTGGAAAAAAAACGTTTCTGGCTTTTGAACTGGCGTTCTGAAGCAGACACATCAGCGTCCTTATTCTGGCAGCGTTCTGGTCCCATTTTGGCCCAATAGCCACGTACGTTTTCTGCCACACTGGCAGGCTCCCCCCATCGAACAGGGTCTGAGTGAAAGGGGTCCACAATGTTCGAGTCCTCTTCCACTCCTCCTCCTGCTGCGGGAGGAGTGTCTGCTTCAGCGGCGCCTTCCGTCTCTGCTCCTACCTGGTCCGCGCTCTCCTCCCCCGACTCGTCTGGGCGTAGCGGTGAAATGGCAGCTGCATAGCTAGTGGTTGAAGGCTGGGGTTGGCTATACGGGGAGGGCCGTGGCACCTCCTCTAGCAGCTCCTCCTCACCGGATTGAGAGCCAACAATCTCCTCTCCGCTCTCGCTGTCAGCTGCGCGGCCTGCGCCTCCCGTGTCAGGGTCACTGGCTGCAGCGGCTGCGGGTGCCAGTTCGCCGAGGCTTGTGGAGGTGCCTGCGTCCGCGGCGCTGGTTCCACCTCTGGTTTTTGATTTAAAAAAGCCTGTTAGCTTCGGCATATGGCTCATAAGTTCTTTATCACGACGCTCCTTCTCCTTTTGCGTCTTTCTTTTCTGTGCACCGCTCTCAAACTTTTTCTTCCGCGACATTTCTGTCTCTCGCTACGAGTCGCCATCAAGAAGTGTTATAAGCGAATAGGTGCGTTACGTACATAAGTTACGTCTTTCTATGCGCTTGGATTGGTTAGAATTTGTCACAGCATCAATGTGATGCTGTGACAAATTCTAGCTAATTGGTCAGTTGACGCCGCAGTATGTGATTGACAGGTAAAACAAACAAATTACAATATAATATGGAATTCGATTCTATCTGATTTGGCCCTCTGGGCCAGGTAGGGCGGGCCTACTCCAGGTACACACGTAGGAGCGCATCACTATCATCCGGTTCGTCATGCAGCAAAGTGAAGTGATTGACATGAAAATCGACAAATCATCTTTTCTTTTTCCTTTTTTCCTTAATTCTGATAGGCCCTTGACAATAGTAGGCCCCTGGGCTCTAGCCCCTGCTAGCCCGTTGGAT
The DNA here is from genome assembly GCF_963422515.1 of Blennius ocellaris. Taxonomy (NCBI): domain Eukaryota; kingdom Metazoa; phylum Chordata; class Actinopteri; order Blenniiformes; family Blenniidae; genus Blennius; species Blennius ocellaris. Next base: position 22,752,387 of record NC_137665.1, on the reverse strand, counting down.
AAGGCGGGCCTGGCTAGGAGTGACCAGGAACCGTAAATCATGACCACAAGAGCACAAAAGTTACCGCCCTTTGTCAGAGTGGCCACTGTTAAAGGGGTGGTTGCCATGAGGAGAAGCACAACGGGGCTCTGGGCAGGCAGAGCTCTGAAGAAATTGGAATACGCTAAAAGAGGATTCCTGTCGGAGGAGAAGGAGTTGTTAGATTGGAAAAAGATCGATAACGCATGCGTGGTTTGTTGGAAACCGACTACACTACGAGTGCGCTGGGAAGGACCGGGGGAAGAGAAGCCGTTGAAGATCAGTCCAGGAAAGCGAGAGATACGGGACCTGCCGCGAAAGCCTGTTAAGGTAATGGATGCGTACGTGTGTGGAGTATGACGGCCGGTGACGCTCGCACGGCTGAAATTCATTGTACAGTGGGACCTGAGAGGGACGAGATAGGATTTGGAGCTGTGTGCCTGTCTGTGAGACGGAGAAGTGCTGCGGCTCTGCAACGGATGTAATATACAAAGATCAAGTGGACAAGTGTTGCATGTGGGGGCGGCGGAAGGGTGGCAAGTGAGGAAGTTTGTGGATCCTCTCTTGGATTTAGGACCTCAAGGAGGAGCTGGAGGCCTGGAAGAAGCGTGGGCAGCCACCTTTCCTCCCAGGTCACAGGGAGAGGATAGTCGAGCAAAACTCTCTGCCCCTCCGCTCTACCCCCATATGCCGGGAGAGGGCAACCGAGAGGGACCTTCGGCCCCACCTCTTCACCAGCAGGGAGGGGAGAAAAAGACCGGAGGAAGACAGCATCGTAACCCTCACTGGAGGGATGTCGTTCAGAAAAGCTGGCCTTACTCCCCCTACATGGCGGGACTGACAAGTGCACCGCTAACTACATCAATGATCCCACAAGTGCTGAGAGTTTACAGGAGCCCTGATGGACCCCACGGAGCATCAGGAATAGATGACATACCCGAACCACACAGAGAAATGGCCTTGGCTAATGGCTGGGACGGGCCGTGGGAGCTAACAACCTGGGGAAGATGAATCGCGGAGGTTTTCGAAGACCAGTCACTCCCGCTTGAGGACTCAGCCCCGGTGCCCGCAGAAGAGGGTGCAAGGGACACCCACTTGGCGTATAACGTCACCTGCATCGATGCCTGGGGAAGGGCAGGCGTAAAAACCAAAGAAAAAAGCGGAGAATTTGTTGTCACGCAGGGATGGAACGGTGCAGGTGGTGAATTCATGGGTGGCGAGGGCGGCCACGCCCCTGAGGGAGGACCAAACCGTGAAGATAAGGCTGACTGTGGAAATGGTTATGGTGCCTTATGAGGGAGTGTACTCTGTGGGAGCGAGCTTTGCCCTTGTGACCGAACCGAAGCCGGAGGAGAAGCCTGTCACCACAAGAGCAGGGAAATTCAAAGCGAGCTTTAGGTGGTTTCTGAGGGGATCCAAAAGTGAGAAGAAAAGTCCGGATCCAGACCAACATTAAGGAACAAGAAAACCATAGCATCTGTTGCAAAGTCTAAAGTATAAAAGAAAAAAAAAAAAATAATAATAATGTTTTTTAGGAAGCAAATCAACAATGGTTTTTCCCTTTATAACATGAATCGACATTTCCATGAAAGGACCCTTACACGCTCAGGTGCAGTACTGTCGTCACATGAAGTGGGTGAGCACACCACATCCGCACAGGCCTGACAAAGAACGGTGGATGAACGCAAAGAAATCATGGGACACGCAAGGGCTGTTTCTTAACATCTTTGTAGGGGACATGTGGATAAAGCACATGATCATCCAACCTTGTGAATGCTCGTACCCGCGTATCTACTGGCCTTGTTACATGTGGGACCCGGTGAAAAAGTCACAGGTGAAGATGTACACATACAGAACATCATTGAAAAAGTGCATGCGGGACCGGAAGGATTTTCACTTCGGGGAGAAGGGAACACCTCTCCCACCGTATCCTGCTTGGCGCTGGGGATGGCCGCACCAGGACTGGTGTAGGTGTGCGTATTGTCTGAGGGAAGAAAAGCAGAAGAAAGAAGAGTGGAAAGTTACCAAAAAAGGAAAAATTACATTTCAGTAGAGAAGGGGGTGGAGTTAGCTAACTCCTCCCAGTGGAGCGGACTCTACTTAGTGATTGGACATTTTTCAAGTTACAACCAGATTGGCTCGAGAGGAGAAAGGAGATGACAAAGATCAGTATGGAGGAACAGGCCAGCATGAGAGGATTTCGGCCGTTTGAATTGGATTACCCACGGCAACAGAAAAAGAAAAAATGAACTTGGAACGGACTCAGGACTTGGATTTGCCTCATGATTAAAAATGTTTTGATGTCGTTGGGAGCAGCAACAATCCTAACAATTTGGTACATAACCGGTAACGAACCATGGAATGAGGAATATGTCCAGGTTAGTTACACCAGCAGCAAGGGCTTCAGCCAAACGTGCGGCCTTGCGGAACCAAAGATTGTTTTTCTGCCAAAGCTGGACGCTTGGGGGAACAACACCGATGTGTCGGCTCTGCCAGAGCTGTTAGCTCAGCTCGGTCAGACCCGAGAAGGGGGTGACGGTAGAAATCTTACTGCCGAACTCCTAACCTGGATGGGACCTATAAAGTCACAAGCCTCTGCGGAACAAATCACCCTAAACACCTGGAAGGAGATCGTGGAATCTGAGAATGTAACTGGCCGAATCACATTCCTGGAAAATTGGCAGCTGGAAGGAGAGGAAGCGGGCATCCAGATCATGATCAGAACAGGTACGGAGACTAAAAGAGAGCAATGTGATTGGATACATCCTGAATCAGAGACACCCAGATGGAACTGTACATCAGCAGGCATTCCATGGCCGGGAAAAAAGAACCAAGGTTATTGGAAGAAGGATGTATACTTTGCGGCGCACTTCAAAAACAGTACATGCTCAACCATACTGCCGAGAGGAGGACAGTTTTGGGGACGTTACAACCTAACCTGCGCTAAAAAGACCAATTAGAGGCCCTCGCCCGGCCGCTGAAACCGCTCTAACCCCGTCTTTTTCCCCAGTAACCCAACCCCCCCCCCCAGGCAGGCACACAGGTGTCATCAACTAACATTAAACCAACTCAGCAGGCCATGATAGATATTGTAGATCCAGATTTTCAGCCGGTAGACCGTAGTTACATCCGCAACCGTAGTAGAGAAGTAGCCGCTCGGCCGACCGTGCTGCTGTGGCTGCTTAGCACCGGGTTGGCTGTCGCGGTGAACGCGGTTAGCGACCGGACGTAGGCAGTTAGAAGCTAGGTGGAGTCCCTCGCCACCGATTACCCCCCTCCCCGGAACCGGGAGGGCTGCAAATCGTTGCGACTAAAAACACATAAGGTATCTTAATAAAATTAGTACATCTCTCACATTTTTGTGAACATTTACATCTTTCAATGGGGCAACACTTAAGCAATGTGTCATCTCTTCAGGGTCCCATCAAAAAATGTATTACATATTTACACAAGTGTGAGGGGTGTACTCACTTTTGTGAGATAGTGTACATAGATGGGTGACATCTTCATGCAATAAAAACAAACATTCTCGTATTTATGGAGAGGGGATGGGATTTGATAAGTTGTACTTCTTTCTTTGCTTGGTGAGATATCGTTTGATTGTTATGAACTGTTTATTTAATTGTGTGCATGTTTGAAATAAACAATGTAATTTATAAAAGATTAAACTCTAAAATGCTGGAGTATAAACCTATGATTTTTCACGTCGTAATAATAAACTGTTCAAGTCACGAGCTCTGCTGCATTTTTCTCATATCAAAAATACTGCACGGAAGATATTATTACTGATTGTTAGACCAGCCTAGGAGCTGCTGGAGCAACATACAATTGCATAAATGATCCTATATTATACATTCAGAAATAGTATAATATACAATCATTTATTGGCATAAATACTCAGGCTACATGTGGTATATAGATAAAAAGGCACTGTACTACATTTAAGAAAGTAGCTTTTAATGTTGCGTTGTTGACCAATTAACGCATTCGGAATTTTCCATTTCGGCATTTTAGTCTGTTCCATTTTATTTTGAATTGTCACATTTTATTTTGAATGAGCACTTCCTGTCTGACAGTGGAAGAAGCCTGAGAGTGGATGTCCTGCAGTCAGACACTCTTGCAGTTTTTCATTGAATTGCCAGGAAACAGCGCCACCACATTTCAGGTGGCAAGAGGAATTGCAGGCTAAAGAGCCTCATCAAACTCATTATTATCAGCCTTGGTTGAATGTCTCGTTCTCCCTCACACATTGCTCTTAAAAGTAGTTAAAAGGCAATACTTGATTCAGTAAAAGTCACCCATAAAATTATTATTGATTAAAAGTATCAAGTTACTTTACATGCAATGTACTTAAGTATTAAAAATAAAAGTGCAAAGACACAAAACTGGTTTTAGTCTCTCTCTCATACAGAGATGGTGTTTGAGTTCCAAATGATAAAGGAGGCTGGTGGTATCAGCAGATGTAGCCCGCCTCTGTTATTCTTTTCTGTAATTAATTACGTCTGATTATTTTGGAAATACGGGCTCTCAGTATGCAGCCCGAGCACCGCCGCGCGCTGGATCTCAAAATTAATTATCGGGTACCAGAACAACAACCGAATCATCAGATTAACAGGTCTAGTCCCAGTTGCGACAGATAATTTTTAAGGACACATAAATACAGTAATGCAATGACAGCTTGAAACTAAAGATGTTTCTTTTTATCAGAGTGACATGTTAAGTTGAATGTGTTTTGAGATTATTTTCTTTTAATAGATAAACCCATCACAAGTTGAAAGTGTCCCCATGCTCTGTTCCAGTGTCTCTCTTTTCCAACATATGGTAAGTTTATATTGCACACAGATTAAACAGTATTTTGCCTATTGTGTGATCGGCTCATAACAGTGTTGTATTTCTTTTGTCTTTCAGTGACATATATGTGGCAGTGCAGGCATTGTGACCGTAAGGAGAGTTGTAGGTACAAATTACTTAAACATTATAAACTACGTCATCCCAATGTTAGAGCTCAACATTATCTTTGTATATATGTAAATTGTCCTGGGACGTTTAAGACATGGGGCGGACTTAAAACTCATGTGTATAGATTTAATTGACGCTCCGGCCACTTGCCGGCGACTTGGGGCGACTTGCCCCGCACTCGAGCGCTCGGGGGTGGGGCAAGTGGCCGGAGCGTTCCCCCCGGTTGGCTGAGGCACAGACACGGGAGTCTGAGCTTTCTGCTCAAACGCAGGAGGTTCTCCACGCCGGCGCTGATCGCGGTCCGGCAGCTCAGCACCGGAACACGGAGGCGCCGAGCTCCGAGCTCCTCTTCATCGCTTCCGCGGTCCGTCCCCGCGATAAAGCGCCACTGACCGCGGCTGAACAGAACGCTGACCGCCTCTAGAAAGCGGAGCTGCCGGAGCGCGGTCAGCGCCGGAGCCCAAAGCTCCAGACTCCCGTGTCACGGACGCGCCGGCGAGCGCTATGCTGCTAACAGAAAGCGCCAACGCGATGCAAAGTCCCTCCCCCCGGTCTCCCCCTGCCTCAAGTCCGCTCTTTCACCACAAACACTAAAGTTGAGCAGCAACGAAAAGAAAAGGAAAATAAAAACAACCAGAGCACAGCTGACCACACTGACAGCAGAGGATTCAGCCGACACATTAACATATTGAGGGCGTGTAGTAAATCACTGACCAATCAGCAGACAGACACATTAATATATTGAGGGCGTGTCGTAAATCACTGACCAATCAGCAGACAGCTCCTCAAACTCAGACCCGTTCCATGGTCCTGGTACCCCAACGGAAGGGGAGAGGAAACGCGGTCGCCTTTGGAGCGGTCTGGAGTGGTTTAGACTGCATTCCTGTTGTGACACGCGAACCGGAGCGGTTTAAACCGGTCTAGGCCGGTACTTTTTGTGCGGTGGAGACGGGGCTTTGGCCTTCTTGGTGATGAGGGGGGAAGTTGGTTGGGAGGCAGTTTGACCAAGTTTGAAGAAATTGAAGTTGTACAATCAACAACATAGATGCTATCAGAAACCATTTTATCATCTGGGTTAGGGTAACCGATCAGGCCTGATCACCCTGTTGGTTATCAGAATCCTGATTGTCTGAATTATCTTGTGGTGAGAAGCCCAAAGAAGGAAATTACCCAATACCCAGACCAACACAAATCAAATCAAACTTTATTTACATGGCACTTTTTCATACAAAGAAAAATTGCAATACAAAGTGCTTCACATACAATAAAAATTAAGTAAAATAACCCCCCCCACACACGCACGCACGCACGCACGCATGCACGCACGCACACACACACACACACACACACACACACACACACACACACACACACACACACACACACACACACACACACACACACACACACACACACACACACACACTCCACCAACCCAAACTGCCCGTATCAATATATAAAAACGGTAAGAATGGCAGCTAAGATTTGAAGGGAAGGTTAGAGCCACTGTGGATGTGACGGGACTCCAGTGTGAGTTCATAGCTTTCATAGTGAACCATGTGGCTGTTTTATAATAAATGGTAAATCAAGAAAATACAGACGACTCTACAAGGGACTGATGTTGGGGCCCAGAATCCATGCTCTCCTTCAATCAGTTCTCCCCTAAGAAAACAGGCTGCAAGAACAATGGGAAGGTGATAAAACAGCATGGAGCAGAGATCCTCCTAATCAAACAACTGATATGTTGACCAAGGACATTGAATAAAAACAACCATGCAGCTTGAGGAGGGCATGTGAGTAATTGGAGGCGGTAGATTGGACTACAAACATGGAAACTTCCAACGTAATGACGACATGCCGTGGTGGGTCCTCCGGATCCGGTACTTCCTCCCCCACCACGTACATCTTCAGGAGGCTCCTCTCCTGCTCAGAGAGCCGCTCTGCCCACTTCCTCAGAAGCTGGCCCGCATGGCGACACGACTGCAGGCCAAGAAGTTGAGCAGCAGCACCTCCACCCACCAGCCTCCACCCGACTTTGTGGATCAGAGTCTTGAGGGTGACCACCCCCCTGGTGTACAGTGCGCTGGTGAGGCCTGGTGTGGACTGGTCCTGGATGTCCAGCCTGGACCCCCCCACCAGAGGCTCTGCCAGCAGCCAGTGTAGAGACGCAGCAGGGGGCAACACAGTGCATCGAAAATAGTTCCAGACTCTAAAAACACTTTTATAAAACAATGACATATTGCGAAGGTTTAAAAAATTAAAATCCATTAAAAACAAAGTGGCATCAAGATTAAGAGCATTGACTCTCTGTAAAACCGTGCTCATCACATCCTTCCAAACTAAAAAACTACTGGCAGTCAATAAATATTGTTGGATGTGTTGCAGCCGGAATGCTGCCACTCGGCTCTCGATGTGCACCAGGCCGTGACCCCCCTCCTCTTTAGGGAGGAAGAGAACAGATTGTGGGACCCAGTGCAGTTTGTCCCAAAAAAAGTCTAATAAAACCCTTTGTGTCTCCTTTATCAGTCCAGGGGGGGGGGCGCCATGCAGGCCACCCGGTGCCACAAAGTGGAGGCCACCAGGTTATTGATCACCAAGGCTCTCCCCCTGAAAGACATCTTGGGCAGCACCCACCTCCACTTGTTTAGTTTGCCCCGCACCTTGTCCAATTACCCCTCCCAGTTCTTCTCCATAAAAGCGTCCTCTCCCAGGTACACCCCCAAATATCTAATCCCTCCTCTCCTCCACAACAATCCGGCTGGTAATATTGGCAGACCTCCGGTCCACCCCCCCACTGCCAGGGCTTCGCTCTTCCCCCAGTTGACCTTTGCCCCCGTCAGTAAATTAAAAGAACACACACACTTATCTAAAAGGTCAACGTCTTCTTGATTGAATATTAAAACAATGATGTTGTCAGCATACGCAGATAAAACCTTTTTAAAACCTGGAGGACTGAAGCCGCTGACAGTGGACCGGATGTTGTGGAGCAGAGGTTCAATAGACAGGGCCTAGTGCAGGGGTCGGCAACCCTCTTTGGTCCCTCCACTGCGGCTCCTTGAGCCTCTGTCCTACTGCAGTTCATCCCGGAGGGACGTAAGGAGGCAAGGCGCACCCAGAGCGCAGTCCCTCTACAAAGAGTGGTAAAATGTGGGCGGGTTGAGAACGACACAGCGATGTAACGTCATTACACAACAATAATGGCATGAAGAACGTAGAATTGCGGCTGCAGGTCATGACAGCGGCTCAACTGGTGTCTGAAGCTGGGAGCTTCCTGTACCTTTCAGAGTAAAAGCGCTGCGCTGCGGAGCGCCGACAATTCCTGGAGGTTCATTACAGACTTGTTGAGAGTGACGGAACATTCTAGTGAATTACACAACAACTACAGGACATTAAAGACACAGCACTCACACTCTTGGTTCTAACAATCCAGATCTCCCACATTTATCTTCCATTTTCATAATGTGTAGCAATAAAGGAGCTGAGAGCTGCAATGCGTTATGGGAGTTTCTGTTTGACGTGTTTTAAATGTAATTATTGGGGGTTATGTTAGGTTTGTAGTGTTGGTAATAATTGTGTTGTGTTGTGTTTTTGTTGCTTAGCTCATGTAGTTTAGTTTATTAGTTGTAAGTTGTCAACCAGCAGTGAAGAAGGTTTTGTGTGTCGTGTCGTCCTGGCATGGTCTGCCATTAGGACTTTCAAAATAAAATGCGTGTGGCTCTCTGGGTGTTGTGTTCAGTGGAAAATGGGACCAAATGGCTCTTTGAGCATTAAAGGTTGCCGACCCCTGGCGTAGAGCATACCTGAGAGAGCACAGCCCTGCCGGACCCCCCTCCTGACCTTAAAAGGAGCACTCAGCCCCCCGTTGATCTTCAGTACACTCTCAATGTCCTGGTACAACACTTTGATCATTGCTATCAGACCTGGGTTAAGACCAAACTGGGCCATCACCTTCCACAGATAGAGGAGCTCAACCCGGTCAAAAGCTTTTTCTTGGTCCAACGAAATGAGACCAACATCTGCTCCCAAAAAACTAGAGACGTTCAAAACGTCATGAATTAGAGACACATTGTCTCTGATGGACCTGCCGGGCACACAGTAGGTCTGGTCTAGATGGAGGACGTCGTCCAGCACCCCTCTGAGCCTGTTGGCCAGGGCCTTGGAGAGGATCTTAGAATCGGTACACAGGAGGGAGACCGGCCTCCAGTTCTTCATGTCTCTCAGGTCTCCTTTCTTGGGCAGCAGCGTGATCACCGCCCTCCTGTAGCTCGGGGGCAGTGTCTCGTCCCTGAGGCTCTCCGTCAGGACCTCCAGGAGGTCCCCCCCCCCCCGAGCTCCTTCCAGAAAGCCCTGTTAAACTCCACTGGGAGCCCATCGATCCCCGGAGATTTGCCCCCCTGCATGCTCTGCAGAGCAGCAAGCAGTTCTTCCTGTGTCAGGGGGTCTCCGAGGTCAGGGGTCTCCTCAGCAGAAGTTCTCTGGAATCCACCACAGAGGATGTCAAACAGGGCCTGGTCCTCCTGGTACTGGCTCTCATAGAGCTCGGTGTAAAACTCGGCTGCTGCCGTCCGGAACTCCCCAGACTCTGTTAGATCCTCTCCATTAGCCGACTTCAATGAGTAAATGAAGCGACTCTGCCCGTTTCGTTTCTCCAGACCAAAGAAGTAGCTAGACGGCACATCCATCAGACTGACCCCCTGGTACCTGGAGCGAACCAGCGCCCCCTGGGCCTGTATGCCCAGCAGGCGCTCCATCATAGTACTTTTAGTCTTCAGAGCTTCAAAATGCTCTGGATTTCCAGTAGAACCAGTGTGAAGGTTCACCAAGTCAATCTCTAGATTTATCAGAGATCGTGTGACGTCCCTCGTGACATATTGAGTGTACTGCTGACAGAGTTGTTTGATTTTGATCTTGCCACGGTCCCACCACTGCCTCAGAGAGTTAAACTCATCCTTCTCACCCCGAAAACTTCGCCAAAAAAACCACAGTGTCTGTAAAATTAGAGTCAGCTAGTAAAGAAATGTGAAAAACCCAATATGTGCTGTGTGGCCTAATATTAGTGATAAAAACACTGCTAAGAACCAATGAGTGATCACTAAAACCTACCGGTGACATAAAACACTCCCTAACTGCCCCAAAGTGGTGCTAAAACAATAAAACCTGTCTAGTCTGGCCAGTGAGATATAGCCGTCTCTAAAAGAACTCCAGGAGTACTGTCTGGTTCTGCCATTCTTCCTCCTCCAGACGTCTACCAGGTCATGTGTCTGGGCCAGGCTGTTAAAAACTCTCTGGGACTGTTTAGCCCCATTTCCACCGCACAAAAAGTACCGACCTAGACCGGTTTAAACCGCTCCGGTTCGCGTGTCACGACAGGAATGCAGTCTAAACTGCTCCATTGGGGTACCAGGACCATGGAACGGGTCTGAGTTTGAGGAGCTGTCTGCTGATTGGTCAGTGATTTACTACACGCCCTCAATATGTTAATGTGTCAGCGGATGAATCCTCTGCTGTCAGTGTGGTCAGCTGTGCTCTGGTTGTTTTTATTTTCCTTTTCTTTTCTTTGCTGCTCAACTTTAGTGTTTGTGGTGAAAGAGCAGACTTGAGGCAGGGGGAGACCGGGGGGAGGGACTTTGTATCGCGTTGGAGCTTTCTGTTTGCAGCATAGCGCTCGCCGTGTCGTGGATGCGCGTCCGGGACACGGGAGTCTGGAGCTTTGGGCTCCGGCGCTGACCGCGCTCCGGCAGCTCCGCTTCCCAGAGGCGGTCAGCGTTCTGTTCAGCCGCGGTCAGTGGCGCTTAATCGCGGGGACGGACCGCGGAAGCGATGAAAAGGAGCTCGGAGCTCGGAGCTCGGAGCCTCCGTGTTCGACGCTGAGCTGCCGGACCGCGATCAGCGCCGGAGTGGAGAACCTCCTGCGTTTGAGCAGAAAGCTCAGACTCCCGTGTCTGTGCCTCAGCCAACCGGGGGGGACGCTCCGGCCACTTGCCCCGCACCCGAGCGCTCGAGCGCGGGGCAAGTCGCCCCAAATCGCCGGCAGGTGGCCGGAGGTTTCGCTCTCTCACAACAAACGCGGAAGTTGCGGCTGCAGCTCTGCCGCTGCAAAAAGTAACAGTTTTTCTTTTTTTTCCGCTGCAAAAAATAACAGTGCAAAATAGAGGATGTAAACAACAACAGAGGATTCACAAGATCTAGATATGACGACTTTATTTTCTGTTGTAATGTCACATTTCTGCTCATAAGCCCCGCCCACTTTTAACACTCCTCTCTGCAGTGGGAACGCGACCCAAAATTTCGGTCGGGGTCTCTATTCCGTACCGCTCCGTACCGCTCCGTACCGCTCCGTACCGCTCCACTCCGTCCCGGCACTTGTGTGCGGTGGAGACGGGGCTTTTGTGAGGCTCCCTGTGGTTCCTGTCTAAAAGGTCATCCTGCGTACAGTTAAAATCCCCCTAAAAACAAGACATCAGTGGAATCACAGTGCATTAAAAAACTGTTCAGTTCATTTAAAAGTACAACTCCGATCAGATCCATCAACGGGAGCATAAACATTAATAAAAACAAACTGCTGCTGCTCAAACGTCGCCGTGACGACCATGAACCTCCCTTAAATTTTTTCCTCCATCGTGAAAGTGGTGGGAGTGAAGCTCTTGGCAAAGAGGACTGCAACCCCCCCACTGACTGAAGTGAGGGAGCTCAAGCAGACCTGTCCCCCCCACTCAGACCTCCATTCCATCTCACTAGCTGCATCACTGTGCGTCTCCTGCACCAACATCACATCTATCCTCTCCAGCTTGACCAGCTCATACAGCAGCATTCTCTTCTTCATGTTGTTTGCACCATTTAAATTGAGAGTGGCGACTCTGAAACTGGAGCTCATTATAAAGAAGAACACCACCCACAACACAAATAGGATAGAGTGACTATATGGTTTCGTCATCATCTCTTTGAAGGAGTTGCCTCACTTTCACTATGAACTTCTTGATCCTGAACACCTCCTGTTCAGAGAACCCCTCCTGTTCAGAGAACCCCTCCTGCTCAGAGAACCCCTCCTGGTCAGAGAACCCCTCCTGTTCAGAGAACCCCTCCTGTTCAGAGAACCCCTCCTGGTCAGAGAACCCCTCCTGTTCAGAGAACCCCTCCTGGTCAGAGAACCCCTCCTCTCCTCTGACATTCATGTTTGTTTGGGCTCTTCTGATGAACTGTTCCTCATGTTTGTTTGGGCTCTTCTGATGAACCGTTCCCTGTCCGGGAAGAACTCCTCCACCACCACGCCCTTTTTATTCTTCGTTCTCAGTAAAAACTTCTTCATGTCCATTACGCCGTACCCGTCATTTACTGTCTCCTCCTCAAGGGGGTTACTGCAGCTTCCTCCACCCTCCTCCACCCTCCTCAGCTGAGCTGAGATCAGCTGCAGCCCCCTGAGAAACAGAGAGCCCCCCTTAATCCTGGGTCACCTTCTTTGCCTTTGGGCCTCTCTCCTCCACCTGCTTTCGTTTATCCCTCAGAACCCTCTTGTTTCCCTCCTCCACCTCAACCTCCATCTCTGCCTCCACCTCCACCCTCATGCCAGCCTTCATAGTTTCCCCTGCCTCGTCCTGACCTTCAGGGAGACTGCTGCCTCTCCGAGAGACCAGCCCATCTGCTCCACCCACTAACTCCCCCTGAGGGTCCAGCTCAGCTGCACCACCCACAACCTCCTCTCGAGACTGAGAAAGCTCCCCTTCCCCACCATCTCTATCCTCTCCTCCACCTCCTGCACCACCATCTGCCTCTCCCCCACCTTCAACAACTACACCAGCCTCCTCTTCACCTTCTCCACCTTCATCAGTCGCTTCACCACTTCCATCAGTTGCTTCACCACCTCCATTACTTACACCAGCCTCCTCCTCCCCACCCTCCCCTCCACCACTCTTCTCCACCTCTGGCTCCCCCCCAACTATCTTCTCCCTGCTATTCTGTCCCTCACTCCTCGCCTCTGGCCGTTGTCCGCCTACACCCCCCCACACACTTCCTCCACCCCCTTCACTTCTACTCCCTCCCCCTCCTGCACCGTCACCTCTACCTCCTGCCCCTGCACCTCCTCCTGTCCCACTGGCCCCCTCCTCAGGACAGGACCTCCTCTGGTGCCCCTCCTGTCCACACCCAAAGCACTTCATAGTGTCGGTGGTGGCAAACAGGACGTAGTCGAACCTGTCTACGTCCACCTTGAAGGACAGGTTTAACTCCTGCTGTCCTCCATCACCATGAGGAGCTCCTCCTGTGGGAGAGGATGTGTCTGTCCTCTGGCTCCTTACAGCCTGAGGACAGCTTCCTCACAGGAGACACCACCTTTCCATACCTGGAGAGCAGCTCCACCAGGGTTCCATCCTCCACTAGTGGTGGAACGTTCCCCACCAGGACTCTCTTGGCCAGTTTGCTCAGAGGCATCACCTCCACCAGCGTGTCCCTCATCACCACACCAGCTGAGACCACAGCATTAGCTAGCGCGATGCTAACCGCACCACAGTCTCACCAAATCGGACAATCGCACACCTTCACTCTCCACACACACTCACTCCACAAAGTATCACACCATAAAACTATGGTAACACTTCAGGAACACACTCAAATATCCCAAAAACCATACTTTCTCACCAACTCCACTCAGAGCTCCTCACCGCACTCCTCACACTCAGAAAGAGAGAGAGAGAGCGAGAGAGAGAGAGAGAGAGAGAGAGAGAGAGAGAGAGAGAGAGAGAGAGAGAGAGAGAGAGAGAGAGAGAGAGAGAGAGAGAGAGAGAGAGAGAGAGAAGGAAGTCTGTCCTGGGTCTTGACCATGTGCTGGGAGAACAATGGGTTGATGTGACTTGCGTTGTAAAACGAAACGATAGAGCGTTTAGAGTTACTTTAGACTAACTTTGGTCTCTCCTCCGCGGCCAGTTGCTTGCTACGCAGGTTGCTGTCAATCAAGTTCATAGCGTCGCACTGTGACAGAACGTGATCATGGAATGAGTCAAACGACTTGCGCTGGTTCAAGGCAAACTTGGTGTCCATGGCTGGTCCAACAGCTCAATGTAATTTTCCCGGTTTCAGGAACTTTCAATTTCATTGTTTCCACGAAAAGCAAGCTCTTGTTTACTGAGGAAACACACAACTTCAATGAGACTTAAAAATATGGTTTTTTTTTTACTTTCTCATTGTGCATACCAACATCCAGCCATCATTGCTCATCTGAAGCCAGGTCAATTCTGCTGTGGCCAAATGTTTTCAGATCCGTTTGACTCTGTATGTGGACCACTGATTTGTCATCTTTGGCTGTGGCACAAGTTGTTCTAATCACAGTATCCTGCATTTGGCCAGACCTTGTCAGTGGTGCTGCCGAAAACAGCAGACATGGAAAGCAGAAAAGCCGGTTCAATGAAGCCAATCCTTCCTTGTGTACCATTCACCATTCACTGTGGAAAGTACACACAATGTTCTGATCTTTCCTTTGGTGAAGGTCTATTAGCTCAGGTGTTGGTCTCTCATCTTCTCAAAACTTCTTTATTGTCAATCTGCCTGTTAGCCTGCCAACTCTCTGGAGCGCGTAGCAACTCTGTATCGATTCACTCATGCACTGTGAACGTACTTATAGTGTTTAGCATATCATAGTTACGTCCAAAGGCAGCTTAAAGATCTGCCTTTTTGTATAAAGGATTTGATATGGGGAAACTGACTGAGCATGTGCAAACACCTCCATTCACTGGACATGAGCTGCAAAGGCAGAGCAGCAGTCGGCCTTCAGGCGGTGTGGTCATCACAGTAACAGGAGGTGTGGTCATCACAGTAACAGGGGGTGTGGTCATCACAGTAACAGGGGGTGTGGTCATCACAGTAACTCAGGGGGTGTGGTCATCACAGTAACAGGAGGTGTGGTCATCACAGTAACAGGGGGTGTGGTCATCACAGTAACTCAGGAGGTGTGGTCATCACAGTAACAGGAGGTGTGGTCATCACAGTAACAGCGGGTGTGGTCATCACAGTAACAGGGGGTGTGGTCATCACAGTAACAGGAGGTGTGGTCATCACAGTAACAGGAGGTGTGGTCATCACAGTAACAGGGGGTGTGGTCATCACAGTAACAGGAGGTGTGGTCATCACAGTAACAGGAGGTGTGGTCATCACAGTAACAGGGGGTGTGGTCATCACAGTAACAGGAGGTGTGGTCATCACAGTAACAGGGGGTGTGGTCATCACAGTAACAGGAGGTGTGGTCATCACAGTAACAGGGGGTGCGGTCATCACAGTAACAGGAGGTGTGGTCATCACAGTAACAGGGGGTGTGGTCATCACAGTAACAGGAGGTGTGGTCATCACAGTAACAGGGGGTGTGGTCATCACAGTAACAGGAGGTGTGGTCATCACAGTAACAGGGGGTGTGGTCATCACAGTAACAGGAGGTGTGGTCATCACAGTAACAGGAGGTGTGGTCATCACAGTAACAGGGGGTGTGGTCATCACAGTAACTCAGGAGGTGTGATCATCACAGTAACAGGGGGTGTGGTCATCACAGTAACAGGGGGTGTGGTCATCACAGTAACTCAGGGGGTGTGGTCATCACAGTAACAGGGGGTGTGGTCATCACAGTAACTCAGGGGGTGTGGTCATCACAGTGACAGCGCGGTCGTGTGTGACTTTTTTTTTCTTTCTTTGTCCCTTGTCCTGTTCGGCAGCTGGGCAAATAATATGATGTGATTGAGAGCCTTCCAATGTCAGAACAGTTTTTGCTCTTGCAACAGGAAGAGACTAAAGCCCGGTTCACACGGCAGGATTCTAAAATTGGCAGAACTCGCAAACATCTCCAGGTCAGATGGGAAATCTCACAAAACGTTGCAAGACCAAATGTGACCCCAGAGTCAACAAACCTGGCAGACGAAGAGGATGCAATGGTGATCGTTTGTGATGTGCCCCCCCCCCAAAAAACCCCCCAAAACAAAACACATTTAAAAAAGAAAAGGCATTGGTTCGTCATGACAACTGTTTTGATTTTTGGATTCCCCACCCGCTTCCAGTCCAGCGCCACCACGTCACCTCGCTTTCTGATTGGCTACGCGCCAGTCAACAGGCTCGCTGCGTGTTCCCCTTGGACGACACCACACACGGTGAGAACAATCCAACATGTTGAATATCCCCGATCTGATGGGGGGGGGGGGGGGGGGGATGCTCAAAGAAAGAAGAGAAGAGAGAAGATTGAGGGGAGAGAGTGGGGGGTGGGGGGGATGGGTGGGGGACAACATACAATGCCCTTGTTAGTGCTACATATATTATTTACAGTTATCACACTGATCCAAATATATGCGCAGCTCTATCTAGAACACACGTGTCGCACTCCGGTCCTCGAGGGCCGCAGCCCTGCACGTTCTCCATGTCTCCCTGCTTCCACACAGCTGATTCCAATGAGCAGCTCGTTATCTGGCTTTGTGCTGAACTTGGTGATGAACCATCAGGACATTCAGGGGAGGGAGACGTGGAAAACGTGCAGAACTTCGTCCCTCGAGGATCTGAGTTTGACACCCCTGATCTAGACAGAAACATGATTTGGTAGATTAAACCAGCCTGAGCAACTCTATCTAGACAGCAACGTTATTTTCAAGCAGGAATATAAATGATCAAGTAGGCAATAAAATGCGCGTGTGTGTGTGTGTTTGTGTGTGTGTGTGTGTGTGTGTGTGTGTGTGTGTGTGTGTGCGCGTGTGCGTGTGTGTGTGTGTGTGTGCGTGTGCGTGTGCGTGTGCGTGCGGTTTGTCCACTGGGTGTGGTTGGAACTGTTGTGGGGGGCCTGCAGCACCACCCTGGCGCCTGAGGCCATCGGGCTCGGACAGCGCCACCCTGGCACCCGGCGGACCCCCCAGATCTGGGGAGGCCTGGGATAGTATTGAGTGACTTGTGCAGCCTCTCTGCTGTACCAGGAGTCATGTGGGCTATGAAAAGCACAAAATGCTGACACTTTCAAACCTACAGGTGTAGCAGACTTAAGACTGGTTGAAGCACTGAGGGAACGAGGCAACACAGGGATCAGGATCTGCACATTTATTTTTCACCTGTCAGTCAGCAAAGAGGGCACAATTAGCGTCAGCACGCAACACGGGCAGGCTCTCTCTTCCAATTCGGAAGTTGCTCGGTTCTGCCGGACAAAATAAATATCTGATTCGACAAACAATACATAAACATTTTGAATAAAAATGGATATAAAAGTCAACTATAAACACGAAACACAAGTACAAAAATTAAAGTAAACTGTGTCAAATAAAATAGTTTGTACTTTTCCCCCACAATACAGTCATCATACAAAGAAATAAAATTAAACAGATCAACAAAAGTGAATTGAATTTGGAATAGTACAGTCCTGCTTTTAAAGTGCTTACAAATAAAACAGTGAACATAGGAATATTATAACACACCTGTCAGTTAGCAAAGAGGGCACAATTAGCGTCAGCACGCAACACGGCAAGCTCTCTATTCCTAAGGCTGTTACTATTTCGTGAGGTTTTTAATAGAATTTTGTGACTTTTTCATTAATTAATTGGAAATAATGGAGAGAGAGGTTCAGCACACCTTACCAATTCAGAAGCTGCTCGGTTCTGCCGGACAAATGCAGCTTCAACACATCCCAGATAGCAAAAGGTTATTGAATCAACATTGTAATTTCGTCAGGCTGAAGAGTGAGATCAACGTTGATGTCAGAACATTGACAGTAACATTGACTTTGCTCGCTATGATCAACATTGAAAGAATATTGAATTTTCAATGAACCCAGACGATGAATCAACCTTGATTCAACCATGTTATCAACATTGAATTGCATCAACGTTGATTCAACTAGATATACACGTTGAAAAATTACTCTTAAAAGGTCATTTCAGCACTTTCTCTATCAGAACATTCCTCTATTTCTTAATGTGTCAAATAAAGCCAAAATAATCACTTTAATCTATATTTAGTGAAGTTCCACAGCGGTCATGCCAAAGTCATCCAGTAGTGACGTCACTGCACTGAATGGAAGCGATGTCACGAGTTTGGAGCAACTGTAGAACTTTAAACCCAAATAGAATCACGTGATTATTTCTTACAATCATAAAATACAGGGGAAGGGTGAAACATTCTGAAGTGGTTCATTAAGCATGCATACTGCAGTGGTTCTGAAGCTTTTTACACAGACCTCACCATCCAGATAACTAAAACCCCGTTATCCTTAGCTCGTCTCACCCACGCTGGCACATCCTGTCTATTCAGGTGCGGCTGCCTAACTGATCTGGGGTTGATTAGGCAGCATTTGGGATACTAGTAGGTTGTTGCAGTATAATGTCAACATTAATCATCTACGTAGCTGACACTGAACCCCATGCTGAGTTTCACAGCAGTGATGTCACCAATGTGCCTTGGTAGTGCGCGACAATCACTCCTTCAAGACCATCATCAGAGTGCACTTGAAGGTTTTAGATGTAGATGTACTCCATCACATGCGGAGACTCTGCTATACCACATATAGTTTAACCTGCGAGCCAACACGATTTACAAGGGTGGCAGATGCTGTGCACTAGCATCTTCTTGGAGCCATAGGTTAGAGTTTGGCGAGCGCAGAGGACCAGTGTCAGTAGTCCATCCAATAGATGTGACTAACCGCTGAGTTAACTCTTAACACTACACCCGTACATTGCAATACCCAGCCAACATATGGAATTCATAAATAAACATGAAAACTGTGTCCCAGAGTGCTTTAACCATGTCATAAACTAGAAAATATAGTTCAGCAGGCTTGAAAAAATAGGAATCCACACTTTAATCATGAAAATCTGACAACTACAAATATTTTAAGCAAAATATCAACTTCGGGTGGCTATTTTGGCGGCCATCTTGAAAAATGGCCACCATCTTGGATTTTCAATTGGCCAATCGGGCAGATTTGATTAGTACCCCTCGGAGAACAAGTGTGCCAAGTTTGATGCTTGTATCATCATTTGCACGATTCTTCTGTTATCTGCCCCACTATCAGGGAAGGCAAGGCAGGCAGTGCTAAAATGAACGAAGCATTCATCCTGGTTATTTGTTTTAATTATAATATAAGAAATATTTGTGTTTATATCTTCAGCTTACAGTGCCTGTGTAGCTGAGTAAATATTTTATATTGAAATATTATTTTATTGAAATTTGTGAACATTCTCAAAATTACATTGTATTATTTTCTGCCTTATGAATTAATATAACAGACTGCCTCAGTAGTATTTTGGTTTATATTGTTTGTGTATAAAGTTAATTAAATAGTTCCTCTTACCTGTTGTAGTGGGTGGAAAATGAATTGGTGATGCTCATGCTCACATCCCAGATAGCAAAAGGCATTGATTCGACGTTGGATTTTGGTCAGATTGGTTATTTTTGGTTGAGGTTGAAAAAGCTATGTTGTTTCAATATTTAATTATAGTTACTATTTCAACAATTGAAGAACTGTTGTTGAATTAATGATGTATAGATGGTGCATTTTCAATGTTGAATTTCCCTACGTTGATTTGACATGGTTTCAATGTGGGCTGCTGATATTTTTATTATTATTATTACTTATATGGCTTAAAAGGCCTAGAAATGACGCTGAGACAAATGGACGGCAGATTCTGAGACTGTGACTCACTAGGTACAACTGACATGAACTTGATATCCCGCCCAGAAGTGCCTTAAAATCAAGGTCAAATTTCACAAGGTTGAATTTTGATATGATATATTTAGCAAATCTTGCAATTATTCTACTCAAATTAGAGTGTCATTATATTTTTGTATTGTGCATTGCATCAAAATCATAAGGAGCTGTATACTTAATCCGTATTTGATGAGATGTGTCAACACAACCATATGCATTGGAAAATCTATAGCGGTTCCAGAGTTATGGCTTTAAGTGATATATTTATTTAATATAGACTGTATAATTAACATATTCAGATATACCATACATTTGATCCATATTCCAGAAAAAAAACGTGTGACTAGATATGGCCTAATAGAACATATGACGAACTCCAAAACGCCTATACTGCACAATATTTTGTCTTCATGTCGCATACTGGGTTCGTGTTTGACCAGATATGGTGCATATCAACATAAATATACTTTAGAGATGTCCATATTCTAGACCGAATCCCAAAACAGATATTTAGGGATTCTGGATATTTTCACCCTGAGGACATTTACGGAACACCAAATCAAAATATTATTCATATCATTTTATAATATATTTTCTTCATGATGTGGTTTATATTTGACCAGATATCTGCTTTATTTGCCGGCAATGATCATCGAGATCAAGGCAGTAGCAGTTTTTGGCAGCTGCTCCACCTACTGCGGCCGCCTGCACACCTCAGAGCAGGATCTGGATGTCTTCACAGAGCTATGGCCCTCCATGAGGACCACAAACTATACATTTGGTGTAAAATCCTTTTTCCTGTAAAATTGTTAAATTCAAAGATAATATGAATCTCGTATAGTGGAATAAAGTATACTTTATTCCTCATGTAGAGGATCAAGTACACGAGATTAATATCTGTTAAATGTATGTTGTTGATGATCATGATAATGATAATAACAATAATGCTAATACAAAAGGTTTTTCATACAATACTTATCAAAACGAGCAATTTCAAAGTACTTGGCAGACGTAGAGTGAAAAAGGACAGAATACACACACACACACACACACACCACACACACACACACACACACCACACACACACACACGTACTATAACTACAATTAACGCAACTTCTTCTGCCACAATGAATTTCCAAGCCTACTGCGGATGTTGACTTCTGTAATTAATTTCACGTTGTGCTTCGCAGACGGCTGGAAACTGTCAGATTGCAGCTTTATGTCGCCGCCCCGCGATGTTCATTATCGTGAGAACGCACGTGATCTCGTCATGCGCGCTTTGCATTGTGGGCAGAATCAGGTGTGGTCGCTGTGGGAGGGTCTCATTGTGGGAGGGGTCTCATTGTGGGAGGAGTCTCATTGCTGTGGAGGAGTTGCGCGCGGTCACACCATCATTTCAGAAGGTAAGTCTGGATATTTCAGTGTCAGCATTTCAGCATAATAATTAATGTCTTGAGTCCCCGTTTAACATTAAGGTTAAATACGTGTCGTGAGCTTATTTGCTTGCAAAGTTGTATTGCCTGGTTTCATAAAAGAAAAGTGGGAGCGATGTGCTGTTAGCTCATTAGCTAAACTCGCCCTCTTAACGTAAATCGTAGAAACTCAAACGTTATCTGCGGTCGACAACTGTCCCAACTGATAATAAGGAACACTGTGGTCCCGGTGTCGGGAGATTTCCGTTGGGAAAGTTGGTGGGAGGGGGGGGGGGGGGGGGGCAATGCCATGTGGCTACGCCATGGCCGTGTGGCTACGCCATGTGACTTAACATACTGTTAAAATTGACCAAACTTAGCGTGAACTGGCTTCTCATAAATAGCTTAGATAAGCCTCGGGGGTGAAAGACATGCAACAAAAGGTTGAATGCAAATCTGTGTTTGTGTGAAACTCACTGGTGGGACAGAAGCCCCCCTTAAACAATTCCATCAAACAGCCACAGGAAGGCGGAGACTGACCGCCAGACTATGAAAGAAGCAGCATTTCCGGCGCGAGCTCAGAGTCTCTCGGATTCTCACTCTTTCTCTCTCTCTCTCTCTCCGTCGCTCTCTGCTGAAGTGGTTCTGGAGCAGAATCCTCTCGGGGTGAAATGCTTCAAAGCCCAGGAATATTCTTGTAAAGGCCGGTACTTTTTCTGTCTTATGTAATAAACTCCTGTGTGAATCCATTCTCAAGGTTTGTAGGTTTATAACTCACTGTGTATCTTTTCTCTCTTCTCGGGGAGAAAGTTTGTCACTCCCTGTCTGTGCGGATTCGAAGGAAACAGAATTAGACAATACTCTCCGCAATGCTCGTCTGCAGACTTGAGTTACAAATGTTTACCTTAAAAATACACACGTTCAAAGTTTTTCACAAACTTTCAATAGTTTTCAAAAATAGCAGATCTACAAGCTCACAGCTTGGTACTCTGCTGTCTGTAAGTCCATATATCTGCTATTTTTAATACTTAAAGCATAAAATAATGTTCAACATGGTTAAAATGATGGTGACACAGAGAAGTTCGGTCTAAATGGGTCATGTTCCTCTGTCATGCTCAGTAAGTCTAGTCGTTCTGTATTTGATGTGATTTAATCGGTAGTCAGGTTTCTGAACTGTCCAATGCTCTTGAGACAGATTAGACAGAAATGGAGGCATTTTTTGTATGAAGATGAGGTCCAAAATTGTTGAGGTGGTCCTTTAAGGTTGCCTGAAAATCAGTAGCACGTAAAAAGGTCACTGGACATTTGTCACTTTTGAATGGAGCGTGACCACTGCTGCTTTTATAACAAGTACTGTGTTTCCTTCTTTCTTTTTCACAGCGGCTGCTCGTCAGTTTGACCGGAGGCTCACTGAACAGCGGTACGAAGGTGCAATGCCGAAGTGGATTAGTACCCCTTGGAGAATAAGTGTGTGTTACACTTATGAGAATTATGGGCCACTCATCTCCCATGCAACATATTTATTTTCTGCAACACAGAAACACATTGTTCAATCCGGAGCACGCTCGGTGATTCACTCTCTTCCGCATCACGTTCTGACTTCCGCTCCATACTGTAAAACACATGCACTCGTAACCACAATTCCATGACAACCACATACAGTACCTTACACCTTTCGCTTATTAACAAAGAAGAACATAATGTATATTTAGACCTAAAGTACAAACGTGCAAAATAAAGTTTCAATCACGGATCACACTAATAAAGAAATACCTACCTACTGCTGTAATATACATCCAACTTATAACAGTGCTTACGTATTTTAATGTGCCCGCGACGGCATACAATTCCGCCATTTTGGGTTTTCAACGCGGTAACTTTTATACCTTCATAACTTCATTACAATCTTACACTTGACGTCAATTATTCTCTCAGGCACTAATAACCATGCGCGACTGTTGGCTATCATTTTTACCTAGTTTCTAACACCAGCTTACCTGCAACACAGAAACACATTGTTCAGTCCGGAGCAAGCTCGGTGATTCACTCTCTTCCGCATCATGTTCTGACTTCCGCTCCCGGCGGTCAGCCACTGATACGCACCGAGTGCCCTCTACTGGCGAACCCTATATTAGCTAGTATTGCCACGGATTAACTCTTAAAATGATATTCATTAACATAAAATGACCTTAAGAATAAAGAATAAAATAAAATAGGGGGGGGGCAACTATTTCCAATAATGAACGTACACATAGTGCCACATGTGCCAAGTTTGATGCTTGTATCATCATTTGCACGATTCTTCTAAAAAATTACACTTATCTGCCCCACTATGATTGCACGTCACTGCCAGTGAGTTACCTCTGTTATGTTTCACCAATGGCTGCGCTCTTCTTCGTGGACGTTTAGTTTGGCTGCCTTGTGCAGTTGCAGCGCCTCCAGTGGTAACCTGCTGGATTATACTCGCATAACCACTCAGTTCCAAAAACAAAACCTCGGTCCAAGGAATAGTAATTTTTGCACCTTACTATAGGCAGACACGAGAATAATTCTATTTGTATGTGATTTTAATGGTTGTCGTATTGATATGAGGCCATCAGATGGAGCCAAACTCCAGTGATGTGCAGGCAGTACTGCAGGGCGCTCTTATTTATTCGCGGGTTATTATTCAGCACTACAGGCTCCAACATGAACTGAAACCACTATGCACACTAATCACTCAACACTCTGTCCTTAACATGACAAAAAAGATCAATCTAATGATCAATTTGACACGTTAAGCTTTTTTAGTCCGCCTCAGCAGGAGTGCGCAGAGCCGAGTCCTTGTATCTGATTGTCATTCATGGGGATTCACAGCAACCTTAGATATAGAAAAGAAATGTGATTAGACATAATGCAAAAGATGGCATGAGAGCGGAGTTGGAGGGGAAGAGGTAGCTGCAACATTTGAATCAGATGGTAATAATTACAATAAATGCTCAGTTTGTTTGCTCACAAATTCAATCAGAGAGAGAGGGGGGGAGAGAGAGAGAGAGAGAGAGAGAGAGAGAGAGAGAGAGAGAGAGAGAGAGAGAGAGGGACCACCCCTCCTCTCCCATCACCACTCACACAAACGGAATTAAAAAATCTTTAATATCTCCAGCAGCGCGCCTCCATTGCTGCAGCACGGCGGGCCTTGAACGCAGCACCAGAAGAGCAGAAACCCTCTCCTTTCTTCTTCGTCTCCTTCCTCTCCTCCAGAAGAACAGACCTGAGAGCATCACTGACCCCGCAGAGGAGGCATGAAGGCAGGATGTGTTGAATATCTGACGCTGACATCGTGACAACACCAGCAGCTCCGGCCGTGGATCCGCGCGCTCTCCTGGTTGTGTAATATCCCTCCCTCCTCCCTCCTGCATCCCTCCATCCGAGAGCAGAGGAAGCGGCAGAAGAAGAAGAGGACGACGAGAAGGAGGTGGGCAGAAGAAAAAACACAGAGGGGATTGCAGCCTCCATCACTCTCTGTTTTCCGTGGTGTTTCATGGCGCAGCGGCTCAGGGAGCGGGACTGTCCTGGGTGTGATCTGGCTCTCGGCGCACCGTCCTCTTCCTCCTCTTCCTCCTCCTCACGCAGCCTGCGGAGGAGCAGTAGCGACTCCCCGTGCTCTCCCTGCCGGCTCCATGTCGCCTGATGCCCGGCGCGCCACGCTTTACGCGCGCCGCTCGCTCCAGATCTCCTCCGACTGCAAGGCAACATTTTCTGTGCAAAGCTTCCCAGAGTTATAGGGCTACATATGGAAACTGGGGATCAGAATTTTAGGAAAAAGGAAAAATCGAAGCGGTTCGACTGACTGATTGATTGATTGATTGATTGATTTTAAAGCCTGCTGATTAATTGATTTGGAGATTTTTCTTTAAATTCTCAAAACAGGCTGTTCTAAAACACCCTGCAGATTCTCTTCACTTCCTCTATTTGTTTACTCTTTTCTTTAATATGACAGATCTGCCTGCTGGTTCCTTGCTCAGTTTATTACCTCCCTGCTTCTTTTCTATTTTGACCCTCCAGTTAATTGCCACAAAAGCCTCCAGTCTGTAAGAGAAGTAATAGTAACACTATAGCCTCAGACGAACTCATTGTATTGAACTGTTGTACTGTAATCCTGCCATCACTCTTCATGTAGATCCAGCTCTGTAACCTTTACAAGCCAACAAACAGGTTGTTGGTAGAGAAGAAGCCTCCCGTCCAGCTCCAGGACAGATTCAAAGCAGTTTTTAGTCACATTTCTTTAGTCAGTTTCTGGCTGGAGCTGCAGACCAGCTGAAGTGCTCTCCCTCCATTTTTAATCCCTTTTTTCTTCCTGCCGGGTGTAAAAAGTCCTAGAACAAACTGGGAGGAGGAACGTCACTGTCTCCTCGCCTCTCGCTTCAAAACACAAACCTCATCCTCCAGTTTCTCTGGTTCTGGTCCTCACCCAAACGCAACCATAAGGTTCCTACCACGTTCGCCACCTCCTTCCTCCCTCTCCTTCAACGCAGGTATATCCCGCTTTTTCAGCCTGATTTGGTCCCGCAAATTTTCAAATATTTACTTCCTATACATCAAGAGGAAAGGGGGTCCCCCTTTCATGGAATGCGGAAACATGGGTCTGTTCGACCGCGGAGTCCAGATGCTGCTGACCACGGTGGGAGCCTTCGCGGCCTTCAGCCTCATGACCATCGCGGTCGGTACGGACTACTGGTTGTACTCCCGCGGCGTCTGCAGGTCCAAGTCCATGAGCGAGAACGAGACCAGCAAGAAGAACGAGGAGGTGATGACCCACTCGGGCCTGTGGAGGACGTGCTGCTTGGAAGGTAAGAGGAGCAACGCAGGCTGTCCGAACGTCCACGGTGCTGTGCCACACATTTAAAAAGCTTGTTCTCTCTGTCTTTGGCATCAGATAGTTATCTCCTCTGCCCACTGCTTGTTGGACTCTGATTCTTTCAGTCTTCAAGACGTCTTTAGTGTCTTTTTGCCTGTGAAAGACCATCGGTTTGAAATTTTCTGAGCTCCGACTCCCAAAACCTGAAGGTCAGCAAACTGTGACTCCACAGCCACGTGGCTCTTTATTGGCTCTGAAAATTCTCGGTAGAATCATTTTTACACAATTAGGGACCTGGCCCGAAGGGCGAGGAGGCACTCTTGTATTTGGGGTGCTTGTTTGTACTCCTAAATTTACCCAAAACGGACCCCCTGAACAGGCTCAAAAACAAATCTGGCATGCTCATAAAGCCTGGCAAAGAATTTAATAAACTGTGAAAATGAGACCTCAGAAGTCTAAACTGTGCGATCAAGTTATCTTTTATTTTTCATTTGCATACCTGGCTTATTTTCAAACTCTCCATGATAAAATGGTTTAAAAATCTAAATTTGTTGGGTTTTTTTTTTTTTTTTTTTTTTAGAAAAACTAGATTTGGGTAAAATTGCTGAAAATCTACAAATTGTTAGTAGGAGGATTGACAAAAATAAAGCTAAATGTTTGCCAAGATAGGAGAAGATACAAGTCAAACAGTTAAAATGGCTCAAACAGTCAAACTAGCCGAATCATTTATAAAGGTCAAAATGATTAATTTAATTCAAAATTGTAGTTGTGAAACATCATGAATGTACATGCATAACTTTAGAAGCTGTCTGATATTTTTTCATGAATACATTTGGTGGAAAGTGATGTGAAAAACTGCACCTTTGGTAGGAAAGGTTGCCGACCCCTGATCTAAACATCTTCTGATCTGCAAAACCACATTACAACATGTGAAACACTTAGAAATTGTGAGACAAATTCACACTTTGGAACATTTTTTTTAACATATCATAAAAATATGGTTGTCGTATTGATATGAGGCCATCAGATGGAGCCACGTCCGGAGGCGACCCGAAGATGACCCGGAAGTCATAATGGGAGCGGGTAAATCCCACTGCGTTAGGCCCCGTTTACACGACAACGATTACGAGTGTATCCGCAAAACCTTCTTCACTTTGGGGGGGGGGGGGGTCTGTTTCCATGGCACCAGTGAGCAGATCCACTGTATCGTGAAGTTTTTAATCTGGCTCCCAAGGAAAGTTTCTTTCACGGTCTCTAATCCCTCCTGCAGAGACTGATGGAGGCGACGGAGCCTGTTACTGCACATGTGCATCTGTCCCCCCTCCCTTCCCCCTTCCATCACTTGGAAACAAACATGGTGACCCGCAGTGGTATTAGTCACGGTCAGTATTCCAATTACAAAATCAAGCATCAGCATCCTTCCATGGCCCGGCATACTAACTACATCGTTGTCTCTGTGTCCACTGCTGCAATGTAAACACACTCCCCTTTTTTAACGTATATGGGGTTGTCATGTAAACAGGGCCTTACAAAGTCGTGTTCTGCCCATTTTGTGGAGAGCATGTGAGCTCATTAATGCGGTTTTGTTGTTCATGTGATTGGTTTCTACAATGTTTGTTGTGTGTGTATGTATATATACATATTTTTTTATTTTTTTATTTATTTTTTAAACATTACTTTAAACAAATGAAAAACTGAAATGTGAGGAAAGTCTGTTGTTTGGTTCTGTGTTGGTTCTCTTCTCCGCTACCTGTGTAGTAATAACAGTTATGACTAATAACAAACATAAAGTTGACCATAGACAGTTGTGGAGCTGTTGTAATCGTATGCAAACAAGTGGCTCTGTACCCATAAATAGGATATGAAGGGGTCGTGACCTTTGACCTCCGCCAGCCGGTGCGACCTGCCCGTCGGCCCTGACCTGCGCGTCCCTTGACTCTGGTTCAGGTTGTCAGGCTTCCTGTCAGATGAGGGCGACTGTGTTTCACGCCGCTGTGGCCTCGTGACGCCGCCGAGCGTCTTCTCGGCCACAAGGTCCCAAACGTTCGACACGTCGGAGAACCGGCTGCTCAAAGAGGAATCTCTGTCATCAGGGGGAAGAGTTCAGGTTCACTGCTGGTTCAGTGATCATGTCTTCACAGGCAATGGGACGCCAACAAGCAGAAACATTTTGATTACATCTTATTTAACCTGTAGGAATTCTAACCTGATCAAATTGATCAGTTTTAGTTTAGGTTTTTTTTTTTTTAAAACAAAATATATTGAGCAGAGCTTTGAGTGCGAGAATGAGCTGAGTGAATGAGTGAAAATGCATATTTTTTTCTTTTTTCAGTATAGAAAAGTTTAACATTTCCACAGCAATGTTATTAAAATGAGGTCAATTTTCCACAGAAAGGGCAGAAATGACTGGGTGTCATGACACTCTGGAGGAAACACTGTTTTTACTGTCCGGCGACGGAGCACGTGTGGAACAAATAGTTAGTCTGGCCATGGTGAGAAGCAGCAGGGTTTAAGAAGCAGCAGGGTTTTCGAAAAGGTGCGTTTCCCCCCCGTTTCCATTGAGACGGAATGGGAACATTGTGAAAAATGTCCACCCTGGGGAGCCGTTTTCGAAAAGCTGCATTTTCACTGGCTCTTAGAGTTGCTGTGTAAACGGACACCCAAAACATGAGGGAAGTTTTCCGTTTTCATATCAAAACATCGTCAAAATATTTACTGTGGGATTGAGATTAGGATTTGGGACATTCAGTGTGGTTGAAGCTTCGTTTGAGGAGTTTGAGTCACATGGAGCCTAAAAGGAATCTGTAAGTGAGGAGAAGAAGCTCCCTCAGCTGACCTGGTGTGGATGGGTGAAGGACACGTGAATGAATGCTAATGCAGCGCTACAGTGATCACTTTAGAGCACATGGGATTAATCGTGGCTGGAGTGTAATTGTGATGGTGGCTGACCTTTAATCCCTGCCAGGCCTTCGTTAATTTGGCAAACAAAACTGAGCAAAGTCAAGAAAAGATGAAAACTCTGAGCTCCCCGTGTGCTGCTCTCACACCAACTCATCCTCTCACTCTCTCTCTCTTCACATTCCAGGATTTAAACAACAGGAAGTACAGTGTCATCTGTCATTCAGAAACCCTCCTCAGCCCAGAAGAGGGCGATAAATGGGGGTAAACTCAGAAAACAAGACCACTGCAGGGTCACACTAATTTCAGTCCTTCTTGAAATGAGTTCCTGCTCAGGAAATTGGGTCTTAAAAAAGCGAGTATATTTAATTATGGGTATTTCAAACATTTCAAACTGAATAAAACATTTCTTTTTTTAAATCGAGGAGAGGAAATTGAAAAAAAAAAAGAAAAAAGAGAAAGGAATGGGAGCGGATGCAGCTGCAGAGAGGCGCTGATGAGCTGGCTGCTTGTTCCAGCAGTTCAGAGAGGAGCAATATCAAGTTTAACATTTCAGATGTTAATGAGGCTTCAGTCTGCAGCTCTGCTCATGTTGTTCAAAGTGCCAGGCCGACGAGGACACGTACTCTCCAGGCCCGGACAGCGGCGGCGGTGGCGCCGGCAGCGGTGGCGCCGGCAGCGGCGGTGGCATGTTTCGCAGCTCAGGTCCACACATGGCAGAGTGTACGGCGGTTTGTGTTTGAGTCACCAGGAAGGGGGGAGGAAAACCTGCAAACAGGCAGGATGGGATTACCCACACAATGCCATGACCTGTGCTCCACTCGCCATCGTCAGAGGAGCCATAATCTCAGAGGAGCCATAATCTCAGAGAAACCATAATCCATTATCTCAGAGGAGACATAATCTCAGAGGAGCCATAATCTCAAAAGAGCTATAATCTCAAAGGAGCCATAATCTCAGAGGAGCCATAATCGCAGAGGAGCCAAAATCTCAAAGGAGCCGTAATCAATAATCTCAGAGGAGCTATAATCTCAAAGGAGCCATAATCTCAGAGAAGCCATAATCCATAATCTCAAAGGAGCCATAATCTCAGAGGAGCCATAATCTCAGAGGAGCCATAATCTCAGAGGAGACATAATCTCAGAGGAGACATAATCTCAAAGGAGCCATAATCTCAGAGGAGCCATAATCTCAGAGGAGCCATAATCTCAAAGGAGCCATAACCTCAGAGGAGCCATAATCTTAAAAGAGCCATAAATCCATAATCTCAGAGGAGCCATAATCTCAAAAGGGCCATAAATACATAATGTCAGAGGAGCTATAATATGAAAGGAGCCATAAATTAAAAGGAACCATAATCTCAATGGAGCTATAATCTCAGAGGAGCCATAATCTTGCTCCTCCGCTGCTGCATGCTTTGTGTTCACGCAGAAGAGGAATGCAGTTCTCCGCTCCGATATTGATCCACAACATTTACATTTAGTTTCACATCCAATCTGATCCAGATCCAATTTATCGCTTTCAACCTTTGAAGATAAATTCAGTAATTTTATCTGACATCCACATTATAGAGCATCTTCTTCTAACATCAGATTATAGAGCACCTTCCTCCTCTAACATCAGATTCTAGAGCGTTGTCCTCCTCCAACATCAGATTATAGAGCATCTTCCTCCTCTAACATCAGATTATAGAGCACCTTCCTCCTCTAACATCACATTATAGAGCATCTTCCCCTCTAACATCAGATTATAGAGCACCTTCCTCCTCAAACATCAGATTATAGAGCATCTTCCTCCTCTAACATCAGATTATAGAGCACCTTCCTCCTCTAACATCACATTATAGAGCATCTTCCCCCTCTAACATCAGATTATAGAGCATCTTCCCCCTCTAACATCAGATTATAGAGCACCTTCCCCCTCTAACATCAGATTATAAAGCACCTTCCCCCTATAACATCACAATATAGAGCATCTTCCCCCTCTATCATCAGATTATAGAGCACCTTCCCCCTCTAACATGAGATTATAAAGCACCTTCCCCCTATAACATCACATTATAGAGCACCTTCCCCCTCTAACATCAGATTATAAAGCACCTTCCTCCTCTAACATCAGATTATAAAGCACCTTCCCCCTATAACATCACATTATAGAGCATCTTCCCCCTCTATCATCAGATTATAGAGCACCTTCCCCCTCTAACATCAGATTATAAAGCACCTTCCCCCTATAACATCAGATTATAGAGCACCTTCCTCCTCTAACATCACATTATAGAGCGTTGTCCTCCTCTAACATCAGATTATAGAGCATTTTCCTCCTCTGACTTCAGATTATAGAGCACCTTCCCCCTCTAACATCAGATTATAACGCACCTTCCCCCTATAACATCACATTATAGAGCACCTTCCCCCTATAACATCAGATTATAGAGCACCTTCCTCCTCTAACATCAGATTATAGAGCATTTTCCTCCTCTGACTTCAGATTCTAGAGCGTTGTCCTCCTCTAACATCAGATTATAGAGCACCTTCCTCCTCTAACATCAAATTATAGAGCATCTTCCTCCTCTCACTTCAGATTATAGAGCATCTTCCTCCTCTAACATCAGATTATAGAGCATCTTCTGGCCCCTGCCTTTCATCCAGGGTCTGATCTGGATGGATAAGGCAGATGGAGCAGAGGTTCTGGTTGTTGTTGTTGTTGTTCTTCTTCTTTCTGCTTCGCGTAGCTGAGACTGTTTCGCAAAATGTTCTTTCCTGTTTTAACCACGGCTTCATTGCGGCCTCCCATGGCTCCCACCAATCACTGCAGATCGCAGTTCGCGTGTTGCTTCCTGCCGATGGTTTCTCCTGCAGAAGCGTGTGGGTGGGTCAATGTGGCGCACATTCATGCCTCTGAAAACACGTGTGGGAGTTTGTCGGCCATGCGCTCGTACATGTTTGAATGGCGGTGTTTGTGCCATGTGTACAGTGGCGAGGCAGGATGAGATGAAAGCAGATAGCGGAGTGCCGCGGCAGAGCAGGATTAGTTTCATAGTCCAATCAGATAAAGATTAGCCAGCTGGACCACATCAACCCAGGCCCTAAAGTGGCATTACACTGTCTTATGACACCGATCCATTGTACACCTAGCTGCATGGGCCGGATTACACTGGCAAGGCAAGAGCGTCCATACACACTTGTTGGAGCGCAAACTGAGGCCTTGTTCACACCAAAGAGTAAAAACTGTGTGGTGGCCTTTTGTTTACATGTAAATAGAAAAATATATTGCTCTCTAATAAACACCAGGAATATAACTAATATAATAAATGATAGTAATAATGATAAAAACTAAATATAGTATATAAATACTAATGGGAAATATTAGTGTTTGCATACATTACATTATTGATGTTTAACCTAAAACTATGTACATGGATACTGGAAAATCATTGCTGTACTGCATAAACTGTGTATATACTTGTACAGCTATAATATGTTGTGTATACATGTGTATTTGTACTATGTTGTGTATATTTGTGTAAATGAAATGTATTATTGTGTTTTTTTACGTTATCTATGAAGTTCAGAGTCGCATGAAGTTGCATGTCGACACTCAGGAGGTTTAATGTCACTGTACGAGACATTGTTGGCGTCATACATGTGTGACCTGTGTTTACAGTGACTGTTCTAAAATATGTTGCTCCTTCTTGATTGACACAATTCCCAGTCAGTATTTTCTTGTTTTGTATTCTAACACCACATCAACAAACATTTATCATTGAAGGAACAGGAAGTGATTCCTGCCATTCTTTGCTGTGTTATTTCCAGGATTCTGATTGGCTAGCATGGTGTTATCCTCCATGTTGTCATGCTCATCGTAGCTCTTAACCAAGTTTTTTATGCAGGATTGTGTAAATGAACTTTTTTTTTCTGGTGTGAACAGCGTTAGTTATAAAATTGTAGAGGTGGAATTATCAGGTTTTGCAATTAATTATCTAAACATGGCCTCGGGCCTCGCCTTAAGTTAAAAGACAATGTTTTTTCATTTTCATTTTCGTTTTAGAAAAGTTCCATGTCTAAACAGCAATGGGAGGAACACTGAAAATGACGTCGCAATTTTGGCCACTTGTTGGCACTGTTGTTAGTTTTAGTACTGAAGGCACACACACACACACATCAGAGAACAATGAACTCTACACATTAACAATAGGAGAACACAGGCATTCTAGTGGACAGATCACCAAGTTGGATTGTTATTATGGTGACTGTCAAAATAAAACCACCAAGTTGGATTGTTATTGTGGTGACTGTCAAAATAAAACCACCAAGTTTGATTGTTATCATGGTCCATCCATCCATCCATTTTCTACCACTTATCCGGGGCCGGGTCGCGGAGGCAGCAGTCTGAGCAGAGTTGCCCAGACTTCCCTCACCCCAGACTCTTCCTCCAGCTCTTCTGGTGGCACCCCAAGGAGTTCCCAGGCCATAGAGAGACATAGTCCCTCCAGCGTGTCCTGGGTCTGCCCCGAGGCCTCCTACCGGAGGGACATGCCCAGAACACCTCCCTGGGGAGGCGTCCGGGGGGCATCCGAAATAGATGCCCGAGCCACCTCAGCTGGCTTCTCTCGATGTGGAGGAGCAGCGGCTCTACTCCGAGCTCCTCCCTGGTGACTGAGCTCCTCACCCTATCTCTAAGGGTGACTGAGCTCCTCACCCCTATCTCTAAGGGTGACTGAGCTCCTCACCCTATCTCTAAGGGTGACTGAGCTCCTCACCCTATCTCTAAGGGTGACTGAGCTCCTCCCCCTATCTCTAAGGGTGACTGAGCTCCTCACCCTATCTCTGAGGGTGACTGAGCTCCTCACCCTATCTCTAAGGGTGACTGAGCTCCTCACCCTATCTCTAAGGGTGACTGAGCTCCTCCCCCTATCTCTAAGGGTGACTGAGCTCCTCACCCTATCTCTAAGGGTGGCTGAGCTCCTCACCCTATCTCTAAGGGTGACTGAGCTCCTCACCCTATCTCTAAGGGTGACTGAGCTCCTCACCCTATCTCTAAGGGTGACTGAGCTCCTCACCCTATCTCTAAGGGTGACTGAGCTCCTCCCCCTATCTCTAAGGGTGACTGAGCTCCTCACCCTATCTCTAAGGGTGACTGAGCTCCTCACCCTATCTCTAAGAGTGACTGAGCTCCTCACCCTATCTCTAAGGGTGACTGAGCTCCTCACCCTATCTCTAAGGGTGACTGAGCTCCTCACCCTATCTCTAAGGGTACGCCCAGCCACCCTACGGAGGAAGCTCATTTCAGCCGCTTGTATCCGGGATCTGGTTCTTTCGGTCATGACCCATAGTTCATGACCATAGGTGAGGGGAGGAACGAAGATCGACCGGTAAATCAAGAGCTTCGTCTTTTGGCTCAGCTCCTTCTTCACCACGACGGACCGATACAACGTCTGCATAACTGCAGACGCTGCACCGATTTGCCTTTCCATCTCACGCTGCATCTTCCCCCCACTCGTGAACAAGACCCCAAGATACTTGAACTCCTCCACTTGGGACAAGGGTACTCCACCGACCTGGAGGGGGCAAGCCACCTTTTTCCGGTCGAGAACCATGGCCTCGGATTTAGAGGTGCTGATCCCCAGCCCAGCTGCTTCACACTCGGCTGTGAACCGTGTCAGTGCACGCTGGAGATCCAGGTTTGATGAAGCGAGCAGAAACACATCTTCTGCAAAAAGCAGAGATGAGATCCTGTGGTCCCCAAACCGGACCCCCTCCGGCCCCTGGCTGGGCCTAGAGATTCTGTCCATATATGTGATGAACAGAACCGGTGACAATGGACAGCCATGCCGGAGGCCAACGTGCACTGGGAACAGGTCCGACTTACTGATAGCAATGCGAACCAAACTCCTGCTCCGGGAATACAAAGACCGAACAGCCTTTAACAAAGGGCCCTGGACTCCATACTCCCGGAGCACCCCCCACAGGACATCCCGAGCCTTCTCCAGATCCACAAAACACATGTGGATTGGTTGGGCAAACTCCCCTGAACCCTTGAGCTCCTGGTGGAGAGTATAGAGCTGGTCCAGTGTTCCACGACCAGGACGAAAACCACATTGTTCCTCTTGGATCCGAGGTTTGGCTAACGACCAGATCCTCCTCCCCAGTACCCTGGAATAGACTTTCCCGGGGAGGCTGAGGAGTGTGATCCCTCTGCAGTTGGAACACACCCTCCGATCCCCCTTCTTAAAAAGAGGGACCAACATCCCGGTCTGCCAGTCCAGAGGTACTGTCCCCGTCCGCCACGCGATGTTGCAGAGACGAGTCAGTCACGACAGTCCCTGCACATCCAGAGACTTGGGTAATGGACGAGTCCACCTCTGAGAACCCAGCCTCTGCTTCCTCAACGGAAGATGGGATGGTGGGGTTGAGGAGGTCCTCGAAGTATTCCTTCCACCGCCCAACGACATCCCCATTTGAGGTCAACAGCTCCCCACTTCCACTGTAAACAGTGTTATCATGGTGACTGTCAAAATAAAAGTACCAAGTCCAGGAGAATATGAACTGGGAGTCATGACACCACGGCAGAAACATTGTTCTGATTGGCTCTACTGAGCATGTGCAGAAGAACTACATCCACATGAGCCCAAACAATATGGGTACGGAATGTCCCTCCTTTCTCCTTACCTACTGACTTTCACTTAACCCCCTGGATGACATCACGGGGTTAAGGAAAGACGTTAGAAGGTTCCTAAAGTAGTCAGTGAAAAGCGTTCACGTTGGTGTGGCAGCCGGTCCGCACTTTCACTTAGTGACATCATAATAATGTGACTGCGGCGCAAGTTAGTGTCATGCGCCGTGGTGGGGAAATAACTACAATTTTCCAAAAATGGATGACAAAAAGCACATTTCTACCACTTTCCCCTGTGCGTCTAATGCTGATATCAACTCAAATATTTCAAGGTTTGAAATGAACTCAAAAGAAAAGAGGCTGCCAGGCTACAACATCCATAACATTCATAGTTGGGATCTGGGTTAAGATGATTTGAAGTTGTTCAATGCAGATTATTGCTGTGGTAAGTTACTTACATGATCTGCGTCCTTTTTCCGCCATCGTCATATTCCGTAAACATTTCGGATGAGTGGGTCCCTTTTAATGTTTGTCGCCGCAAGGAATTGTAGGGCAGCATGTCTCGCCTCCTTTGTGAAAGAATGCATTGGTGCTATCCTATGCTAAAGGAGGCTCTAAAGGAAGCAACAAGCCTCCTTTTCTTTGCTTCTTGAGAATTCAGACAGTCCTTATCATGGCCGCTACACAAAACACTTCCAGGGTTAAGTGAAAGTCGATAGATAAGGAGTTAGGAGGGACATTTCAGACGTACCTGTACAGAAGTTTCCCATCAACACAGGAAAACATTGGCGTCCAAGCAAAACCATGAAAACAACCAAAAATGATGTAGTACATATGCCAGTCCTATAGGTGGTGTTATAATGCTGCCGTAGAAATACGCTAAAAACAGAGAAGACGACACAAAGCATGAGAGAATGGAAAAATGAAGAAATCCAGCATATGTCCATATTAAAGCAACAATCATTAGCAGCTTCTGCAGCACCGTCTGCAGCAGATAGTCCGCCATGTTGTTGTTATTAAGTGACATCACAGAGATGGAGGTGGGGTTATAGGTAAAGAGGTGGGGCCATGACCTCATCATTCTCAGCTAATTACCCATCCACATGTCAAAGGAGGCAGTGTATTCAATCCCGTTAAAAAAAAAACAGGGTCCTAAAATGCCGTGTCCCATCCCAGGGCAGCTGTGGTTACCTACGTCGTTCACCACTGTTGGGACCATTATGTCCTTATATGGATCACTATTTATGTTTGGTTGGCTATCGATAATGATTAATAATTATCAAAGATAGTTATTAATAATGTTAATTTAATCTGATCTGTATCAGAACCTCGGAGCTCCACCTGTCGTAACAGGAAATGATAGACAATTCAGTTCTATCAGTCTCATAAGATATACTAAACAGTTAATCAGGAATTTGAATTAATAGTTAAATTAATTACAATTACCAGAATTAACAGTAAAGATTGAAGGATTTTGGAGTTCTTAACACAGAAGAGGTCGACATTTCATTCACCTTTGTGCTCATTAATAAAACAGCAAGTATGATTCCAAAAATATATTTATTAACAATGAAAACGAATAAAACACAGATTCTAACTACCTATATACAGCTGGGTGTGTGTGTGTGTGTGTGTGTGGAGAGAGAAAGAGAGAGAGAGAGTTGGAGGGAGTGTGTGTGTGTGACGTGTGATGGAACTACAAAACAAGATGGCGGATCACAAGAAACTACATTCCAAATGGAGGTTGTCAGAGAACAGGAGGTCTGTCCTGGGTCTCCACCATGTGCTGATAGCAATGGAACATGGAAGCTAGTCTTTAGCATCTGCTTCCTGTGTGTCTCTGCTAAAGGACCATTTCTAGAATGACTTGATGTGAATGAGACTTGTTTTGTAAAACGTCAGGAGTCGTCAGATGGTGTTCGGTTACTGTGTGATGTTGTCTTTGATGTGATATGTGTAGGATTGTGAGTTAACTAGTTAGTAAAGTAAAGATTAGCATGCAGACCCTGTGTCTGTGGCAGAGCTAACGTTGGTTTACAGGTTGATAACTGCTCCTAATATCATTATCTATAGAACTCAATCACTGTAACAGAATCAACACATCTTCATAAAGTTAAACAGTTCTATGCATAGCATCAGGTTTAACTAATCTCAGGTAAAGCCCAGTTGTTGTTCCCACTTCTTGAAGGAGTTCAGTTGTTGTCCTGCTGGAGGGAAGCTGGTGTCTTCTCCTGTAGTTAGCACCTCCTGCTAACTGTGGTTGCTGGTTCTGCAGGCTGAGGAGAAGAAGATGAAGTTGATGTTTCAGGAGTCCTTCTTTGCAGCTCCTGGTTGTTCCTTTTGTCCAGACTGAGGAGCTGGTCGCTCAGGTCTGTGATGGTTTTCCTGCTGGTTGAGGAAAACACAAAGAAGTTCTGTGAGGCGTCGTTTCCCTGGTCCGTCCTGGAGGAACTGGTTGGTTTTCCTTGATTGATGGGAGATCAGACTCTGGATGCTGGTCTCTGGATCAGGGGAAGGTCTGACCCTCGTGGTCAGGTCAGCAGATGAGTTAAGGAGTGGAGGCCTCTGGTTGCCGGCCTCTCGTGTTAGCTGTGTGCTAACGCTGGATGAGCAACCCACCTCCTTGGAGTTTGCTTTGCAAGAGTCTTCGCGCGTGGAGGCTGGCTGAAGCCTTTTGTTCCACGTGTGACTTCAGAGGTGTCAAAGCCTGAGAGCTTCAACCAATCAGTAACTGGCTGATTGCATGGGGGGAGAGTCTTGTGAGCAGAAAGGGGGGGGGAGGAAGGTCTTGGAGAATGTCCCCCCCCTCCCCATTCTAGATGTGAAAGGCCATCACATTCCTGGGTCAGAATTCATGTCATGACTGCGTCTCATGACAAATGAATATTGTCTCTCCCCAGAAATGAACAAACTTTCTGTGGTCCTGCAGATCCCAACACCAACATCCAGTATGGAGGGATGGAATAATGCAATGCAGAGTGTCTTTGAGTGTCCTGAAAAGCGCTGTATAAAACATATGCATTATTTTAGATGCTCTATAATCTGGACGTTAGAGGAGGAAGATGCTCTATAATCTGACATTGGAGGAGGAAGATGCTCTATAATCTGGTTGTTAGAGGAGGAAGATGCTCTATAATCTGACATTGGAGGAGGACGATGCTCTATAATCTGGACGTTAGAGGAGGAAGATGCTCTATAATCTGGACGTTAGAGGAGGAAGATGCTCTATAATCTGATTGTTAGATGAGGAAGATGCTCTATAATCTGACATTGGAGGAGGAAGATGCTCTATAACCTGGACGTTAGAGGAGGACGATGCTCTATAATCTGACATTGGAGGAGGGAGATGCTCTATAATCTGATGTTAGAGGAGGACGATGCTCTATAATCTGACATTGGAGGAGGAAGATGCTCTATAATCTGGACGTTAGAGGAGGACGATGCTCTATAATCTGACATTGGAGGAGGAAGATGCTCTATAATCTGATGTTAGAGGAGGGAGATGCTCTATAATCTGATGTTAGAGGGGGAAGATGCTCTTTAATCTGATGTTAGAGGAGGAAGATCCTCTATAATCTGATGTTAGAGGAGGAAAATGCTCCATAATCTGATGTTCGAGGAAGAAGCTCTATAATCTGATGTTAGAGGAAGATGCTCTATAATCTGATGTTAGAGGAGGAAGATGCTCTTTAATCTGATGTTAGAGGAAGATGCTCTATAATCTGATGTTAGAGGAGGAAGATACTCTATAATCTGATGTTAGAGGAAGATGCTCTATAATCTGATGTTAGAGGAGGAAAATGCTCTATAATCTGATGTTCGAGGAAGAAGCTCTATAATCTGATGTTAGAGGAAGATGCTCTATAATCTGATGTTAGAGGAGGAAGATGCTCTTTAATCTGATGTTAGAGGAGGAAAATGCTCTATAATCTGATGTTTGAGGAAGATGCTCTATAATCTGATGTTAGAGGAGGAAGATACTCTATAATCTGATGTTAGAGGAAGATGCTCTATAATCTGATGTTAGAGGAGGAAGATGATCTTTAATCTGATGTTAGAGGAAGAAAATCCTCTATAATCTGATGTTAGAGGAGGAAAATGCTCTATAATCGGATGTTTGAGGAAGATGCTCTATAATCTGATGTTAGAGGAGGAAGATACTCTATAATCTGATGTTAGAGGAAGATGCTCTATAATCTGATGTTAGAGGAGGAAGATGCTCTATAATCTGATGATAGATGAGGAAGATGCTCTATAATCTGATGATAGAGGAAGATGCTCTATAATCTGATGTTAGAGGAGGAAGGTGCTCTATAATCTGATGATAGAGGAAGATGCTCTATAATCTGATGTTAGAGGAGGAAGATACTCTATAATCTGATGTTAGAGGAAGATGCTCTATAATCTGATGTTAGAGGAGGAAGATGCTCTATAATCTGATGATAGAGGAAGATGCTCTATAATCTGATGATAGATGAAGATGCTCTATAATCTGATGTTAGAGGAGGAAGATGCTCTATAATCTGATGTTAGAGGAGGAAGATGCTCTATAATCTGATGTTAGAGGAGGAAGGTGCTCTATAATCTGATGTTAGAGGAGGAAGGTGCTCTATAATCTGATGTTAGAGGAGGAAGATGCTCTATAATCTGATGTTAGAGGAGGAAGGTGCTCTATAATCTGATGTTAGAGGAGGAAGGTGCTCTATAATCTGATGTTAGAGGAGGAAGATGCTCTATAATGTGATGTTAGAGGAGGAATATGCTCTATAATCTGATGTTAGAGGAGGAAGGTGCTCTATAATCTGATGTTAGAGGAGGAAGATGCTCTATAATCTGATGTTAGAGGAGGAAGATGCTCTATAATCTGATGTTAGAGGAGGAATATGCTCTATAATCTGATGTTAGAGGAGGAAGATGCTCTATAATCTGATGTTAGAGGGGGAAGATGCTCTATAATGTGATGTTAGAGGAGGAAGATGCTCTATAATCTGATGATAGAGGAAGATGCTCTATAATCTGATGATAGAGGAAGATGCTCTATAATCTGATGTTAGAGGAGGAAGGTGCTCTATAATCTGATGTTAGAGGAGGAAGGTGCTCTATAATCTGATGTTAGAGGAGGAAGGTGCTCTATAATCTGATGTTAGAGGAGGAAGGTGCTCTATAATCTGATGATAGAGGGAGATGCTCTATAATCTGATGTTAGAGGAGGAAGGTGCTCTATAATCTGATGTTAGAGGAGGAAGATGCTCTATAATCTGATGTTAGAGGAGGAATATGCTCTATAATCTGATGTTAGAGGAGGAAGGTTCTCTATAATCTGATGTTAGAGGAGGAAGATGCTCTATAATCTGATGTTAGAGGAGGAAGATGCTCTATAATCTGATGTTAGAGGAAGATGCTCTATAATCTGATGTTAGAGGAGGAAGATGCTCTATAATCTGATGATAGAGGAAGATGCTCTATAATCTGATGTTAGAGGAGGAAGATACTCTATAATCTGATGTTAGAGGAAGATGCTCTATAATCTGATGTTAGAGGAGGAAGATGCTCTATAATCTGATGATAGAGGAAGATGCTCTATAATCTGATGTTAGAGGAAGATGCTCTATAATCTGATGATAGAGGAAGATGCTCTATAATCTGATGTTAGAGGAGGAAGATGCTCTATAATCTGATGTTAGAGGAGGAAGATGCTCTATAATCTGATGTTAGAGGAGGAAGGTGCTCTATAATCTGATGTTAGAGGAGGAAGGTGCTCTATAATCTGATGTTAGAGGAGGAAGATGCTCTATAATCTGATGTTAGAGGAGGAAGGTGCTCTATAATCTGATGTTAGAGGAGGAAGGTGCTCTATAATCTGATGTTAGAGGAGGAAGATGCTCTATAATCTGATGTTAGAGGAGGAATATGCTCTATAATCTGATGTTAGAGGAGGAAGGTGCTCTATAATCTGATGTTAGAGGAGGAAGATGCTCTATAATCTGATGTTAGAGGAGGAAGATGCTCTATAATCTGATGTTAGAGGAGGAAGATGCTCTATAATCTGATGTTAGAGGAGGAAGATGCTCTATAATCTGATGTTAGAGGGGGAAGATGCTCTATAATGTGATGTTAGAGGAGGAAGATGCTCTATAATCTGATGATAGAGGAAGATGCTCTATAATCTGATGTTAGAGGAGGAAGGTGCTCTATAATCTGATGATAGAGGAAGATGCTCTATAATCTGATGTTAGAGGAGGAAGGTGCTCTATAATCTGATGTTAGAGGAGGAAGGTGCTCTATAATCTGATGTTAGAGGAGGAAGGTGCTCTATAATCTGATGTTAGAGGAGGAAGGTGCTCTATAATCTGATGATAGAGGAAGATGCTCTATAATCTGATGTTAGAGGAGGAAGATGCTCTATAATCTGATGTTAGAGGAGGAATATGCTCTATAATCTGATGTTAGAGGAGGAAGGTGCTCTATAATCTGATGTTAGAGGAGGAAGATGCTCTATAATCTGATGTTAGAGGAGGAAGATGCTCTATAATCTGATGTTAGAGGAAGATGCTCTATAATCTGATGTTAGAGGAGGAAGATGCTCTATAATCTGATGTTAGAGGGGGAGGATGCTCTATAATGTGATGTTAGAGGAGGAAGATGCTCTATAATCTGATGATAGAGGAAGATGCTCTATAATCTGATGTTAGAGGAGGAAGGTGCTCTATAATCTGATGATAGAGGAAGATGCTCTATAATCTGATGTTAGAGGAGGAAGGTGCTCTATAATCTGATGTTAGAGGAGGAAGGTGCTCTATAATCTGATGTTAGAGGAGGAAGGTGCTCTATAATCTGATGTTAGAGGAGGAAGGTGCTCTATAATCTGATGATAGAGGAAGATGCTCTATAATCTGATGTTAGAGGAGGAAGGTGCTCTATAATCTGATGTTAGAGGAGGAAGGTGCTCTATAATCTGATGTTAGAGGAGGAAGGTGCTCTATAATCTGATGTTAGAGGAGGAAGGTGCTCTGTCTATCTGCCATTCTTCACATAATGTAGTAATTGATGTAGGAGGAAATATCTGGAATTCAAACATACCACTTAAGTTAAAAACACAGTTTTCTTGAATACAGCGATGTTAGTCAATCACTGGCTGAATGAAAAACACCCACCCTGTTTTGGTGCGAGACGTGTCCGTCATGTCCTCCCGCTCAGAATCTCATTCCTGATCCCTGGAATCCAATTTGGAGATTTATGACCAACCCCCCCCCCCCCCCCCCCCCCCTTAGAGCACAAAGCACTAACAAGTGGACACGCGTCAACGCTAAGGAGCAATATAGTCACTACATCATTATCCACTCTGACCCCTCACACCTCGTCATCCCGGCAGCCAGCTGTGTGTGTGTGTGTGTGAGTGTGTGTGCGTGTGCGTGTGCGTGTGCGTGCACCAGACTTGATTTACTCATGTTATTTTTAGAGGCAGCCATCCTGTTGGGTGGGGTCTATCTTCATCCAACATGACCAGAGAACAAATCAATACAAAACATACCCAGGGCCAAGCTTTGTGTAAGTAAGTAAGCACACACACACACACACACACACGCACGAACACACACACACACACACACTGCCTGCTCCGAACTCAAACTATTTACATTTAACGGAGGACAAATTGCAGCCCAGAGGATGGATATTAAAGCTGAAGCATCGCCGCTTGTACAGCGGCTCCTTCCACATGCTGTAGACCAGTGGTTCCCAACCTTTTTTGACCAGTGTACCCCTTGAGCTGGTTTCCATGTGAAAAGTACCCCCTCTCTCGTGTGTGATTATTCGCCTTAATGTGTACTTATATTTAACCCTTTGTCTTTCTATCCAACTGCTCATTTAAATAAAACAATTATTGTGAGTGTAAAAACATACCTTTTAATGAGACACTTGTGCTTGCTTGTCTTTCATAAGTCTTTCATAATTCCTTTTTTCACTGGGCTCCCCTGTGCCTGCGTCCGAGGCGACGGTAGCAGTAGCGGTAGCTGGACGTTTACTCCTGCCTAGCCATGCATCCATGTTTACAGTCGGTATGCAGCTAGAGTTAGCTAGCTTCGCGAATCGTGCGCGCCCGCAGCAAGAACGTGAACCTTTTTTTTTTTTTTTTTTAAAGCGCGCCACTTTATAGTCTTTTCATTTTATGTGCATTGTAGTGTTACAATCGCTGTGGATGAACTGCTACTCATGGAAAATAAACGTATGGCCTTACTAAAATTCATGATATAATACAATATAATATAGTATAATTATTTTTTTTTGTGTGTGTGGATACTGTAGGCTAATTTATAATCTTTCTGCGTACCCCCTGCAATACCCTCACGTACCCCTAGGGGTCCGTGTACCCCCGGTTGGGAATCACTGCTGTAGAGGGTAGAGCAACCCCGTAGGTCATCCAGGCCCACAGATAACAGTCATTAACCGGATGAGCAGTTTGTCACTGCCAGAGGAGCCAACTCAACCCCTGTGCTCATCCCACAAATGCAGGACCATTTTAAGGGGAATAAGTAGGATTGGGGGGGGTGGGGATTGGGATCAGGGGTGGGGGGGGGTACATTAGGGCTTAACAGAGAAACACAAAGACCTATCTCCACTCTGCCTCACACCCTCTGACCTACAGGAAGGAGAGTGAACCCAATCGTTGCTCAGCCTGATAAGGAGGTGAAATCTTATGAACGGACATTGTTTCATGAGGACTATATAATTAGTACTGCCAAATTACGTTTTTAATTTTAAATAGTTTGATATAAAATACTTTCTTGTCAATATATTTTTAGAGTTTAAGTTTTCTCTGTTTTTAACATCACATGAACTTCCCCTATTGGCTTGAATAGCTGATATTTTGCGAACAATGTCACGCGAGTGAAAGAAAAGGCAGTTTGAGACTCATCGGGGGACGCTATACCGTGTATTGATTGGACA
Source organism: Blennius ocellaris (assembly GCF_963422515.1). Lineage (NCBI taxonomy): Eukaryota > Metazoa > Chordata > Actinopteri > Blenniiformes > Blenniidae > Blennius > Blennius ocellaris. Next base: position 22,708,056 of record NC_137665.1, on the reverse strand, counting down.
GTGTGGCCTTCAAGTCCTCCTCCTGCCCCATTTGTGTCTGGCATGTCAATCATGATTAATCATAACCAGTTTATTCAGACGTCCTAAAAGACCACATCTATCCTCCTGCTCATGACGCTTCTGATGCTGTCTTTGTTTCTCGCATATACAAAAGATTTAGTGTTTTGTTTTTTTATCCCTAGTGTTTTTTTTTATGAAAGCAGCTTAATGGCTGACGATGAAGCCAGTAATCGACTTACCTTCTCTGTTTTCCAGACCTTCAGTCAGTTGGAGTGGGAACTTAGAGTGGATTCCAGTTGTTTCATTCCAGTTGTTTCAGTGCGGAGACGGTCTGTGGTGGTGAAGTGGCGAGCCTCACAGCCTCCGTCTTTCAATTTGTCACAATCACAAAAAATCAATTTGAGCAGATTAATGACTGTCTGTCTGTTTATACGACAACGGTGCGATACACTGAAAGCACAACTTCTTGAAAATGGCTCCAAAGGTAGAACTTTTCAAAAACACTCAACTCCATTTCCATGTAAACGGGGAAAACTATTTTTATGAATCACTTCTACTGTGCATGTGCACCACGTAATAACTATAGTAACTGTAGTTCTGCACATGCTCAGGAGAGCCAATAAGAACAACGTTTCCTTCATGGTGTCTTTTTACCAAGTCCAGATTCTCCTGGACTCGGTACTTTTATTTTCAATGTAATAACTGTAATAACAGGGCCTTCATTTGTGTGACTTTTTCATCCCCCCCCCACACACACACACACACACACACACACACATAGACACACACACAACCCTGGTTTTAATGAAGTGATGGATGATCATTATGCAATTTTTTAAGACATTTCTTCAGATTTTAACTACATACTTGAACGCTTGAACACGGATAGTAATGGCTGAGACGCGAGGGAAGTAGATTTAAATTATTTTGTTATCGTGGTAGGTTTCAGGCTTTTTTAAAAAGATGCTGTTTTTTACGTACCATCATCATTATATTTAATGTCTATTATTTCCACTGTCCCAAAAGTGTGGAAAGAGGGTTGAGGATTTCACTATCAGATTTTTCAGTTCCACAAAAGGTTAAAAATAATTTCTCTGTTTCCCAAATTTATGTTGCCCTTTTCAAAAATGTAAAACTTCCATGTGTTGAACGGGCCGTCGATCTCCAGCGAGTTTGCACTCTGATTACACACAATTGATCCTCCCACAATGAAAGTGTAATTACCAGCAGGCCGATCACTGCCTCCATCGCGGCAGAGCCGCACAGAAAGAAAGCACAGCAATCGGCTCTCTGAGTCATTGGTGATGTCTGCGGCATGCTTCATTTGCAATCTATTACCGTGTATTTGCTTTGTGTCAGAACACAGCCCAAATACACTGCATCATCTCGGAGTGGAGGGAAGGAAGGAGGAAGGAGGCGTGTGAGTCTGTATGTCACTTCCTGCTGGGAGTGCCGACGCCGACGCATCGACGGTAATAAGGATAGTCGCGACTGTGTTGTGGCTGCACAGCATGAATTAACCTCGTAAAACACTCCTTTCATTCTGTATTTGTTCTAAAACTAATTTTAATCCGGAAATTAGACAAGTTGTTTTCTACAGGTTGATAAATCAATGAAAGATTTGAGCTGCAGGGTTAAAAAAAAAGCAACATGTTGCTGTGATACGTTTAACAGCAATGCCAGTTGACCCAGAAGCAAATTTTTTTGTCTATTCATTTATTTATTGGTTTGTTTTAGTGCTGTCAATCAATTAAAAACATTTTGTAGTTAATTGCACAATTTTCTGTAATTGATTGCAATTAATTGCATTGTTTTTCTACTAAAAACTGAAGCTTGTGATGGATTCAAGGAAAACAACTGAATTAATGTCCACTCACACAGAGACTATATTTAAATTCTAATTTAACGTCCTTTTAGAGACAGAGAGGGAGAAAGAGAGAGAGAGAGAGACAACACACACACACACACACACACACACACACACACACACACACACACACACACACACACACACGCTATAAATTAATATTTTACCAGTATTTCCTCCAGCTTTACCAGTATGGTGGCTGTTGGTGAGCCTGCTGTTTTGCTACAGAATTACTTCTGTGGTCGTTAAATTCAGCTTTTCAAAGTAAAGCAAATTACTTTATTTTTCTCAATCAGCCGTCAGGTAACATTTTAAAGTGAAACTTTCTGCCTTAATATTGTTCCACTGATATTGTTCTGCTCTGTCATCATGGTTCTGCATCCAGAGATGACGCACATGCTGCTCCGGGAATGGAGTAAAGAAATAAATTAAAAAAACAGAAGTAAACAGAACTGCGTGAATAACGTTAAAAATGTTTTAATGAGTTAAATGTTTCAAAACAAAGTTGTTTTTGACAACACCAGTTTGTGTGTATTGTGCCAACTTTTTGCAAAAACTACTCACCCAAATTTCATGAAATCTTCAGGGATGATTTGTCATCTCCAAGGATCATTAGGATCAAACCCCATTAGGGTTTAAGACATTAAAACGTCTGTTTCTAAATAAATTCCAAAAAACTAAAAATTATTTCCCACACAAAGTGGATGAGACGCACCTCATTGAGGAGATCAAAAGAGAGCAGTGTCTGTTGCCATGGAGACGCTCCCTGCTTAGTGTTTCACAGTGATGTCGCTACCTGAGGCTAGTTAGCATCGATATGAGCTAACGGCTATCATGCAAGTGATGGTAACTCGGTTTCACAAACAAATGTGACAGTGAAGGTCTGTGCCAACGCCACACTTATTTGCAATGTGTGTGTGTGTGTGTGTGTGTGTGTGTGTGTGTGTGTGTGTGTGTGTGTGTGTGTGTGTGTGTGTGTGTGTGTGTGTGTGTGTGTGTGTGTGTGTGTATACAGAATTGAACAGATGATAGCTAAAATGTAATTGGTTAAAAGCTTTAATGTGGAATGCATGCGCGCTTGTCTGTCTGTGTGCACGATTGTATGGGAAACACCTCTTTACAATTTAAAAACAGCTCCAGATGCCAACAGCAGCGCCAATCTAATTGAGAGAAGGTAAAAAAAAAAAAAAACTAGCATCAGCATCACGTGTAGATTAAATCCATCCTGCTGTAAAATGCTACACAAAGCCTTTGTTGGTCTGAGTTATCCCATCCATTTCTGGTGTCGGGCTTCTTCTACTCATAATTTACATTTCTACTGCAAACTGTCGCCTTGAAAAAGGTCCTGAAGCTGGTCCACTTTCGTATCATCCGATCTTGCTGTTAAATTAGCTGCCATCACTCCAGAGTAGCAGATAATAACAGCGTCATCACCACCTGCCCATGGGCCAATCAGTCAGGCTCATTTCAATGACCACACCAAGGCCAGTGCTCAAAACTCTGCTGGCCCTGAGGAATTCCATCAATAACACATCAAAATCTGATTGGCTGATGATACTGTCACTCAACATTTTAACCCAATAGCAGTGCCCAGCTTCCATCAGAGGGTAGCAATGCTTTCCTTGTTGTGATGCATTGAGAGGACATAGGAGATTTGACCTCCACACCCTAGAACCAGTCGTCTTCTGGATAAAGTTGCTAAAGTCACTAATGGATTCCAGACCCAGATTTCAGAATCACTTATTCATTCTAAATTGTTTTTAATAAAAATATTTTTTGACTGCTGCCCCTGACTGCACACCACTGTGTGTATGTGTGTGTGTGTGTATATATATATATATATATGTCATTACAGTACAAAGGTTCTTGTTTCAAATGCGATCTGTTTTTAAACTGTTTCATTCATTTTTACAAGCACCGCACTTCCATCCTTAAATTTATATTTTATATATTAGAAAGCTGTCAGATTATTTCAGTATATTTTATCAAGACCTCGACGTATAAATGTCAAAGCGCTTACATGAGCAGAAAGGTCAAACACTGGATTTTTGTGTCGCCAAGCTTTTTTTTTGTTGGCTTGCATCGCAACAATATAAAATTTTCATGGGAATCTGGGAGATAGTGGGGGCTGCCATTAGAAGCGCTGCTGGTAAACAAACAAACAAACAAATAAACAAAGCAAGGCTGCGGAGAGGAGAGTTGAGGACACAGAGACGTTCCCACCTCTGAGAAGCCTCTTAGCACCTGGTGGGAGAGCTGCCGTGGCAGAGGCCAGAAGATGAAACCATTCAGATTCTGGGGCCCCGGGTGGAAGGAGGGCAGGGGGGAGGGGGCTCAGGTGGAGGACAGGAGAGTAAACGCCAGCAGGGCTGAATGTCTGACAGATGGAGGGCGAGGAGGAAAGAGGAAGTAGCAGGAAGCGTCTGAGAGGGTGAAGGTGATGGACTCCAGATGGCGTTGAGGCCGAGGGAGGTGGGAAAGCTCCCAATCTGAGGGGGGGGTCAAACGTTTTGCTTCACTTTTCAACCAACAGTGCGGTTACAGGTTATTTCTCTCATATTGTCTCAATAATCCAACACATCATGATTGTTTTCATTCTTGTATGAATACTATTTGAGTAATCATTTGAGTTTGTATTTTTTTGTTATTGTCACTACAACCATCCTCATATGGAGTCAGATGAAAACTGTCTTTAAACTCTGAGTCAGAGAGAAGATGGAGGACATTTTTAAATGGTGATATTTTTTGGATCACGAGGCTGGACTTGGATGGAAAATCACACATATTTGTTTTACTTTTTTGCTTTCCCTTCATCAAAAAACTTAATGTTAAGCTTATAGCTTAAAGTTTTTAGCTTTTCTTTTATCTAAACCAAGTGTATGTTTTTATGTTTAATGCACATCTCACCAAGAAAAATTCCTAGTTTGTGAACCTGTTCACAAACAATGGCAATAAAAAGGATTCTGATTCTGATTCTGATTCTGATTCTGATGTGAAAAAACTTGTTTTGCCAACAATTGAGCAATTTTAGTGTTGTGAGGGCTTGTTTACATGACATTGTTATGGTATGTTATATCTCTTTATTCCAACATTTTAAAAAGAAAAACACATTAATGCTAGAGCAACACTCGGTAGAGCGCAGACCTTCACCAACACCACATTTGTTTGTGAAGCAGAGTTAGCATCACTAGCATGATAGCTGTTAGCTCATATCGATGCTAACTAGCCTGTCAGGTAGCTACATCACTGTGAAACACTGAGTCAAGTCTCTAATGGATTCCAGACACAGATTTCAAAATCACTTTTTAAATATATATATATAAAAAAAAATAATAATAATTTTGGACATGGCGAGCAGTGCCAGCCCTCCTACCCCTGACTACACACCACCGAGTTTCAATCACATTAATGAAACATTAAGGTAATAATTGATTAAATGTTGCAGCATGAAACAACACAAACATTATGATGCACATGAAAAGAATCTAACCAACTTGAAGAATTTTTACTTAAACCACTTCATGTATAACTTAAAAGCCTTCTTTCTGTTTATTTTTTAGCTTTACAGTGTAATTTTTTACCGACATCTGTTGTAGATTTGTAGTATTATCCTGTTATTTTCCACATTGAGCCTTCTAACGGGACGTAAAGCTCAAACCTCAACCCAAGAACATGCTCAGGCAAAGGTTGATTCTGCAGATATTCCTGCTGTGGGCATTTTCCATATTCTCCTGGTGACTGTGTTTCCCCCACAGCTCAAATTCAAGCGTTTGAGTTTAATTGGTGACTCTAACATTTGTCGTGAGTGTCTGAATGTGTGTGAATGTGTGAATCTGAGTGTCTGGTGTTTTCTGCATATACTGATGCTTGTATACGTCGTCTTTCCAGCTGCCTTTTAAGGAGAAATGGGACTTTTTTTTACATTGCATTTTTCTATGTCATTTTTCTTTTTAGAACAAAAAAAGAAAGAAAAATGTTTCATCATAATGTCTTCATATCTTCTATTTCATCAGTTTTTACTGACATTGCACTGCACAAAGTGAAACTTCCAGTTAGTTTGCTGCTACTCAGATGGTAGTGTTTACTGCAGCCGACGAGCTGGCACACCCCACTGTCACAGCAAATAGTTCTGTTGGGAAAACAAACAGTTGTACTGAGACTGTATCTGTCAGATGAGACTGCTGAAGAGACCGAGTCCGTCCAACAACCACAAGAAACTCTGTAGAGTGCAGATGAAACTGTGTTTAATCCCACACTTTCTAGATTATTTTGTCAATTAAAGAGCCTTAAATTCAGTGGTGGTGCAAAACACGCACACACACACACACACACACACACACACACACGCACACACACACACACACACACACACACACACACACACACACACACACACACACACACACACACACACACACACGTAATTCCAAACGAGCTGTGTAAAACACAGTAGAGAAGAACTCAGGCCCTGTCCGCACCACAACGCCATTTAATGTAACCATCATTTTTGTCATGATCATCCACACAATGCTGCGTTTTAGGAGCCCGAGTATGTAAGTTGACATGATTGCGCAACAATAAAATGTCATTAGCATGCGCTGTCCATTCACGGATAAGGAACTAGCGAAGCATGAACAGAGCCATCGTGGCATTTTTGTGTTTGGAGAGAAATCACTGAAAAAAGGCTTCCGAACAAAGGGCCCATGAACCGAAAATGATGATGTCATGGCCCCGCCTCTCAACCGACAACCCCACCTCCATCTCTGATGTCACAGCAACTGTCTGCTGCAGATGGCGCTGCAGAAGCTGATGATGATTGTCGCTCATGCTGGATTTCTCCAATATGACGATTCCGATTGTTTTTCATTCTTCTCCATTTTTGTGTTTTCTTCTGTGGCGGAGTTACAGTGTCACCTACAGGCCTGGCATACAACATGTCATTTTGAGTAGTTTTCATGGTGCCCTAACCCAACGCAGATGTTTCCTGTGTGGACGAGAAATGTTTTAAGAACAACGGTTTAACTTTGGAGTCCGTTAAAGGCTGAAGCTCTGTTCATTCAGCCCTTGTCCCAGCCTGCCGTACTTGCAAGTGCGTACTGTCTACCTGCAAAAACGTGGACAACATTTGGGAATCCATATGTGGTGAGTACCACCTCCATACAGATTTGGGAGCACGCAGACACGCTGTAGCACTTTTAGTGCATGGAGAACTTTCGCTGCGTTCGGGCTTCCTTCTACTGCCAATGAGCACACAACGCACTGACTCCGTGAGTTTTTTATAGTTTTTTACATTTGTAATATTTCAGTGACCTCGGATGACTAGTAATGTATTGTTACACGAAAAAGACACATTTTTAAATCACAGCGGGTAAGTAAAAAAATTAAAAGCCGGTCCGATGTCGGGCTAAAAATATTTAGATAACTTATTATAATAAATCAATCATTTCTAACCGGTGTTGGGGCTAGCTACGTTACTTTTGCGGTAAGGACTGCTTTAACTAATGACTTTGTCAAAATCAGTAACACGTTTATCATTACTACGATTTAAACAGGCTCGTTGCTCGTTGCTCGTTACGTCATGTGAATATCTCAGAACTACAGTTACTGTGGTGGACGTGAACCACACATGACGCAGTGACGTCCAAGATGTGATGTTTCTATGAATGCTGAAGAAACCTAAATTATTTTATAACTTTAGTACAAGTTATAAGTTGTTCCGAGGCACAGTTTAATTTTTACACAGCCTGTTTGTACCTGTTTCAATGGCTACAATAAATATGCCTATCAAAAGTTTAAACATACTGTACATTGTGTTTTGTTGATCCACTGCTTCATCGTAGTGATACTGGGTACAATGATCAAATCTTTCAGTTGTTGTTTTATCGAGAACTACGCCATAAAACCCCAAAATATTGTTTGTAGAAGGTTGAAAACAATAGAAATGAATTAAAACAGTTGGATAAAATAAACAAGAGGAACACAGACATAAGTTTAGATTTATTTTCAGTCATTTCATCATTCAATTGCCATTGCACGTTGAAGTCTCTAGGTGGCGCTTTGTGCTTGTGGTAGGATAGGACTTACATGTAAACAAGCCAGGGGACTGGATATCCAGTTTGGGAGGCAACGCAGTAATAAAAGAATTTCGAGTTTAAAAAAGTAGGTTACTTACCGTAGTAACTAGTTACTTTGAAAGTAACAAGTAACTTCAAGTAACTGAGTTACTTTTGAAAGTAGTAACTGTAACTGAGTTACTAATTTAAAGTAACTTGCCCAACAGTGTTTGTAACATAGTGACCTGGGATGAATGGTAAACACTGGCAGCTGGATTTCTGAAAACAAATAAGCCGCAATTTACAAATGTCGCTTCATAGATGACAGCTGTGAGTGATGTGTTCAGGTGCTCGTTGAACTGTCAGAAGGCCAACTAGCCTCATGTTAGCAAGCTGCACGGCTCATACGACCCGCTGCAATTTTAAACTGTCTTTTTTGGTGTAACAATACTTCACTGTCCATCCTAGGTCAGTGAAATGTTATAAATAGTTCATTGATTACAAGTCCTCTATCTGGGATGAAACCTATACCCCCTACATCGGGCGGAAGAACTCACGTTCATCGCACTTGCATACAAGATGCAACTGAGCAAGGATACCGTACATGAGTAGTACGTTATCGTACGGCCTCCATACGATAACGCAAGGATGCAATCGCATGGAGATCGTACGTTGTAAGCACGTTGTAAACACGTTGTAAACGCGTTGTAAACGCGTTGTAAACGCGTTGTAAGCTAATTGTTATTCACAATGTAAGCTCATTGTAAGCACGTCGTTAGCTTGTTACAAGCTCGCAAGCTCGTTGTAAGCATGTTGTAAGTTCATTGTAAGCACTTTGTAAGCACGTACAACTCACTTACCGTGTGTGCAACGTACGATGCTCACGGCTAGGCGTGGCGTATGACCACGTACCTTGTGTTGACGTACTCCCTCCCTGCTGGGGACTAAAAACATGCAGGGTGGGTTGTGACCGGGGCTTTACTCATGCTGTGCGGCTCCACTGCCGTTCTGTCAGAGAAAGTAGAACAGACCCGGTGACTCTTCAGTCATCGGCAGATCGGAGGGAATTAAAGAGTTTGACAAAAAGAAGCTGGAGATGTTGTTGAGGCTTCATCCGGATGAAGAGGAGTTCAGGAGGTGTTCAGTTCACCTGGCTGGGGGGGGGGGGGTCCTCCACCTCCTCCTCATCTTCCTCCTCTTTCATTCTTGTCCTCTTCTTCTTCCTCCTCCTGTTTTTCCTCCTCCTCCTCTTCCTCATCATCCTCTTCTTTTTCCTCCACTTCCTTTTCCTCCTCTTCCTCTTCCTCCTCTTTTTCCTCCTCATCCTCCTCTTCCTCCCAGTTCTCTTTTTTTCCTCTTCCTGCTCTCCCTCCTCCTCTTTTTCCTCCTTCTTTCTCCTCCTCTTCTTTCCCCTTCTCCTCCTTCTTTTTCCCCTTCCTCCTCCTCCTCTTCCTCCCCCCCCTCCTCGTTTTCCTCTTCCTCCTTCTCTTTTCCCTCCTCCTCCTCTTCCTCTTCCTCGTCTGTTATGTTTCAGTGTGTGTGGAGCCGCGATGTGGAGATGCAGTTTGTAACAAGGCCTCCCCTCATTCTCCCTCAGATCACTTTCCAGGACCAGAGAGTCTCTCCTGATCACAGCAGATGATCACTGAGAGGATGCCGCTCTTCCTGTAGAACGTGGTACAATCAAGTTTCCTTCACAATGTGTGCCGCGGCGGAAAGCAAACAAAGTCACTCGTAACTTCTTCATGACGGGAGCTAAAAGCACTTTTACAGATTATAAAAACAAACAATCAATCAAAATTAATTGACCATGACACCAAAACACTTTGAATAAGTGTGTACTTTTGAAAAAAACAAACAAACAAGTAGCTAACCTTTAGTACTGGTACCAACACGAGTACACCAGTACACGAATTAGTACTCAGTATTGGTAGCTAGAGGTAAAGTACTTGTATTCGTCCGTTTTTAAAAGTGATGTCGGTATAAGTGTAGTTTGTAAAGACAGTTTGATGTCAGAGTTGAATGGTTGTGGCTCCTCCCAGCAGTGGAGTAGGTTGTGTACACAAAACGTCACCGTTACAGTAAAAGGGAATGAGAGCCAACGGCAACAGTACTTGTTCATCTTCACTCTTCTTTGGAGGGATTCTTGGTTTCCTTTTGATTCACTGCCGAGCTGCACACGCTTTAATTCCATGTCCTGTTGTCGCTGCTGTATACATGCCCTTGAAAGGTCAACGAAACAAAATGGACATTTGTTAATTGTTGTGCATTTCTGCATGAAGTCCACATGCGTGTATGTGTGTGTGTGTGTGTGCGTGAATGTAGGTCACACTCATCAGCAAGTGTCGTCTGTCACAAACGTACTCGTAGTACTCGGAGATGGGCTCGTCAGTGTGAACGCTAACCACATACAGGCTAAATTAAAATGATTATCCAACAGAATTAAGTGTGGATCAGACAGCCTGTCAATCCCCCCCCCCCCCCCCCATCCCCTCCACTTCACAGGCCACAATATTACATTTCCTCAACACAGACAATTTAATGGAGGTGAAGAGGAATCAACACAGGCAGAGAAGAATGGAGGAGGAAGAGCAGCTGTTTGTCTCATGTGAGAGAAGGAGCCCCCCCCCCCCCCCCCCCCCCCCCTCGGGGGGGTAGTAAGCACACACACACACATAGATAAATATACAAATGTGTGTGTGTGTGTGTGTGTGTGTGTGTGTGTGTGTGTGTGTGTGTGCGTGCGTGCGTGCGTGCGTGCGTGTGTGTGGCCAGCAGCTACACGCACATATGTTTCATCCATAGATGTGATGAAACAGGGAAATGGATGAATACACACCTCCTGCCGCTCTTCCTTTATACTTCCCCCTCCAGCATCACCACCTCTTCCTCCTAGCATGCCGCGTTGCTTCCTGCTGCAGAAGAACAAGAGATGACATGTGGACACTCATTGAATCGCCAATCAAAGAGAGACGGGGGGTACAGAGAGAGAGAGGGAGAGATTTGATTTTTAAAAACACTTTATTTATACGTCATAGTCACTATATATTAACATAAAACATGTATACATTGTATTTCAGGCATACAAAAACACCAGTTCACGCATATTTCAACATGTTCTGTTGGATCATAAAAATAATCTGTCCTGCTGTTTAGCTCAGTCTGGTTCAAGCCTTGATGCTCCATCAGTACAGGGTGTGTCCCTCCAGTGGACACAGCCCAAATTACCCCGACTCCACCCGAGTCAGGACAAAGTCCAGAACAGTCTGCTAGACCTCCACCCAGCTCAGTACCAGTTCAGAACAGCCTGCCAGACCTCCATCCGGGTCAGTACCAGTCCAGAACAGTCTGCCAGACCTCCACCTGGGCCACTACCAGTCCAGAACAGTTTGCCAGACCTCCACCTGGGCCACTACCAGTCCAGAACAGTCTGCCAGACCTCCACCTGGGCCACTACCAGTCCAGAACAGTCTGCCAGACCTCCACCTGGGCCACTACCAGTCCAGAACAGTTTGCCAGACCTCCACCAAGGTCAGTACCAGTCCAGAACAATCTGCCAGACCTCCACCCAGGTCATTACCAGTCCAGAACAGTCTGTCAGACCTCCACCCAGGTCATTACCAGTCCAGAACAGTCTGCCAGACCTCTGCAGATCAGTAAAACAAGGAAAAAGTGCTCTGGATCTGGGGTTTCCTCCCTAACACTGCACCTCTTTCACAGATTGGTCCTCTGACAATCTCTCCATCCATTTCCCTGATAAACATTTTGCGTGGTGAACCAGAAGATCCAGGTGTACCAGGAGGACCAGAAGATCCAGGTGTACCAGGAGGACCAGAAGAGCCAGGTGTACCAGGAGGACTAGAAGAACAAGACGGATGAGGAGAACTAGAGGATCAAAAGGACCAGGAGGACTAACCTTGGTTGGAGGAGACCAGCAGCACCACAGCCTTTTGAAGCTCCCCAACTGTGTGGATCAGGAATCTCGATGTGAACCAGGGTTTCAAGTGTAACGGTACTGGTAGTGACCGTGTGAGGTGGAGTCGTGGTGTCAACGATCTGGGAAGTCTAGTCCGGCCCCCCAACAGGAGGTATAGAATCCCAACAGATTTGAAAACATAAAACATAAACATACCTCTGCCTTTTGGCATGCCTTTGTCAGTGCAGAAGGTTTTGTTGACATTGTGGGGTTTGTCAGGAACAAAACTTGCAAACATGCAGCACTTCACGCTGCTATCGATCAGTGATCATTGATGTATATTTGGCAAGTCGAACGCATTTGCGTCCATGAGACACGGTATGGAAATTGATTGACAAGAGTCTACAGTCCAATAGGCAATCAGGACACAGAATACAATGTGCAGGTTCTTCATTAGCCAATCAGGACACTGCGTGTTCATAAGCTGTTAAAAAAAAAATATTATAGTGAGGGACAACTGTAGAACTCACTTAAAACATTGTGAACTTTAAAAACACTTTCATAAAACACCAACTCTTTCCATTTAAAATCATACAAATCCATCAATTTTAAAAGAAGATCATCTTGAGTCATTCTAGTCTTTGAGGAAGTCTCGTCTGACTTTCACCACCAGCTTCTTCAGTCTGAGCACCTCCTGCTCAGTGAGCCCTCCTCTCTCCTTTGACCTTCATGTTGATTCTGGCCATGTTCAGGTACCGTACAGCGTCTGGAAAATAGTATTTTACACAAATACCTTTTTTGTTCTTCATTTGTTCTCGGAACAGTTTCATGTCTGCTCCCCCGTAACCATGACTCTCAGTATCTTCATCCTCAGCTGAGCTCATATCAACGTCAGAATCCTCTAGCAAAACCCAAGTACTGCCTTTGTGAGAGTTTACTTTCTTTGCTGTCAGGCCGCTTTCTACGTCCTGTTTCCTCTTGTCTCTGAGCCTCATACTGTTCTCCTGCTCCTCCATCTCCACATCCACCCTTTCTCCTCCCTATACAGTTTTCCTCGACTCCCCCTGAACCTCAGTGAGACCACTGTCTTCCTGAGAGCTCAGGTAAGCGTCTCCACCTCCTCCACCAACCTTTTCTCTACCTGTACCTCCTCCAGAAGCTTTTGCTCTACCCACACCTCCTCCACCAACCTGTTTTTCCCTTCCACCCCCTCCAGCAACCTTTTCTCTACCCACACCTTCTCCACCAACCTGTTTCTCCTCCACTTGTCTCCTCTCCATCTTCAGCCTCACTGTTCTCCTCCACCTCCACCCTTTCTGTCCCCCCCACTGTACTCTGGCTTCATACAGCGTGAAGCAGCTCCACCAAAGTTCCATCCTCCACTAATAGTGGAACGTTCCCCACCAGAACTCTTTTGACTGGCATGCTCAGAGGCATCACCTCCACCAGTGTGTCCCTCATCACCACACCAGCCGAGACCACAGCTTTAGCCTTCTCCACCTCTCTCACAAACATTACCACAGCACCATTCATTCTCGCTGCAGACACAATGTCTGCTGCTCTCTCCACCTTCACCACCGCTGTCACACCTCCTCCACTGAGCAGGAGAACCCGGGGTTAAGTTTGAACCTGTGTTTCCTGCTCAGGTTGGTGGAAGCCATGGTGCTACACCGATAGCGCAATGTTAACCACACCACAGCCTCACCAAACTGGACAAACACACACCTTCACCCACCACACAGACTCACACCACAAACTATCACGCTACCAACTATCTCACCATGGAACTACTGAAACAATTCAGTCATTTGCTCAAATACCTCAAATACAGCACTTTCTCACCAAATCCGCATAGAGCTCCACACCACACTCCTCACACTCAGAGACAGAGGGAGGCACAGAGAGAGGCAGAGGGAGACAGAGAGAGGGAGGGAGTGTGTGGGGGGGGGGGGGGGGATTTGATGCATCCAGACTGCTACCATTGGCTTTTTTTTCCTACCCTAAAGATTAGAGGGGAAAAAAAGAACTGCAGAGAAGCACTACAGTGAATACTGGATATTCACCCCCCCGAACCTGTCTCTCCCTATTTTTCTTTCCTGACCCTCTCTCACATTATCCTTCCATACCTCCCTTCCTCCCTCTCACATACTTTCAGCTCAGGAAGTGAAATCAATTCTGCCCGGGGCGGTTCGAGAGAGGAGATTGTTGGACAGGTGGTGGAGATGGAGGTTGTGGAGATGGAGGTAGAGGAGGTGGAGATGGAGGTAGAGGAGGTGGAGGTGGTGTTGGAGGTGAAGGTATGAGGAAGTGGAATTAGAGGAGATGGAGGTGGAGGTTGTGGAGATAGAAGTAGAGGAGGTGGAGGAGATGGAGGTAGAGGAGGTGGTGGAGATGGAGGTAGAGGTGTTGGAGGTGAAGGTATGAGGAAGTAGAGGAGATGGAGGTAGAGGTTGTGGATATAGATGTTGGGATCTCACGGGACCACAGAAAGTTGGTTCATTTCTAGGAAAAGACAATTGTCATATGTCATGATACACAGTCATGACATATGAATTCTGACCCAGGAATGTGATTGTCTTTCACACAGAGTGAGGGGGGGACCTTCTGCAGGACCTTCTGCAGGACCTTTCTCCCCCCTTTCTGCTCAAAAGACGCTTCCCCCATGCAATCAGCCAGTCACTGATTGGTTGAAGCTCTCAGGCTTTGACACCTCCGAATCAACATCCGTGCAACAAAAGGCTTCAGCCAGCCTCCACTCTCGCTCTTGCAAAGAAAGACTCCGAGGAAGCACCCAACCACGAGGGTCAGACCTTCCCCTGATCCAGAGACCAGCACCCAGAGTCTGCTCTCCAGGGAAACCAACCGGTTCCTCCAGGACGGGACCAGGGAAACGACATCTCACAGAACTTCTTTGGGTTTTTCCTGAACAAGCAGGAAAACCATCACAGACCTGAGTGACCAGCTCCTCAGTCTGAACAAAGGAACAACCAGGAGCTGCAAAGAAGGACTCCTGAAACATCAACTTCATCTTCTTCTCCTCAGCCTGCAGAACCAGCAACCACAGTTAGCAGGAGGTGCTAACTACAGGAGAAGACACCAGCTTCCCTCCAGCAGGACAACAACCGAACTCCTTCAAGAAGTGGTCACAACTGGGCATTACTCGGGATTAGTTAAATCTGATGCTATAATAGAACTGTTTAACTTTTATGAAGATGTGTTGATTCTGTTACAGTGATTGAGTTCTTTTGATAATGATATTAGGAGCAGTTATCAACTTGTAAACCAACATTTGCTCTGCCACAGACACAGGGTCTGCATGCTAATCTTTGCTTTACTAACTAGTTAACTCACAATCCTACACATATCACATCAAAGACAACATCACACAGTAACTGAACACCATCTGACGACTCCTGACGTTTTACAAGACAAATCGCATTCACATAAACTCATTCTAGAAATGGTCCTTTAGCAGAGACACACAGGAAGCAGACGCTAAAGACTAGCTTCTGTGTTCTATTGCTATCAGCACATGGCCGAGACCCAGGACAGACTTCCTGTTCTCTGATAACCTCCATTTGGAATGTAGTTTCTTGTGATCCGCCATCTTGTTTTGTAGTTCCATCACACGTCTCACACACAGACACTCCCTCCAACTCTCTCTCTCTCTTTCTCTCTCCACACACACACACACACACACACACACACACACACACACACACACCTACACACATCCAGCTGTATATAGGTAGTTAGAATCTGGGTTTTATTTGTTTTCATTGTAAATAAATATATTTTTGGAATCATACTTGCTGTTTTATTAATGAGCACAAAGGTGAATGAAATGTCGACCTCTTCTGTGTCAAGAACTCCAAAATCCTTCAACCTTGACTGTTAATTCTGGTAATTGTAATTAATTTAACTATTAATTCAAATTCTTATGAGACTGATATAGCTGAATTGACTATCATTTCCTGTTACGACAGGTGGAGCTCCGAGGTTCTGATACAAATCAGATTAAATTTCAATAACATTATTAATAACTATCTTTGATAATTATTAATCATTATCGATAGCCAACCAAAACATAAATAGTGATCCATATGAGGTAGTAAATACCTACATAGTAGTAGAGGAGGTGGAGGAGATGGAGGTGGAGGTGGGGGTTGTGGAGATGGAGGTAGAGGAGGTGGAGGTGAGAGTTGTGGAGATGGAGGTAGAGGAGGTGGAGATGGAAATAGAAGAGGTGGAGATGGAGGTAGAGGAGATGATGTTGGAGGTGAAGGTAGAGGAAGTGGGGATAGAGGAGGTGGTGGACATGGAGATAGAGGAGGTGGTGTTGGAAGTGGTGGTGTTAGAGGTGGAGGTGGAGGTAGAAGAGGTGGTTCTACACACAAGAGGGCCATTTAGGCTGTACACAGAGGTATTCGGACTGATTTTTGGAGAAGAGCTTAGCCAGTTTTGGAGCTGCTACTCTTAAGTCCCTTTTCCACCAGAATGGACCGGTATAGTCCGTTGCAGTTCGGGTTTCCACCGCAAGAATTTGAGATTTTCCCGGAAACAACCGCTCCAAAGGCAGTCGCTTTTCTGCTACCCCTCTGTTGGGGTACCTGGGACTATGGAACGGGTCTGAGTTTGAGGAGCTGTCTGCTCATTGGTCAGTGATTTACTACACACCCTCAATATTTTAATATGTCAGCTGTATGAATCCTCTGCTGCTAGCTCTTCTATGCTGTTAGCTCTTAGTTTTATTTTGACAATCATCGTAATAACAATCCAATTAGGTGGTTTTATTTTTACAGTCACAGTAGTAACAATACAATTTTGTGGTTTTATTTAGTCAGTCGTCACAATAACAATCCAACTTGGTGGTCTGTCAACTAGAATGACTGCGTTCTCCTGTTTTTAATGTTTAGAGCTTAGAGCTTGGTCTCTTTCTCTATGTGTGTGTGTGTGTGTGTGTGTGTGTGTGTGTGTGTGTGTGTGTGTGTGTGTGTGTGTGTGTGTGTGTGTGTGTGTGTGTGTGTGTGTGTGTGTGTGTGTGTGTGTGTGTGTGTGTGTGTGTGTGCGCGCACACCAACTAGTGGCCTGATAGGAAAACTACCTGGTTTTCAGCATTCCTGCTGTTTCAGTGTAAACAGACGATGTAAAAACGAAGCGTTTGTGTTTGGGCCTCGAAGACTGCAGGGTCACTCTGGTAAGTCGCGATGTGAACACGATGAAAGTCCCATGATCACGTTGTCAAAACATCTGGGTAAACAAGCAGAACCGTCACTGAGAAACAAGCTGGCATCAAAAGCTCAGTTCAGTAGAGCACAGACCTTTTCCAATGCCACACGTTTGCGAAACCAAACTAGCATTGCTAGCATGATAGCCATTTGCTCATATCGATGCTAAAAAGTAAAACATGGTGCTGAACGGGTAAGATGCTCTGAGGGGAATAAGGCTGACCTGTGTTGACCTTCGCTGTGTCCTGTTGCCACTGAGATCTGAACCTCGAGAGACTGATTTGTATCATTAATCCACTTAACAGATCAATTTCTGTGTTAAAAGGTGTGAGATGATCACGTTTCTGTGCTCACCTTGATAAGAGGTAAGGTTATCTGTTAATGAAGGGCGGGACTCCCGGACCGGAGTGGGTTTGTCTCCCTCCCATCACACCCATAAAACTGAGCGTCCTGCCCCACCAGAGGCTCAGAAACCACTTTTCATTTCTGTTTTTCCAAAGTACTTAACAGCGCTTGATATATTTTAAAATGAGGGCTGAGCCTCCATAAAACAAAACTCTCCATTTTGCCGTGCAGATGTATTGTGCCAGCTCAAACAATTCAATTTGTAATCCCAGCAGAGAGCAGCTGTCTGGCAGCGCCGGAGTCTGTCTGTCCTGCTGATGTGTGATGTCGGGCTGAGCACCACTGCCAAAACTTACTGTAATTGGCCCCAGATGGTAAAGGTGACTTTGACGAGATGAATTCTCGGATTTGATCCGTTATCTGTGCTGGTGGTGGACGGAGCGGACACTCCAACTTGTAGACGCTCGCCATCGCCAATATTGATATTGATTATAGTCTGAAGTCATACCAATCATGTGACTTCGCAAACCCAGTACTGTTCCAACTTGAGAGACGTCCAATACTATCCCAGATGCTGCACATTTGTATTGTGGGTGCGAGATATTGTGTTTGCAGTAAACAGTGAGATAAACCATCCTGTGGTCAGCTCGTTCCAGGCTACGGATTGTACGATTTAAGCTACCCTGCACGACAGGACTAAAAACTTTGTGCGTGACGTGAAGTTTGTTATGTGCAGAGCCCGCAATGAAAACAATCTTAATCGCAGCCTACGGATGTACGTGAGTCAACATGATTGCGCAAGAATAAGACGTCATAAATGTGTGCCATCCGTTCATGGAAAAGGAACTAGCAAAGCGTGAACAGAGCCCTCGTGGCATTTATGTGTCTGGAGAGAAATCACTGAAAAAAAGGCTTCTGCTGCAGCGTCTTAGGCGCTTGAAAGTGGTTTGTTTGTTTTTGTAAATGAGCTCTAGAGTGGAGGAATTGAAAACGCCGCCTCGGCTTTGATGTCTGGATGGGCAAGATGCATATTATCTGAAAATGATGATGTCATAGCCCCGCCTCTCGACCTGTAACCCCACCTCCCTCTCTGTGACA
Source organism: Blennius ocellaris (assembly GCF_963422515.1). Lineage (NCBI taxonomy): Eukaryota > Metazoa > Chordata > Actinopteri > Blenniiformes > Blenniidae > Blennius > Blennius ocellaris. The sequence goes on along the minus strand of NC_137665.1, from coordinate 22,689,549 downwards.
TCACTTATCAACAACAACAACATGGCGGACTACCTGCTGCAGGTGGCGCTGCAGATAAGCTTTAATAAGGACATGTGTGAGATTTATTAATTTTTCCATTTGTGCATGCTCTGTGTCTTCTTCTCTGGTTTTTTCTGTGACAGCATTACAGTGCCACCAAAGCCATGTTATACATATGCCAGGCCTATGCCTGGCATATGTATAACATGGCTTTGAGGAGAGGAAACTTTAAGAATGACAGGGAGAAAAAAGTCGGTTTTGGTTCATGTGGATGGGGCCTTTAACATGTCACATACATTTTCAACGTACTTTGTTATTTTGTTGTTGCAAAGTGTCTGACGTCACCACAGATTTTTGACCCTGTCTGAATTCTATCACCGGCAGTGTGCAAACTATACTGTGGCTTTCAGGGAGGCTCACCTCGGGGGGGCCTACTTATACCCCACTGAGCCACAACTGGTGTCAAATTGTACCTTCAGGGCCACAATCGGACACATTCAAGTTGTTTTTCTGAATTGCCTGGACACTGCATGGGCGTCCTGTCTGGACATCATATGAATGCCAATGAAAGAAAAGAAAAAAAGTCCAATTCCACCGTGAATCAAATCCACATTATCATGCACAAAACAACCTCTGAAATATGTTAAAACACATCAACAAACCAATAAGTGACACCAAACACGCATGAGCATCAGAATGAGATAATAACAGGTCCAGCCTAGCAGAGACCCAGTCCTCAGTATCATCATATACTACACAGTGCTGAATATTTGATAGACTTTACCTTCGGACAGAAACAACACAGGCCTGGATCAGCTCCTGGTGCTGCTCCTCACAGTCCCGCAGCTTGTCTTTCTTAGAAAGTCCGAAATGTACAAAGTTTCCCTGTTTGAAATTGAGCAGCTGTCTGATTTAAAGTGACGTTTAAGATTAACGCCCCCACATTTCAATGGTGAGAACAGGAACTGCATGCAGTCCGGCACCTATATTAAAGTTATAGAGTGAAGATTCACCCAACTAAAAATGTATAAAAATGTATAAAAAATACACATGATCATGATAAAACTGAAAAAAGGGCATTTTACCAATATTTTAGAGACCCCCAAAATTTCACTAATTATGTTTTAAGGGGGGCTTCGGTCTCATTAAAGGGCGCTGAGTCCCCCTGGCCCCCTGTATTATGCACCCTGATCACCGGTTGGTTTTGGTCTTTGCCTGTCATCCTTGAACTGATCTCACAATGGGACGTAGGACCACTGATTTATAGACCAAAGATATCACCACGATTCTCTCACGATTTTTCGCTTTCATCTGGGATGGACATGATTCAAATGAAAGCTAAAAATCATAGCAGTGTGTAAATGTAAATTCAAATCTATGCTCAGAATTTAGTTTTGATCATAGTTAAGTTCAAGATTAGATTTATTTATTATTAGTGTCACTTTTTTCCTTTTTTTATGCAGTAGTAAGGTTTGCAAAAGACAGTGTGCTGGACTGAGCGTCCAAGTCTGTCTGGCCTCCTCCCGGTCCAGCGCATCCAACTCACCACCAGGTGGTGATCAGTTGACAGCTCTGCCCCTCTCGTCACCCGAGTGTCCAAGACACGTGAACTCCAACACATGGCAGCTGAGCTGTGGGGCAATAAGCAAGCCCACGTCAGCCCGTCGCCTCTCACTGTGGTGAACTCCAGAGAAGTGGAGTATCCAGCCCCTGTGGAGGAGCTGGGTTCCAGAGTCCAAGCTGTGAGTGGAGGTGAGCCCGACTATATCTAGACGGTATCTCTCAACCTCCCGCACAAGCTCGGGCTCCTTTCCCCCAAGCGAGGTCACATTCCATGTCCCAATAGCCAGATTTTGTGTCCAGGGATCGGGTCGTTGAGGCCCCTGCTATCAACTGCCACCAATCCACACTGCACCGACCCCTACGGTAGCCTCTGTGGGTGGTGGGCTCACAGGAGGAAGAGGAGGAGGGGCCTGCGTTGTCCCTTCAGGCCGAGCCCGGCCGGGTCCCACGAATAAGAGCGACCATGCGCTCGCAAATCTCAACCCCAGGCCTGGCTCTAGGTAGGGGCCCCGGCAGTGCCTTACCGGGTGACATCTCTTCTCTCTTTGGTCCTCTCTCCATCTCCGGGCAGCACAGCATAAATCACAGGGGGAGGATGCCAGCAGGTTCACATCATCTAGGATATCATACCAGGCCAAGAGCGCATGAGCCACGAGTTTATCAGTGGCGGCAGCGCGTGGAGGTGGACGAATCCGGCAGCATGTTGACGCTGCTGCCGCTATATTACAAGGCGCAGAATGGATGTGAGGTTTTCCAGACTGTGGATAGAAAGTTTAAAGGACAACAAAACTGTTGCCCTTGCTCAGGTGCAAAGCACAGCAACACACACACACACACACACACACACACACACACACACACACACACACACACACACACACACACACACACACACACACACACACACACACACACCACTGATGTTTGACAATAAGTAGAAGGTTCGGTCAAGAGATTATGTCGACCTCAGTTTCAGAGACAGTGACCTTCTCAAAGGTTTTACATTCACAGCAAAGCTTGCAAAACTAAAATACCATTCAGCCACATCATAATTACCACTGAGAGTTGTTGCAGTTTGATTAGTAACAAGGAGTGAAGATTTTCCTCTGTGGTCGGATCACGGAGTTGAGCTCAGACTAAGGCTGGTTCTGTTAGAAATACAATACAGGTCGCAGAACCACCCAAAGAAAATCAATTCAGCCACCAAAGCCCCAAAACTAAATCCAATCAATCAATAGTTCAATTGATCTGCCAACTCAATGGGTGACCTTTGGAATCCAACAATGTGATGCAGACTCCGCATAGACTAAAAGAGACCAAATGACTGGTCTCCACCCCTCGGAGAGAAGACTGAAGGTGGGAACTCTGTAAGGAACTCTGTTTAGAAGTTGGGATGAACACTGTAGGGAACTCTGTAGAGAAGTTGGTAAGAACACTGTAGGTAACTCTGTAGGGAACTCTGTAGAGAAATGGGTCAGAACACTGTAGGGAACTCTGTATGGAAGTGGGTAACACTGTAGGGAACTCTGTAGAGAAGTGGGTAAGAACTCTGTAGGGAACTCTGTAGAGACGTTGGTAAGAACACTGAAGGGAACTCTGTAGAGAAGTTGGTAAGAACACTATAGGGAACTCTGTAGAGAAGTGGGTCAGAACACTGTAGGGAACTCTGTATGGAAGTGGGTAACACTGTAGGGAACTCTGTAGAGAAGGTGGTAAGAACACTGAACGGAACTCTGTAGAGAAGTTGGTAAGAACACTGTAGTGAACTCTGTAGGGAACTGAAGAGAAGTGGGTCAGAACACTCTAGGGAACTCTGTACGGAAGTGGGTAACACTGTGGGGAACTCTGTAGGGAACTCTGTAGAGAAGTTGGTAAGAACTCTGTAGGGAACTCTGTATAGAAGTTGGTAAGACCACTGTAGGGAACTCTGTAGAGAAGTGGGTCAGAACTCTGTAGGGAAATCTGTATGGAAGTGGGTAACACTGTAGGGAACTCTGTAGGGAACTCTGTAGAGACGTTGGTAAGAACACTGTAGGGAACTCTGTAGGGAACTGAAGAGAAGTGGGTCAGACCATTGTAGGGACCTCTGTATGGAAGTGGGTAACACTGTAGGGAACTCTGTAGAGAAGTGGGTAAGAACTCTGTAGGGAATTCTGTAGAGAAGTTGGTAAAAACACTGAAGGGAACTCTGTATTCAACTCTGTAGAAAACCTTGTAAGGAACTCAATGGAATTCAATTTAGAATTCTGGAGGGAACCCTGTAGTGAATCACGTAGAGCAGTGTTTTTCAACCACTGGGCCATGGCACACTGGTGTTCCGCAAGATATAGTTAGGTGTGCCGTAAGAAATTATCCAAAAAGTACATTTACTCTCACAGCCGCTGTGGCGAGCGCCGCGGAAAAATTACTCTAAGTCGAGGTTCTATTCTGCCAGGTGAACGCCAGAGGCTTTTATTTTGACATGAACACACGCAACCGGAACTTCATAACAGGATGACACGCCACACAACACATTTCTCACTCATGGTTGATCACCAACATCCAACAAACCAAACTAGACGAAGTAATGAACTCTCTGAACCGAGGAACAAAAACACAACACAAGCACAAATCAACACACACAACAATCCCAACAATAACCCTCCATAACCTCCGGCAACACATAACCTGAACTCCCATCATGCCCTGCAGCGACCAACTCCGTGATGCTACAATACTCTTCACCACTAGAGGGCAGCACAGAACTTTGCCGGTGAAATGTAAAGTGACAGACGTCAGTGTGGTTAATCTCCACCTCCTGCTACCATCTTGTATCAAAGTACTGTGTCAGTGACAGTGATGGAGAAGTTTTAGAAAAGGAAGAATGTGAACCAGGATCTCAGCTCTTCATCCATCAGGTCCAGGTTTCACACTGAGGGAGTCACAATAAAAAAAAGAAATCGGGAAATGCTTGTTTCTGTATTTATTTGATATCTGTTGATAAAGCATTGATAAGAATGACTTTATATTGTTAATAGAGGCTACAGAGTTTAAAATTTTAACATTTTCGGGTGGTGGTGTTCCTCGAGATTTTTCCAAAGAAAAAAGTGTGCCTTGGCTCAAAAAAGGTTGAAAAACACTGACGTAGAGAACTATGAAGGCACCCATGTAGGGAACTCTGTAGGGATCACTGTTTGTAAATCTGTAGATGTCTCTAAAGAAAACATTGTGGGGAACTCTAAAAGGATTCCCCTAAAGTGTGAAAATAAGTAATTGTTTTGTTTTTTTTAAACACAGAAATACCTGAAATTATGCATCTTTTTTGAAAATAGGGTTACTGTCTCATGTGGTGTTTTCCTGAAAAGAAAATCAGGTTTGCATCACACGCACCAACATCCACACATTTCTGCTGCTTTGTTCTTCGATCATAAATGAATGATGTGCTACTATGACATGCTTTATACTGTGACCCGTTTCGCCGGCTGGTCGTGTGTCGCTGTTGACTCCGCTGGTCAAAGTGTTTTGAGGCTCATGCTGGGTCCATTAAATCAGCCACCGAATCTCGGAGATTCGTGGAGGAAGTCAGTCAGCAGCCACCGAATCTCGGAGATTCGGTGGCGGTTTGTTGGGAGCGAGGCAACCTGCTGCAGGCAGGATGCAGCCAGGACGCTCTACGTCCTGCAGTTGATAGTGAGTTGAACTTTCTGCTTTCTGCGCAGAAAAAAAACAACATCTGGTTTGTCAGGTGTTTCTCCTCGTGCCACCAACTGTAGAAAATTGTTTGGAGGTTTCAGCTTTGATTTGTACAACTGTGAAATTCAAAAATTGAATGAAGATATGAAATATGTCTCAATGCACCAAGAACAGACATGACATTGAAGGTACTCACGACACCATCTTGTGTTACTAACTGGTATTGCATGCAAGTCCATGGATTTACTATTTGTGGGAAAATGCACCAGTGGACTGTCAACGCATAGCATTTTGATGCAAGGGAAGAGGGGGAAGTTGTTGGATTTCTGCCTCCTGGTGGACAACAGAAGGAATGACACAAAGGTCCAATTGCAATAAATCTTTGTATGATGGACAGGAACAAGTTATTTAGAGGGAGCATAATTAACCTGTGGCATCTTGAATGAATGTGAACAGTTTATGTAAAAAGGTCTAATCCGTTTAAAGAACTGATAACGTATGATGACCATAAACGTGATCCTCTCCTTTTGCTAATTAATTTCTACCATTTATGGAGCCTTCTCTCTACTTCTTCCTTACTTATTCTTCATCTCTACTCCACATCTGTCCACAAGATATTTTCCAACTTCTGCATCTAATTTTTCTGATTTGCACAATTACCTTTGTTTGTTTACTACCCAGAATGCATCGCTCACTATGTCATGTCCTCTCACCCCACCCGCTAGAAAGATCATTTGTAAACGAACCGAGACCATCATTTTCAAGGTGACCAGAGATCTCTTGTTTGCTCTGGTTCAGAGTTGGCGGGCGTGTTCACGTTGCCCAAATGAAATGGTTTTTCCCTGAAGAGAAGTGTGGTCTGGACCAAACAAGGGAACGTGAACTCGCCCTTTGATGCAGTGACGCAGACGCAGCAGAGTTGTACCGGAAACATGTCGGCTGCTGACTGACTTCCTCCACTTGTGATTTCTGATTTCTGCTCCAGCTAGTGAGGGCGAGCTCCCGATCTCATTCTGCCACAGACAAATCATCATGTCTCTGCCGGGCCAATCAGGTTGTCTCTGAACGACAACAGTCCGCATTGCTTCTCAGCTGCAAATGACCATTTTATTTCCAATCCGGTTTCTATTTTTCAGCCCTCATTGACAATCTCTTAAGATGATGAAGAGTTCAAGGACAGAGAATGGGAACGACTTTCAGTTTTTTTTAAGAATTCCACTCTTTGTAACGGTCATCGTTGTGGCCTGTACATTTAGCTGAGTTCCCTCCTCTCCTCTTGAAGACATTCTTCACTGTAGCTTTGCTTTCTTTGGCTGAACCATAGCTTGATAAGTGGATCACATTTGTGATGAAGCCAGTTGGAGGGATGGGGTGAAGTTCAATTTCCCAGCATGGACCATTCATTGTCACTTTTGAAAAGAAACCATTAGAAAAACATTTAAAGTGGAGTTTAAAACACATTTTAGAACCAAATTTAAATGCAATTAAGAATAATTAGAGCTATCAACTACACAAAAAAGAGACTTTGTACTTTTCTGTCATATTCATTCATGAAAAGAAAAAAGAAAATGTTCAGCTGAGTAGTTTTGTACCGTTTACATTACATTCTAGATGACTTTTTTTATTCTTTAGATCCAACAAAACTTGAACAATATATTATGTTGACTACAAATTAAGACATTTGACCAGAAGAGAGCAGAGAATAATGAGCTCTAAACATTAACAATAGGAGAACACAGTCATTCTAGTTGGCAGACCACCAAGTTGGATTGTTATTATGGTGACTGTCAAAATAAAACTACCAAGTTGGATCATTATTATGGTGACTGTCCAAATACAACTACCAAGTTGGATTGTTATTATGGTGACTGTCAAATTAAAACCACCAAGTTGGATTGTTATTATGGTGACTGTCAAAATAAAGCTACCAAGTTGGATTGTTATTACGATGACTGTCAAAATAAAACCACCAAGTTGGATTGTTGTTATAGTGACTGTCAAAATAAAACCACCAAGTTGGATTGTTATGGTGACTGTCAAAATAAAAGTACCAGTCCAGAAGAATATGGACTGGGAGTTATGGTACCACAGTGGAAACTTTGTTCTGCTTGTCTCTACTGAGCATGTGCAGAAGAACTAGTTACTATGGTCGTGGAGCATCTGATCACCTATTTCCACAGAGCCATAGTGAGACCATTTTCAAAAAGTTCCACTTTGGGAGTTGCTTTTGAAAAATGTACTTTTCAGGGGCCTGTGAGCACCATTGTCCTGCAAGGTGTATCCCACTTGTACCATGAGAAAACCGTGGTTCCTGAGCCGAGCTGTTCCGCGCAGGTTCCTGAGCTGATGTAAAAGAGGTTTCCGTTAATAGCGCGAGGTGTTTGCTTGTCCTGCGTTGGGGGAACGTCTCTCCCTCTGGGTGCTGCTCTGGGACTCTTCTGCTTCTGTGAAGCGAGGAGATTTCACCCAGAAGGCCATGATGCATTCTGCTGCCACGCTGCTGACTCACCGGCGCTCCTGTTCCTGATCTCTGAAATCTCATCCGAGCCTCTGCCGCAGTTCCCGCCCCTGCACCACAACCACGATCCTCCACCCCGGTTCCCACGGCTGCACCGCAACCTCGAGCCCCGGCCACGGTTCCCGCCCCTGCACCACAACCACGATACTACACCCCGGTTCCCACGGCTGCACCGCAACCTCGAGCCTCGGCCACGGTTCCCGCCCCTGCACCACAACCACGATACTACACCCCGGTTCCCACGGCTGCACCGCAACCTCAAGCCTCGGCCACGGTTCCCGCCCCTGCACCACAACCACGATCCTCCACCCCGGTTCCCACGGCTGCACCGCAACCTCGAGCCTCGGCCACGGTTCCCGCCCCTGCACCGCAACCACGATCCTCCACCCCGGTTCCCACGGCTGCACCGCAACCTCGAGCCTCGGCCACGGTTCCCGCCCCCTGCACCGCAACCCTCGCCCGTCACGGCGTCTTTCCAACACGTCTCAGCGGAGATGTGCAGATGGACGGCGGGCAGGAGGAATCTCTCCCACTCCGTCTGACTGAGGATGGTGAGATGAACAGAGGAGACACGTTAACAACAGTCTCAGCACAGGAAGAAGAAGAGAGAGTGTTAAGCCCGGTTTACGCGGCAGGATAATGAGGCCAATTTTGGCCCCGATTCTACTTCCGACAATCTTAAGGACGCTCGGATCATCATAAGATAATCTTATCAGATATCCCTGCCGTGTGTGGTGTGTTAAGGCTGCTCTTGTCTGCTCGGAAGGATGTCGGGACTGTACTGATCTGAGATCGGGGATATTCAACATGTTGGATTGTTTTGACCTGAGTTCTCACCGTGTGTGGTGGACCCCGAGGGGAAGACGCAACGAGCCTGTTGACTGTGACACGTAGCTAATCAGAAAGCGAAGTGATGAAGTCGTGAGGAAATGACGGACCGGAAGCGGGCAGGGAATCCAAAAATTACGAACTTTTTGAAACGGGTTTTTTTTCGGAAAAAAACGCACCACAAACGATCGCCATTGCATCCTCTTCGTCTGCCAGGTTTGTTGACTCTGGAATCACATTTGATCTCGCGAGGTTTTGCGAGATTTCCCGTCTGATCTGCGGATGTTCGTGAGTGAAATCAGTTCATGTGTGGTGTGTTGATGTTGCAGAGTGGCTGCACAACACACACTGTACGACCAACACTGTTACACCTGTGATTATTTACCGCCATGTGTGGTCTCTTCGGTTTGGGAAAACTTTTTTAGCTTTTTTTTTTTAGTTTTGTTATCTTTAATTGACAACAAAATCCAATAATCTTGTCCCTCTTGAACCAGGGTACTATAATCTGCTGCTCTCATGACATGTTTACATCCAAACCTTTAAGATCTTAAACCAATGTACATCCTATTAATAGAATTTATGTCGTCTCAGGCATGGGCTGCCTAATTATCCCACATGCAGAATAATATTGGTGTGTCTCTTTTTCTTTTTTTTTTCTTTTAATTAAAAAAATTTTTTTATCTATAACCCAGTCATTCCTAGGTGCTTTTAACAGAGAAAATAGAAAAGCCCAACATATCCACATGAGCAAGCAGGGTTGTTTGCGACTGTGGAAAGAAAAAACTCCCTCTAACAGGAAGAAACCTTTGCAGAAACCAGAGTCAGAGGTGGAGGAATTCTGCGGACCGGTTGGGGTGAAAGGATAGAGGAGAGGAGAGGAGAGGAGAGGAGAGGAGAGGATAGAGGAGAGGAGAGGAGAGGAGAGGAGAGGAGAGGAGAGGGAAGACGGAGAGATAGATTGGGTGGGGAGATACATATAATACCCTTGTTAGTGCTAATTTTTTTTTTTTTTTTTACAGTAATCACACTGATCCAAATATTTTCCAACTGTTAAGAGATTGAACCAGCCTGAGCAGTTCTATCAAGTCAGTAGCATGATTTTCTAGATTAAACCAGCCTGGGCTGCTCTATCTAGACATTAACATGATTTTCTAGATTAAACCAGCCTATGCAGCTCTATCATGTCAGTAACATGATTTTCTAGATTAAACCAGCCTAAGCAGCTCTATCATGTCAGTAACATGATTTTCTAGATTAAACCAGCCTGGGCAGCTCTATCTAGACAGTAACATGACTTTCTAGACTAAACCAGCCTAAGCAGCTCTATCTAGACAGTAGCATGACTTTCTAGATTAAACCAGCCTGGGCAGCTCTATCTAGACAGTAACATGATTTTCTAGATTAAACCAGCCTGGGCAGCTCTATCTAGACAGTAACATGATTTTCTAGATTAAACCAGCCTGGGCAGCTCTATCTAGACAGTAACATGACTTTCTAGATCAGGGGTCGGCAACCTTCAACGCTCAAAGAGCCATTTGGTCTCATTTCCCACTGAACACAACACCCAGAGAGCCGCAGACATTTTATTTTGACAGTCCCACCGGCAGACCATGCCAGGAGGACACGACACACAAAACCTTCTTCACTGCTTGTTGACAACTTACAACTAATAAACTAAACTACATGAACTAAGCAACAAAAACACAACACAACACAATTATTACCGACACTACAAACCTAGTATAACCCCCAATAATTACATTTAAAACACGTCAAACAGAAACTCCCATAATGCATTGCAGCTATCAGCTCCTTTATTGCTACACATTATTAAAATATGTGGGAGATCTGGGATTTTTAGAACCATGAGTGTGAGCGGTGTGGCTTTCAATGTCCTTTAGTTGTTGTGTAATTCACTAGAATGTTCCGTCACTCTCAACAAGTCCGCAATGATCCTCCCGGAATTGTCGGCGCTCCACAGCGCAGCAGTTTTACTGTGAAAGGTACAGGAAGCTCCCACCTTCAGATACCTGTTCAGCCATGGAGCTGCGGCTCCGGCTGTCATGACCTGCAGCCGCAACTCTGCGTTCTTCATGCCATTATTGTTGCGCAATGATGTTACATCGCTGTGTCGTTGACAACCCGCCTACATTTTACCACTCTTTGTAGAGGGACTGTGCTCTGGGTGGCCTTGCCTCCTTATGTTCCGCTCCGGGATGAACTCCAGTGGGACCGAGGCTCAAGGAGCCACAGTGGAGGGACGAACGAGCCGCATGCGGCTCCGGAGCCACGGGTTGCCGACCCCTGGTCTAGATTAAACCAGCCTGAGCAGCACTATCATGTCAGTAGCCTGATTTTCTAGCAAGGTTATAAATTAGCAGGTAGGCAAAAACAAACAAAAAGCAAAAACATGATTTTGATAATTGAAAGAACAATAGCAGAAAACAAGAAAAATCAGCAGCAAATCTCCTCGATGAGGAGTGGAAGTGTGTGTGTGTGTGTGTGTGTGTGTGTGTGTGTGTGTGTGTGTGTGTGTGTGTGTGTGTGCGTGTGCGTGTGCGTGCGATTGTGTGTGTGTGTGGTTTGTCCGCTGGGTGTGGTTAGAACTGTTGTAGGAGGGGGCCGCAGTACCACCCCATGGCCCGAGGCCACCAGGGCCAGACGCCGCCTCTCCGGCACCTGGCGGCCCCCCGGACCCCAGGAGGCCCCGACAAACCATCCCGGAGAGCCACGCGGATGGCACCAGACAGAGAGTGCAGAGAGGACCCCCCCCCCCAGGCAAGAGGGGCCCACAAGAGAAGGATAAAGGGCACAGAGCCCCAGGCCCCGACCTGAGCCGCCAAGCCGGGACCGGCCAGAGCAGGGCCCCCAGGCCACGCGGGCAGGGAGACCCCCGATCCCGGCAAGCGAAGTCCGCCGGACCCCCGGGGGGTCAGCCCCCCCACCACTACCCACCCAACCTGGCAGGACAGAGAAGGCCCCAGCCACCGAGCCCTCGGTTTGGACAATTTTATAATCCTGCCGTCTGAACCGGGCTTTTCGTCAGTGTCTTACTGCTCTGGGAGCTTCCCTACCAGTACCCAGGAGGAGGCTGTCCTCTCTCTCTCTGGCACATTCAGCTCACCTCCATTTCAAAAGATTTCACAATTGATTGCTTGAATAGCGTGGTCATTGTTAAAACAAAATGTTATTGAATTGCATAACGATGTAATGTTTTGCGAAAAGTAAATTCACTATGACTCATTTACACAACAATGTTTCCAGTGAAAATACATAATTTTTGGTTTACATTTCAGAAGTTTCACATTTATATGGCAATGTTTTGAAAACAATGTCTGAAAATGATGTTGTTCTCCTGTTTGGCCACTAGTTGGTGCTGCTGTTAGTTTTAGTACTGAAAACACACACACACACACACACACACACACACACACACACACACACACACACACACACACACACACACACACACACACACACACACACACACACACACACACACACACACACACACACACAACAATGAGCTCTAAACATTAACAACAGTAGAACACGGTCATTCTAGTGGACAGACCACCAAGTTGGATTGTTATTATGGTGACTATCAAAGTAAAACCACCAAGTTGGATTGTTATTATGGTGACTATCAAAGTAAAACTACCAAGTTGGATTGTTATTATGGTGACTATCAAAGTAAAACTACCAAGTTGGATTGTTTTTACTATTATTGTTATCGCCCATCTACTGAGCATGTGCAGAAGAACCGTTTGTTGCAGCTGTGGTGTGTATGTGCTGGAGCAGCATTTCAGTTGTATCTTTATAAAGTTGTATTTTTGTTGGTGCACCACTGTTGTGTAAACAGTGGACAGATGTTTCAAAACATCCCATATTTAGTTACTTCTCATTTTTTAATCAATGTTTTATTTTTTTATCCAAAAAAACTCCCAAAACAAATGTTGGTAGTTAAAATTGGTGTATATATATATATATATATATATATATATATATATATATATATATATATATATATATTCCAATCACGGAACTCCGCCCAGTCCCAGCATTAACGAGCGGGGAAGTTACAAGCTAATCATGATTAAAATATGACTGATAGTCATTAGCGAGCTGAAAGATACATGTATTTTAAAAAGCCATTTTGATTATGAAGCTGAATTTCACTCCTTGTTCTCTTCCTGCACAAGTAAATATTTTGATGACTCACCCTGCTAAACCCCCTCTCGTCACACAAAGAGGACGAGGAGGAGGAGGACAAGAAGAAGGGCCTCATTCAAAATCTCACAGACATTTACAACCACACTAATGACTAAACATTCAGCCCTGCAGTGAAGCCATTCACATTGGAGCAGTGCCGAACCAGGCCTACTGAAGAACCTCACATTTTATATAGCAGATCTCTTTATTAATGTGGCATTTTGGGAGGTTTTTATTGAATTGTCATGACAATAAGTCAGTTTGAATCACAGATATTCATTTTGGGACTTTTGTTTGGTCTTGCTGAATCAGTCAGCCTGGTTACGTGTCAATGATTTAAAGTGAAAATATAAAACATTTGTCGTGTTTTGTTGTCCATTTACACAACAGCGGTAGTCGGAGTCACGGAAAACGCAACTGTTTGGAAATGACCCCCGAGAGGGAACTTTTTGTAAAAGCTAAAACAACAGTTTCTGGAAACATGCAGGCTCCATCCCAAGTAGAAAGCTTAAGTGCTACTACTTAGGATTAGGGCCGTTTCTGTATAAACATACATTGTTGAATCTCTGCCTCCATGTTTTATTTTAGTTTATGAAAAAAGTAATGACAGAAGAACCAGGTCCTTGGATGTGACCGTCCAGATGATCTACTGTCTCTCTACATTGCTACTGTCATTAGTACTATGACCACCAGAGGGCCCTATGGTTCATAACTTTGGTTTGGTATAGACTACAAATTAGATGGACTTTGGGGGGAAATTGGCTATTTTGTGAGAAATTAATCTGAAAATAGTTGGGGATTGAACTGTCAGTGGCGTCTGATTGCATGTGTGCGTGACTAGGTTAATTTACCTGATCATATAAAGCACTGCAAGACTGCTTGAGCACGAAAAAAACGCATTGCATAAGTCCCATTTACCCTCAACTGATGTGTAAATTACGTTGTTTGTACTGAATTTGCAACGTGAGAGTTGCTGGCATGAAGAACACCATCCACCTATTGCCACCCCCTCTCTCAACTCAGTGCAAATTTATGTAGGTAAGACAAGCCCACAGCTAACACCCAACAAGCCTGATGTGAATATACGAGTACCAAGGCTGCGGCGGTAGAGATGTTGCTTTAATTCTGCATTTCACCTTGCAGGTTGGTAGCGCTGTGGGCTGGAGGTGTTTGAAGTGCAACATGGCAGCGGTGGCGTTGGTGGCTGTGAAACGCTTCCGGAGCCTTTCCCTGCTCACAGTTATCAAGTCTGAAATTACAGCTTGTCCAGATGAGTTTAACAACATGGATCTTCTGCCTGTTTCCACCCTAAATGTGAACCATTACATGCGTGTTGCAAGAAGGACGATTGACTGATTGGCCTCGCCAGGGTCTTGACCACAACGGAGACACTGATTATAAAGGTGAACCAGGTGGGATTATGAAGATGAATAAAGCGATTAGGACTCTTGTCACTGCTGCTTGGGTGGCCATTCATTAGGAGAAGGTGTCAAGTGTGACGTCACACGTGTGACACCACAGACGGAGAGGATTACCTCTCTGTCTGTGGGGGATTGCACATCACTGGCGGGGGGGGTGAAGACTTTTTGCTGATGACATCGTTGCCTTCCGAGAGCAACCAACAAAATCATTCCCAGCATTGATGAAACTTTTGGAAACCTACAGACAACTCCTGGGATACTAAATTCATATTTCAAACACAGAGATACTTCCACTTAACTACATTCCACTTGAATCATTCCATCTTAATTGGAGCTTCAAAAATGTTTTATATCTGGTCACATTACTAAAGAATTAAGACTGTTCACAAAAAACTACAACAAACTAACACAACAGATACAAAATGGCATTGAAAGATGGTTGACTCCATGGAGAATAGAAATAATTAAAATATAGTACCCAAGCTCCTCTCCTTATTTCATGCATATATGCTACAGGTGTGCCTCATACTCAATTCATGACTTGGGACAGGATGATATCTTGACTCACCTTGTCAGGAAGGAAACCCAGAATCAGGTATGGAACTCTCCAGCTGCAGGACAGAGGGGGTGATGGTCTCCCAAACCTGAACGAATACTTCTACACATCTAAGCTTCATTACATGATGAGCTGGTGTAAACCAGATGACACAGCTAAATGGAAGGACATGGAAAAAGAGTTCAGGGGCACCACATCCAAAATATCATTGAAAATAAAGAAGCATACACCAAAATAAAATAAAAATAAAAACTGAATTCAATTACACTGTTTACGCTGGAATTATGGTTTAGAATCATTAAAAGCTATGAGATAACCCACATGGAAAGAACCTATATAAACATATATGTTTTAATATAGGTTTTGATATAGGTTTGGCATATATGTGACATATATAAAATTGGCCGTTTTCCTATATATGTGCATATATGCAGCATATATATGGTCATATATGTGCATATATGCAGCATTTATGTGCATATATGCAGCATATATATTGTCATATATGTGCATATATACAGCATATATATTGTCATATATGTGCATATATGCTGCATATAGGTTTCATATATGTGCATATATCCTCATATAGGTTCTTTCCATGTGGGAAAGGATTGCAACCTGCTAAAGTGGATTACATTCGAGAGTAACTTTAAACAGCAAAGGATTCAAACAGTGGGAGACCAGCGGGATTACTGTCTGGTGTGTTCTAGATAAAGATGGGGAGCTGGAGAGTTTCCACCATATGAGAGAAAAATACAATCTGGGAAAACATGAATTCTATAAGTACTTAAAAATGAGAGACTACTACAGAAAGTAAATCAGGACGGATCGCTCCATGGAGGTGAATGGTGTGACCATAAAGAAATCAGAGTATCTACACTATATCAAAAATTGACAAACACAAACTCAACTGATTATATAAAAGAAAAATGGGAACTGGAACTCGATGCTAAAATTCCACATAAAGACTGGCAGAATATGTGGAAAGTCACCAAACATCCACTAATTCGCTGGCATGGAGGAAATTCGCCTGGAAAAATCTTTATTCTTTATCACACCCTCAACGAGAAGTAAATACTCAAACATAAACCATCCATGCTGTGGAGAATGTGGAACAGTCAATACAGACCATACACACATTTTTTGGAATCACCAGAAGATACAGATGTTTTGGACAACCGGTGTTGCCACAGTTACTTTGAAAAAGTAATCTGGTTATTGATTACTAGTTACCCCTTTAAAAGGTAACTTAATTACTTTACTGATGACTTGTTTTTGAAAGAAAGTAAGTTAGATTACGAGTTACTATTTTAGTTACTTTCAGCAGCTGTCGACAACAACTCCATTGTCTCAACATGAAAATGAAAAAACTCTGCTGATCACTGCCTCCTGCATCATGTTTATACTAGTCCTCTCAATCAATTAAAAAAATAACTAATTAGAACAATGTTCTGTCATTAATTGCAATTAATTGCATTGTTTTTCTCCTGAAGACTGAAGCTTGAAATGGATATTTATTCAGGGAAAACCATGGAATTAATGTTGACTCAACACAGAGAGACTATATTTAAATTCAAAGACAATTCTTATAACGTCCTCTTAGCTTTTGGTGAAACTGGTTCTCTCTCCAAGATCAGCAAAATAATAAAAACATAAATACATTGATTAATAAACATCTAACATTAGTCTTGGTTTAGTTAGAGTGCAGGTCCACCACTTTGACAATTTGAATATTTCTAGAAACAAACTTATGAAGTTATTACATGAACAAAGTGGCAATAATCCATCCATCCATTCATTATCTACCACTTATCCAGGGCTGGGTCACGGAGGCCGCAGTCGAAGCAGGGTTGTCCAGACTTCCCTCACCCCAGACTCTTCCTCCAGCTCTTCTGGTGGCACCCCAAGGTGTTCCCGGGCCATAGAGAGACATAGTCCCTCCAGCGTGTCCTGGGTCTGCCCCGAGGCCTCCAATCAGAGGGACATGCCCGGAACACCTCCCTGGGGAGGCGTGTATATATATATATATATATATATATATATATATATATATATATATATATATATATATATATATATATATATATATATATATATATATATATAATAAATACATAAGAAACAGCGTGAGGTTGCTATTACTAGTATTTACATTAATTTCATTATATTACATTTAATGAACTAAGTGCCATTAACGTGCTTTAACCGGGTGAGAGTTCAATAGGGGGACTGCTCTGTGGAAGAAGTACAGTTCCCATACCAAGTTGTGATGCAGTTTGTTGAAATGCTTTCTATCGCAGAGCGATAGAAGTGTAACATCACAGCAGGGGACATGTGGTTCTTCCTGAGGATCCTCAGGAAGAAAAGGCGCTGGTGTGGGTTCCTGGGATATGTGGGTTCCTGGGAATTTGAAGCCGGACACCCGCTCGGCCATCATCCCATTGATGTAAATGGGATTGTGTTCTCCCTCTCTACTCCTCCTGAAGTCCACTATTGGTTCCTTGGTTTTGCTGGTGTTCAGGTGCAGGTTGTTCTCAGCACACCAGGTGGACAGATGGTGGATCTCCTCTCTGGAGGCTGTTTCATCATTGTTGTGGATGAGGCCTATCAGTGTGGTGTCGTCTGCAAACTTGATGATGGAGTTAGTGGGGGACACTGGTCTGCAGTCATGAGTGAAGAGAAAGTAGAGAAAGGGGCTTAGAACACATCCCTGTGGGACTCCAGTGTTGATTTGAAGAGTCTTAGAACTGTGGTTGTTTAAACGAACATGCTGTGGTCTGTTCATTACAAAGTCCATGATTCATATACACAGAGCTGGATTGATGCCAAGGTCAAAGAGTTTGTTGATTGGCCTTGATGGAATGACAGTGTTAAATGCCGAGCTAAAATCAACAAACAGCATCCTGGCATATGTGTTATTATTATCCAGTTGTGTCACAACGTTGTGAAGTGCCAGGGAGATGGTGTCTTCTGTGCTCCTGTTGTTACAGTAGGCAATCCTTTTATGTTGTTTTTAGGCATTTGCGCAGGCATAGGTGAGAGTAGGAAGGAAGATCAACTGGTAAATCAAGAGCTTCATCTTTTGGCTCAGCTGCTTCTTCACCACAACAGATCGATACAACATCCACATAACTACGGACGCTGCACAGATCCGCCTGTCGATCTCACGCTCCATCTTCCCCCCACTCGTGAACAAGACCCCGAGATACTTGAAGTCCTCCACTTGGGACAAGGGTACTCCACCGACCTGGAGGGGGCAAGCCACCTTTTTCCGGTGGAGAACCATGGCCTCGGATTTAGAGGTGCTGATCCTCATCCCAGCTGCTTCACACTCTGCTGTGAACCGTGTCAGTGGACGCTGGAGATCCAGGTTCAATGAAGCTAACAGAACCACATAATTTTCAAAAAGCAGAGACGAGATCCTGTGGTCCCCAAACCGGACCCCCTCCGGTCCCTGGCTGTGCCTAGAAATTCTGTCCATGTAAGTAATGAACAGAACCGGTGACCAAGGACAGCCCTGCCAGAGACCAACGTGCACTGGGAACAGTTCCAACTTATTGCCGGCAAAGCGAACCAAAGTCCTGCTCTGGGCGTACGGGGACTGGACAGCCCTTAACAAAGGGCCGCGGACTACATACTCTCGGAGCACCCCCCACAGGACATTCCGAGAGACACGGTTGAACGCCTTCTCCAGATCCACTAAACACATGTGGACTGGTTGGGTGAACTCCCATGCACCTGGTGGAGAGTACACTTAGACTTAGACTTAAACTTTCTTTATTGTCATTGCACAGTACATCCCACAGTGAGGAAACTGGCAACGAAATTTTGTTGATTAGCAACCGGTAAAAAAGGCATTAAAAAAACGTATTTAAATATATTTAAAAAAGTAGTGCAATTTTAAAAATAAGGTGCATATGAACATTAAATAAAAGAGCAGGATGAGAAATGGGATAGATTAAAATTGAATAATTGCACAGTGTGATATTGCACAGTATGATGTTATTTGGCATTTCGAAGCCTGATGGCCGGGGGAAAGAAGCTGTTCTTCAGTCTGTTTGTTCTGCAGCGGAGGCTGCGGAACCTCTTGCCGGAGGCCAGGAGGGGGAACAGTCCATTATGGGGGTGGGGGTGGTCAGAAAGGATCCGGTGAGCTCTGGTGAGGCAGCGTGTGTCTGCAATGTCCTTGATGGGTGGTAGTGGGGTCACAATGATCTTCTCCCTGTCCTCACCACACGCTGCAGACACTTCCAGTCTGGGGCCTTACAGTTCCCAGACCAGATGGAGATGCCGACGGTCAGCAGGCTCTCGATGGTTCTTCTGTAGAAGGTGGAGAGGATGGGAGGGGGGAGGGACACCCTTCTCATCCGTCGAAGGAAGTGCAGGCGCTGCTGGGCTTTCTTCACCAGGGACGTGGTGTGAAGTGTCCCTGGTGAATGTGAACTGAATGTTGTTAGCCCTTCCAGGCTAATAGCTGCATCAGGGACGGATGTGTTTAGCCACGTCTCGGTAAAAATGAGGATGCAGCAGTTTCTGGTTTTCCTTATGGTGGTGAGATCCAACTTCAGGTGGTCCAGTTGGCTCTCCAGGGAGCGTACGTTGGCGAGCAGGATGGAGGGAAGCGGCGAACGGAACGGATTAGCATTTAGCTTAGTTGTAAGTCCACCGCGACATCCGCGCTTCTCTTTTCTCCTGTACCGTCTCCGGTGTCGCCAGTGTCTCCTCCAGTGTCTCCAGTGTCTCCCTGTGCGGCTTGTGCTGGTGGTGGACTCCGCTGGTGTGTCATCCTCTGGGTCCGTTGAGTCCGGCTGCCGAAGTAGAACGAGGCACTGTCGTGTTGTCCGTAAATCAACGTCGTTGAACGATCTATTCTATTAGTATAGAGCTGGTCCAGTGTTCCACAACAAGGATGAAAAACGCATTGTTCCTCTTGGATCCAAGGTTCGACTAACGGCCGGACCCTCCTCTCCAGAACCCTGGAATAGATTTTCTCAGGGACGCTGATGTCACTGAATGTTGCTGAATCAGTAACATTTAAAAAGCTGTTTTGCCCCTCACGTCTCTTCTCAAATATGCACAGAACCCCCTGGTGTATTAGAAGCGTAGTACAATCAGACAAAGTCGAGCAGCCTCTGACATCACTCACCTGCACCATTTGGAAGTACGAAGTCAAATTGAATTTTGAGCCCTTCTTTGCACGACAGACATGAAAACGAAAAAGCAATCCCCTCTTTAGATTTTCTTTTGAGTTCTTTTATAACCTCAATAAGAACAACCTCAATAAGAAAATGAAAATGCAGTTTGGATGATGCATTAATGCGTTTATTTATGAGTCAAACTATGCAGCCTGAACCTTGAAATTAAAAAGCATTTCAGCAAATGCATTTTGATTTTAAAATTTGACATTTCAACATGCATTTTGGTCATGTCATTTACTTTTTCATTTGAATTAAGTCACAGAAGAAGCAGCCTTGTATTAGTAAATGAAAAAGCATTTTGGATGATCGATCATTCATTTTTATTTATGAGTCAAAAAATACAGTTTAATCTGAAAATGAAAAAGTATTTCTGTGAACACATTTCAAATTGATTTTTGAGTGACATTCACTTCCATAGAGTATAGAGGAGAGTGAGGGAAAGAGAGAAAGAGGAGAAATTATATTTTACCTGCAATTATTTCATCCAGTTTTAGCAGTATGGTGGCTCCTGGTCAGCCAACATGGCAACTTGTTGTTCTACTGCAGAATTACTATTGTAATCATAAAATGTGGCTTTTCAAAGTAAAACTAGTGACTTTCACTTTCTCAATCAGCCATCAGTGAACTTTGTAAACTCGGTATTGTGCTGCTCCGGAGTCACAGTGTTGCATCCAGGTGCTGCACATGCTGCTCTGGTAAGGGAGTAAAAAAAAAACAAGTAAATAAACAAAACTACGTTAATTACATAAAAAAAATATTTTACACGAATTAAAAGTTTCAAATCAATCAATTAAATTCACGCGGTATTTTTTACAGCACTCAGGGTACATCCACACAATGAGAAAAACTCTTTTTTCTCCCCAGTTTTCTCCCAAAAAATTCCGTCCACACTTCACTATGAAGTGGGGCGCTGTGACTCAGACCACCAAACACAGAAGAATGGGGTGGGTAGATGGCTACGAGCCAGGGTTTTAGAATTTACCCACTCTGGGACCCGTGTTCAAAAAAACCTGCTTTCACGTTTCTATAACCGCCTCATGTGGACGACAGGCTAGAAACATCTGGTTTAGGTGAACCAGGTTCCTGGTGTGGACGACAGGCCAGAAACATCTGGTTTAGGTGAACCAGGTTCCTGGTGTGGACGACAGGCCAGAAACATCTGGTTTAGGTGAACCAGGTTCCTGGTGTGGACGACAGGCCAGAAACATCTGGTTTCGGTGAACCGGTTTCATGGTGTGGACAGCGGACATTCTTTGTTGTATTTATATCTGACTCACAGTTTATTATTACATTTTTACAATTACTAGTATTTATTTACCCCCGTATGCAGTTGTAGTCTGTTCATTCACTCTTTATTTATTTGCACTGCCTGCTCTTAAGCCCCGTTTCCACCGCACACAAGTGCCGGGACGGAGCGGAGCGGTACGGAATAGAGACCCTGACTGAAATTTTGGGTCGTGTCTCCACTGCAGAGAGGAGTGTGGAAAGTGGGCGGGGCTTATGAGCTCCACAGAAATGTGATATTATAACAGAAAAGAAAGTCGTCAGATGTAGATCTTATGAATCCTCTGTTGTTGTTTAAATTCTCCACTTTGCGCTGTATTTTTTTGCAGCGGAAAAAAAAACCTGTTACTTTTTGAGGCGGTTATTTTTTGCAGCGGCAGAGCTGCAGCCGCAACTTCCTTGTTCCGAGAGAGCGAAGCCCCCGGCCACTTGCCCCGTACTCGGGTGCGGGGCAAGTGGCCGGAGCATTCCCCCCGGTTGGCTGAGGCACAGACACGGGAGTCTGAGGAGGTTCTCCACTCCGGCGCCTCGCGGTCCGGCAGCTCAGCGTCGGAACACGGAGGCGCCGAGCTCCGAGCTCCTTTTCATGGCTTCCGCGGTCCGTCCCCGCGATAAAGCGCCACTGACCGCGGCTGAACAGAACGCTGACCGCCTCTGGGAAGCGGAGCTGCCGGAGCGCGGTCAGCGCCGGAGACGAAACCTCCAGACTCCCGTGTCCCGGACGAGCATCCACGCCACGGCGAGCGCTATGCTGCAAACAGAAAGCTCCAACGCGATGCAAAGTCCCTCTCCCCGGTCTCCCCCTGCCTCAAGTCGCTCTTTCACCACAAACACTAAAGTTGAGCAGCAAAGAAAAGAAAATGAAAATAAAAACAACCAGAGCACAGCTGACCACACTGACAGCAGAGGATTCAGCCGACACATTAACATATTGAGGGCGTGTCGTAAATCACTGACCAATCAGCAGACAGCAGCTCAACCTCAGACCCGTTCCATGGTCCTGGTACCCCAACGGAAGGGGAGCGGAAAAGCGGTCGCCTTTGGAGCGGTCTGGAGCGGTTTAGACTGCATTACATGTCGTGACACGCGAACCGGAGCGGTTTAGACCGGTCTAGGCCGGTACTTTTTGTGCGGTGGAAACGGGGCTTTAGTTACCATTTAGTACCATTTTGTACCCCCTGGGGACAAATTAAGTCTTTCATTGATTTTATTGATTGATTGAAAAAAGGGGCGGGGTTTCCTGCCAATATATCTTTTTATTCAGGGAAATTACAAAAATAGTGTAACATTTCTGCAGTTGTGTTCTTGTTGCAATGTTGAGGTTTATTGATAGTTGGTTTCAATTCTTTTGTGTTACCTGAACATACCATTATTGCCAGCTGTCCTGTGATTGGCTGAGAGTGGAGAAGGGGGCGGGTTAGGTGTGTGTGTGTGTGTGTGTGTGTGTGTGTGTGTGTGTGTGTGTGTGTGTGTGTGTGTGTGTGTGTGTGTGTGTGTGTGTGTGTGTGTGTGTGTGTGTGTGTGCGTGTGTGTGTGTGTGTGGGGAGGAGAGAGATTTAATAATAAAGCGGCTTTACAAACAAGAAACTTGTCTTGTGGGACGCTATAACAGTAACACACAGTGACTTGGACAAGTAACTTTAATCTGATTACTGGTTTGGAAATAGTAAGGCGTTAAATTACTGGTTACTGAAAAAAGTGGTCAAATGAGAGTAACGCGTTACTAATTAACGCATTATCGGCATCACTGTGGACAACTATACATTTTACCCTGCAACATATACAAAGATATAGCATTCCTAAGAGCTGTATGGTACTTTATTTGGATAACCTAATGGAAAGCAACATATATGCAGGGGATGGAGTTACCAAAGGTAACTCGAGGTAAACTGAGACCAAAAGTTTCTGAGAATCTTATAAATATTTAGCTCTACCAGTGGTTGAATGGCAGAACTTCCGTCTTTGAAACAACATGAACTGGTTTGATTCTTTGACTTTTTTTTTTTAAATTGAGGTGAAGGCTTTGCGATGGTCTATCTCCACGGCTCAACAGTTTTATAGGATCAGAACTTATATGGTTGTTATAATGTTGTGGCTAAAAGCTTGTGCACCAACTTTACTTTGGACTTTAGTGGAGTCACTAGACCTAAAATAAAATGTTGCCCCACCAAGTATTTACATCTAGAAACTCCACTGACCACAACTGTCTTGACACAGGTTTGGTGTCTTGGAAATGTTTTGCGTATACTCACCAATGTTATGGAAATTATGGCAATTTACATGGCAACAGTAACATGTTTGGATTGAGGTTTCATGATGTTGGAGACAATGTTGTTGTTGTTTTTTTCTCAAACCATTCCTGAACCATTTTGACTCTGAGGCTCAGATCTCAGACTGAGTTATCTCTCAGTTGCAAAATGCAGGTTTAATTCCCCATCTGTAGGTATGACAAAGTTACTTAAGCAAAACAGTGAATCCCAAAATGTTCTGAGAGGAGCTGGATATATGGAGACCTGCATGACAGCCGTGACTGTTGGTGCAAAAGTATAAATGTGACTATCAAGCTAAAGCACTTTGTTTGCTACTGAATCAGTGGAATAGTGCTACATAAGTGAAATCCAATTGAAATCATTTTAGCATTTAGCATTGGGCTTAAAGCGGTCAGTGGTATCAAGTAATTCTGTTCCCAGGTCTGAAACAATCATTAAGTTGGTGCTCCTTGGGAAAACAGGTTTTTCAACAAAATAGGGACCAGGTTAGTTTTAATCTACTGATGATGTGTTGATGCATTAGAAATCCTTTGACCAAAACCTCAACCGGCTGACGGTGAACCGTGAATACACACCCGAGCATGATGTATAACAAATCAGCTTCTTCCAGATGCATATCCCAATCCAATCCAATTTTATTTGTATAACACATTTAATGCAACAGCCAAGGTTGACCAAAGTGCGTCACAGTTAAAACATAATAATAAAACAATTGTTGGTGCTTTAGGTCAGTGATTCCCAAGCTATTTCTTGAAGTACCCAAATTTCTACCATTGTAAGACAAGGCGACATAAACCCAACCTTAAATTTACATTTTGAAGTTTTCTTTGCTGTGACGCAGAGTTTGGGTGATGGTAATGACTATATTTTCATAAATTTAGTACTAAACAATCACTCCAATCTCAACATAAATCGAATTTTAATTAAATGTTATGGTGCAAAATACAGTGAAATGTCTTAAAGACTTCTTTAACGGTTGCATTCTGGGTGAATTTTACAAACTCCTTCTGACAACATAGCTTTGAGGCTATTGCTAGTTTGCTATTTTTAATTGCAGCATCACTGATATCTCAGCTTTGGTCTTAGTGTCATGTTTCATTGTGTCACTGCTCTTCAGAAATTTGTTAAAAAAAAAAAAAACGTTTCCTTTGAATTTATTTTTAATGAGCTTGATAGTTTGGCCAGATTGGAGACTGTTGCGGCCAGGTTTGACCTTCTGTTTGACACCTCAGCCTGAAAATCCAGGGGGCTCATGAACCTTTAGCACCCCGTGTGGGGGATCGGGCCTCCCTGGTTGGGAAGCACTGCTTTAGGGGATGAGCAGAAGCTCAACCCAGTTGTGGTGTTTTCTAACACCTTTCTATTGGAACCGTCGATCAAAATCTTGCACCGCAGTCTGGACTACAGTAGTGTGCTGGGACTCCTGCAGCCTGAGAAAACCCCACATCAAGCTGGAGTTCTGGAGATGCTCTGACCCAGTTTGTCAAATTTGATCAAACGCATTTCTTCAACTTTGATGGCAAAATATTCACAAGCTGCCTGATGTAACTTGCCTGCTTACGGGAGCCCTCATGAACAGATGATCACCTCAGTGGACATAATGTTGTGGCTGGTGGGTGTCTATCGACACCTCCTGACCCGAGGGAATGTGACCTGGATGGCTGTTTAGGTTTCTGCCGGCGCCGGCACGAGCCGGTGCTGCTGACTAATGCTGTGTCACTGCAGCCGCTGTGTGTCCAGAGGTTAAAGACTCCTCACCAGCTGCCACCGTGTCATCTTCCCTGCAAGTGTGGGGGGGGGGGGGGGGGGGGGGGGTGACTGGAGAGCTGAATCCATGGCAACAGAGGCGAGTGGTATTGATGTCCACATGGCAATGGCTGCTGTGGGGACTGAGGATGGAGGAGGGGGGGGGGGGGGGGGGGGTTCTGGATGCTGACGCACTCGGCGGCTGCCTGGAAAGTTTTCGAGACTGCCACCCACTGACGAATCAGAAATGGTTTTGAATCTCTCCATCTCTCTCTCTCTCTCTCTCTTGCTCTCTCGCTCTCGCTCTCACTCTCACTCTGTAACTGTTTCTCTGTTAAACGGTACCTCCTACTCAGCCAGGTCCTTCTGACCGCCCCCCCACCCCCGTCTCCATCTTCCTACCATCCCTTTCCCATCATGCACCTCCTACGTGTTTGTTTCTCATCAAACCTTTGTGTCCTTCGTCTGCGAGCGCTGGCTGTGATTCGTGTTTGCTGTCTGAGGGTTTGTGTGAGTGGGCCGGTCTGACCCGGATATCTCAGTCCTCTCCAGGAAGGACCAGTCCGGTCCTGCTGCTTCCTACCTGCACAAACACTCTCACTCTTCTCATTGTGGCCTCAACTGCTTGAGGCATCACCACCGGAAACAAGCAATCAAGTTAAACTCTTTAGTTCTGGAGTCCATTTTACAGCCTGGAAACTTTACATTAACATTAGTACAAAAGAGGATACTCGATACTGATACCAGAACTTATTAAACGCCATAAAGCCCGATTCATACTTCATACACAAATGATGTGCGAAGGCTTTGTGTGCTGTGTCACCTCCACCTTCTCTATCGAAGCGACATTACCTCCACCTCCTCTATCGAAGCTACGTCATCTCCACCTCCTCTATCGGGGCTACGTCACCTCCACCTTCTGTATCGACGCTATGTCTCCCAGTCTTCAGTAGCATGGCAGAGCATAGTGTCTCTCCTCTGCTATGCTACTGTAGACCAAGAGAATGAGCCGCTGGTGATGAGAGGATCAATCACTTTAGTCATGTTTAGCACATAGCATGTAGCATCACTAGTCTGTGAGCCCCGATACGCTTTAGCATGTAGCATCGCTGGTGTGTGAGCCCCAAAATGCTTTAGCGTGTAGCATGTGCACAGCTCAAAGCAGTTAAACTACTCAGCACCATCAGGCTAGCTCTGCTGGTAATCAAGCTCCTGGTGTTGAATAAAGCATGTTTCTCCTCTTGATATTTTGTCAGAACATAATTTGAGGTCTGGCTTACTTTTGTTGTTCTCAAAAATATCAAAGACTTTGCAGAAATTGCTTGTCCTCTATTGGCTATCTGCAGACGATGTTGATGACATCACATAATACTTGCCGGCTTGTATTGGGGGTCTGTAAAGAGTACAAGTACCCCATGCAGTATCAGACCCAACAGGGTTGACCACCTCCAAAAAGACAAAAAGTGGGACAGCAGGCATGTTTTGGAGGGACGAGGTGGGATGGATGCAACCATCTGTAAACCCTGACCATACACTTCACAATGTAGACCACAAGACCAGTAAAACTAAATGTTTCATATATAGCCTATATATTTTCAGGAAACATCACACAGAATTAAGTAACAAATGTGAGTCATGCAGTTGGCCTTGACAATCTTGGCATTATCTGCTTTCAACTTCTGATAAACAGAATTGTACTTGCCATAGTTACACTCGCGTTATCAGCTGTGTATGAAGAGATCATATAAGTTGGAGGCCATTCTCTCTTGATTTATTTGTTATTTCCTTGTAAATGGACCCAGATGCCTCCTCGCTATCGTCATAAAAGTCAAGAACTTTGTTTTGTAGAACCAGCTCCGGCATCCAATATCTCACTACCAGTGGGAAAACCTTGGCACTGCCGTGATTTGAGGCGTCTGAGGCCACCGAAAAAAATGATGTGAGCTGGGGCTTGTCATCTGACTGTATGTTAATGGGGGATGTCAATTCACTCGAAACCTTTTCGACTGACAAAGGTACGAGGGCATTTGTTATGATGCAAGCACTCTTCATGTGGCCACATAAAAGTTTTTGGGCTATGCCCAAGTCCGGGTAAATGACAGGGGCAAGCTTATTGCTGCAATCTATGGACTGGTATGAGTGTACATGCTTCACTGTGTGATACATGCTGGTAACTTCAGCTGCTGTCACCTTGTCAGATAAACTGTCCTGCTTTGGACTCAATAGAAATGACTGCATTGATTTAGATGTCTCTTGCTGTTTGACCTTTTTTTTTTATGAGTCGCGCCCAGCAGGTCGTTTGACATCATTTTCTCCACCGTGAGCAACTGAGAAACTGCTGGGAACAGAAGGCTTTGTCAGGCCCGTCAGTTGGTCTGACCCAGCTGTGTGAAGTCGTCCATTCCTTTTGGAAAGAACACTTTCTCTTTTTGATTGACTGCGGTGCACTCATCATTTTATTTGCATCTTCATTTATTTTACTTTCCTCCATTGGACTCTCGTGTGTTTGTGCGCGACGTATACATTTGACATAGGACGTACCTTCAAACGCAGCCTATTGGAGGGACGTCATCGTTGTCTCCTGCAACCATTGGTTGAAATGAAATGCTCCCCACGAGTACAGATTAGAGCTATAGTGCTATAGAAATAGAGCTTCTCTACCGTTTTGGGCTGATAATTTTCATGTTTGCATTTTTTTTTATTTTTTTTTTGGCCAATGACAGGAAAAGCATGACATTGTCCTGATATGCGTGACGTGGGGCAAACACTGAAATAGCGGAACAAAACAGCCTAAAATGGGACAGGTTGTAACGCTAGACCCAATACCTTGGGAGCCATTTTTGAAAAGTTGCGTTTTCAGTGACTCTAGGCACCGTTGCCATGGAAATACCCAGAATGCATTGAAAGTTTAGCATTTTCACTTTAAAACGCTGTCGTGTAAATGGGGCTTCAGGAAATGTTGGGTTAATTGCTCAAATCAAATCAAATCAAATCAAATCAAATCAAACCAAGCTTTGTTTGTAGAACAAACATAAACATGAACATAAAAATTGCATCACAAAGTGTCTCACGTAAAATAGAAAAAATAGAATGAAATAAAATACAAACGCGCAAGCACACGCACACACTCACACTCTCTCTCTCACACACACACACACACACACACACACACACACACACACACACACACACACACACACACACACACACACACACACACACACACACACACACACACACACACACACCACCAATCCAATTGCCCATAACGAAATATAGCACTGACACTAGGAACCCTTAACAGGCCGGAGCCAGACGACCTCAAGGCCTGCGAGGGCTCATATCGTAAAAGCAATTCAGAAAGATAAGAAGTCCCAAGACCATTAAGACACTTCAGGACCGACAATTAAAACCTCCATTTTGTCCTTGTTGAGCTGGAGGAAGTTCTCTGACATCCATGAGTTTAAATCTAAAATACAGTTAAAAAGGGCATCTAATGGCCTTGTGTCACAAGGAGACACAGCAATGTACTATGTATTATCAGCATAGCTGTGAAAGCTGATGCCATGTCTCCTGATGACATCCCCAAGCGGCAACATTTATATTTAAAATATATTTAAAAATAATATTTAGATTAACAAGTGTTGGACCTAGAATTGAACCTTGGGGAACTCCACACTTGATTCCATGGGTTCTTGAGCAGCAAGTATCCATACTTACATAAAATTGATGATCTGAGAGATAGGAGGTGAACCAGTTAAGAACAGTGCCGGAGAGTCCTACGTAGTTTGAAGTCTGTTTAACAAGATCTGGTGATTTACTGTGTCAAAGGCAGCACTAAGATCCAGTAGCACCAGGATGGATAACTTCTGAGCGTCCATGAGGTCTGAGCACCCTGAGGTCATTAACAATTTTCACCAGGGCTGTCTTGGTACTGTGGTTCATCCCGAAACCAGACTGATTTCTCTCTAATTATTATTTCTTTCTTATTTCACTCTCTGGTCCACCGGAGAGCTGCGCTAGTCCACCTGAAGGCATGGCACTCGCTGCGGTGACATAGTTGCAGGGCTGCTGCCAGAGTCCTTCACACTGAGAGGCTTTAAAGACAGACTGAGCACTGCTTCCTTCAGGAGTCGCCACCGGGATGTCGATGTCCGGGATGGAACTCATGGGTGTGACGTTTTAACTGGACCTTAGGCAACTCCACCGGGGGCCGATGAGGATGGTGCCGGGATGATTGAGCGGGCAGCCAGGGGGGCACGTCCAGCCACCGGAGGAGCAGGTGCACCAGAGGACCTGTTTGCTGTAGCGACCACTGCGGGAGATGGAGCATCAGTTCCGGGGTTGGCGCCCGCACCAGCATCCGCGATCCGGGCCGAGCCAACACTGCACAGCGGTTTGTGAAGCGGAGTTGGATGGGCGCCCGGTAGGTTTTTTTCCCAGTGCGGACCACCACTTCGATCCAAGACTGGTAGTGGTTTGGTGTTGAGCTGGAGGAAGGTTGTAGATTCATGACACCATCCCAGTGGACCATATCCTGGAGGACCGCCGTCAGCGACGTGATCCTCTGCAATTGTTTATGGCCGATGTCCATGCAGGCTGTTGTTCACACCTCCTCAATTAAACTAAAAGATCAATCACACCTCAATTTATTTTAATCCAATCAAACCTGCCAAGTGTAAAGATGAGATTTGAAGGAAAAGCGCATCTTTAAAATTCCTCAGCAAGCAGACCAGAATACTGAAACATGGTATAAGAAGGTAACCAGGAGCTCAGGAGTTGGTGCATCAACAGAGAGAATGGTGGCACTCTTTATATTAGTCAACACCCAAACCGTAGACGTGGTTCACGTTAAGCTGCTCTGCGGCTTCAGGTGGAGCCGGTCCAAAGCCGTGTCAAGTTCTTCAGATAGTTCTGTTTTCAGTGACTCCGAGCACTGCTGTTGTGGAAACCCAGAATGCGAGTAATGTTTAGCGTTTTCATCTAATCAGGAAGTTAATGTAATGCTGAGAAACTTACTGTAGCCTTCACTGTCAGTAAAGTGAAAGCGTCTATGGAGTCGTCACCACCAGAAAGCCGGTTCATGCAAACAAGCTGTTTTTGGTCAATCATCAACGACTTTTTTTATCCCTACGATGTTGTCACTCCCCTCACCCCACCGTGGTCCACGACGTCATCTAGTAACTACAACAATCAGGGACTACAAGCTCCAGGTGGCGCTCCAGAAGCTACTGATGCTAGCCGGAGGTAGAGCATAGACCAATAGAACTACAGTTATTTAGAAGTGTATGAGTACATAGTCCTCGATTGATACAACTCAGTATCGCTGAGTATGTATACGGGGTCTGAGAATGGCCTGACTGGATGAACCCTGATTCCCCCAGGACTCAACTGGGCGAGCAACCATAAACCTCCACCACACTCCACCGCTCACCACCGCTTCAGGCTGTGTGGTAATGAAGTGCTTTATAACTGTGGAGGACAGGAGGGAACACTGGGGGGCCACAGGGTAAGCCCATACCTCATCCCGCTGGGAGGGGGGGGCCTCAGTAGATTAACCCCCACCTCAGAGCCATCACCTGAAGGGGTCTGCTGAGATTCAGGTAGGATATCTCACATGACTTTCATCCTGCTTTTGATTGATACAACTGAGTATCGCTGAGTGAGCGGCAGTCACGTCTAATTGGACGGTCATATGGCAGAAATTTTGGCCGTTGATTCCACTGTTCTTTCTGAATTCTGAGTTATTGGATTTTATAGGTAGGAGGCCTCGGGGCAGACCCAGGACACGCTGGAGTGACTATGTCTCTCGGCTGGCCTGGGAACGCCTTGGGGTGTCACCGGAGGAGCTGGAGGAAGTGTCTGGGGTGAGGGAAGTCTGGGCAACTCTGCTCAGACTGCTGCCTCCGCGACCCGGCCCCCGGATAAAGCGGTAGCCAATGGATGGATGGATGGATGGATGGATGGATTTTATAGATAAAATAAACACTGTGGAAGTGACGGGTATACAATGGGTGCATGTCAAATGAGCTGCAATCAAATAGGAATGTGTTTCATTCAAGTGTTGCAAATGCCTAGATTATAATAATAATGCACGAGTGCTTTATTCCAGGAGACTCAGTGCAACAACACACACAGTGCAGCAACAACGATCACTTTGGCCCGTCAATCAAGCAACTGCCAATTAAACTCCACAAAGAGACGATAAATACTTTCGCCCCTAAAATTTAACCGTGTTTTTTCAATGAGCTGTTTATCCACCACCCACCACTAATTAATTTTTTTCCAGCTGCGAGCGGCTCCTCCTCCCCGTCCTGTGGGAGAGCAGTGTGCATCAGTCAGCTGGATTTAGAATGCACGCCGCGCACTCTCAGTGTCCTGCTGTCACTTCTCCAATGTGAAGGCAGCAAAATGCAGGAGAGCTGTGCAGCCAGGTTTCACTTTAATGTTCAACACCTTGCATAATGGTGGAGCCTGACAATATTGTGCCTGTGTGTGATGGAAGCAGAGGTTGCGGCCTCATGGTTGGACGTTTGGGTGTTCTATCTTTGCCCGTGAGGATTTTCTGCGGAGATACTTAATTTTTGTGTTAAAAGACAACTATTACTTTTTTCTACCCTCCCAAGATGAGCCAGTGTTGGTGGAGATCAGAAGTCAGTCACCTTCATGACCCAAAGAGACTTAAGATGTTGTTTTGCTGTACAAAGAAAAACTTTATCTTATGTTGCATTTATGATGTTTCAGAACTACAGTATAAGATGGAAAATATTACATTCGTGGCTGTTATTTGTTTTTGTACTGAAGCCACACACATGCAACAGGGAACAATACGCTCTAACAATTAACAATGGAATTACATTGCTATTGTTCATCTACTGTGTGCAGGAGAACCATTTATTATGGCCACATTGTGTTTCCAGAAAGTTGCATTTTATCCATTTCCAAAAAGTTCCACACAAAAACGCCGTTCTTTAAGCCGCTGTTGTTTTCAGTGACACTGTTGTCGTGAAAATGGGACCACGGACTCCGACCTGTTGCAAAAATGAGCTTCGGTTCAGTTTCTGAGTGAAAACAGTCTGTGTTTAAAGATGGCGACGAGTTCGGTACATTGGACGAGAGGTGTCACCGATCGTCTTGTCTGGATTAAGGTCAAAGGTCAAATTTGACATTTCATCCAGGTTGTGTGAATAATGTTCGATTCCTTTCTGTGGTCCAGAGGTTAGAACTCTCTTTATAGATGAATGGAGGCAGTTTGGAGTTCTGCTAAATGCTCACAGGTGTTTCTTTCTGAGTGATCAGCGCTTTGACCTCGTACACACCTGAGCCTCCGCTCATGCCTCTCTCTGCTCGCCGCGCCGGCACCACACACACTGTGGCTTGCGCCGGGAGGCCTCTGGAATGAAAATACCATTATGAAACATTTACCAGCCTGCTGAGTTTACATGTCTTACAAGAAGGAGCGTTTGGAGCGGCGAAGTGTCACATAAATCTTTCAGTAAGCTAATTGAAGTGGTTCCCCCGATAGGTTCTGTAGCTTTAGCTGCTCACTACAGTTGTTGAGATAAAACATGCAACTGCGGATGGACCAGCTAGCAACAAACCAAATCCTACACCCACTTGGTAACGCAGTTAACACACACACACACACACACACACACACACACACACACACACACACACACACACACACACACACACACACACACACACACACACACACACACACACACACACACAGTGATCTGTGGGCTGCTGCTGCTGCTGGTTCGCTCAGACGGCTGTGCTGGGATTATGTAATACTGTCAAATGGAAATACCATTCTTATCAACATCTCAACCAAGCTGTCAGACTTGGTGCACTTAAACTACACCCCCCTCATTAAAACAATAGAAGAGGACCTCACTTGATGGAGGACACTTCCTATATCACTTATGGGGAGAGTAGCAACAATTAAAATGATGGTCCTGCCTAAAATTAACTACATCTTTTCAATGATCCCAACAAAACCACCAAAAACATGGTTTAATAAATTGGATTCCCATATCTCAAAATTCTTATGGAAAAACAAACCATCATGTATAAGTTTAAAAACACTACAGAGTATAAGTTTAAAAACACTACAGAACACCAAGGTGGCTTAGAACTTCCAAGCTTTTATAATTATTATCTTGCTAATAAATTACTTTATGTTGTAAAATGGATTAATCAGAAACTTAGATGGAGTCCTGTTATCAAAAAACACAGCTGCTTTAAAAGCATCAATATAAATACATCGCTCACAGCTTGGTGGGAATTTCTTAAAATGAATGGATCGTCACTCATTCCCTGCAAACTCACACCTTCTGGAACAATCCTGACATCCTGCAAAGGAAGAAACCAAGAAACTTCACAAGATGGCAGAACAAGGGAAGAAGAAACTTGGAACACCTTCTCTTCAATAACTCTTTTATTCCATTTAATGATCTAATAGAAACGTATGGTATCAGTCAAAATAACTATCTGGAATATCTTCAGCTTAAAGGACCCATATTTCACTATATTTCATGTTTCACAGAAATATTTCCCAGCCCACAGCCGCCTCCTCCACCCCCTGGGTGACGTAGCCAGCAGCCCACGCTGGTAGTTGTAGTAATGTTAATGTAGATCTCGGCCCTCGTTGGTCTTTTATTGTGGGAATAGCAGCAGGTTTCAAAGTACCGTAGTTCTGGAAGCTTCTTTGGTGAAGAGTCGCTCACAAACACACAGATTCTTTGCGGAAAAGAACAACAAGTCCAGCCACATTTGCCGCTGTGCTTCTTCTTTCAGCAAGCCAAATAGTGAGGAACCATACTTGCCCCCGAAAACACATTTTCTCCAGTGGACATGATGGTGAAAACACATTTTCTCCAGTGGACGTGAAGGTGAAAACACATTTTCTCCAGTGGACGTGAAGGTGAAAACACATTTTCTCCAGTGGACATGAAGGTGAAAACACATTTTCTCCAGTGGACATGAAGGTGAAAACACATTTTCTCCAGTGGACATGAAGGTGAAAACACATTTTCTCCAAGTGGACGTGAAGGTGAAAACACATTTTCTCCAAGTGGACGTGAAGGTGAAAACACATTTTCTCCAGTGGACATGATGGTGAAAACAGATTTTCTCCAGTGGACATGAAGGGAAAACACATTTTCTCCAGTGGACATGATGGTGAAAACACATTTTCTCCAGTGGACATGATGGTGAAAACACATTTTCTCCAGTGGACATGAAGGTGAAAACACATTTTCTCCAGTGGACATGATGGTGAAAACACATTTTCTCCAGTGGACATGAAGGTGAAAACACATTTTCTCCAGTGGACATGAAGGTGAAAACACATTTTCTCCAGTGGACATGAAGGTGAAAACACATTTTCTCCAGTGGACATGAAGGTGAAAACACATTTTCTCCAGTGGACATGATGGTGAAAACACATTTTCTCCAGTGGACATGAAGGTGAAAACACATTTTCTCCAGTGGACATGATGGTGAAAACACATTTTCTCCAGTGGACATGAAGGTGAAAACACATTTTCTCCAGTGGACATGAAGGTGAAAACACATTTTCTCCAGTGGACATGAAGGTGAAAACACATTTTCTCCAGTGGACATGAAGGTGAAAACACATTTTCTCCAGTGGACATGATGGTGAAAACACATTTTCTCCAGTGGACATGAAGGTGAAAACACATTTTCTCCAGTGGACATGATGGTGAAAACACATTTTCTCCAGTGGACATGAAGGTGAAAACACATTTTCTCCAGTGGACATGATGGTGAAAACACATTTTCTCCAGTGGACATGAAGGTGAAAACACATTTTCTCCAGTGGACATGATGGTGAAAACACATTTTCTCCAGTGGACATGAAGGTGAAAACACATTTTCTCCAGTGGACATGAAGGTGAAAACACATTTTCTCCAGTGGACATGAAGGTGAAAACACATTTTCTCCAGTGGACATGATGGTGAAAACACATTTTCTCCAGTGGACATGAAGGTGAAAACACATTTTCTCCAGTGGACATGATGGTGAAAACACATTTTCTCCAGTGGACATGAAGGTGAAAACACATTTTCTCCAGTGGACATGAAGGTGAAAACACATTTTCTCCAGTGGACATGATGGTGAAAACACATTTTCTCCAGTGGACATGAAGGTGAAAACACATTTTCTCCAGTGGACATGATGGTGAAAACACATTTTCTCCAGTGGACATGAAGGTGAAAACACATTTTCTCCAGTGGACATGATGGTGAAAACACATTTTCTCCAGTGGACATGAAGGTGAAAACACATTTTCTCCAGTGGACATGATGGTGAAAACACATTTTCTCCAGTGGACATGAAGGTGAAAACACATTTTCTCCAGTGGACATGAAGGTGAAAACACATTTTCTCCAGTGGACATGATGGTGAAAACACATTTTCTCCAGTGGACATGATGGTGAAAACACATTTTCTCCAGTGGACATGATGGTGAAAACAGTTATCGACAGCAACAAAAACAGCAGCGTTCAATGTGAAGCGAGCAGAGACTGAGATAGTGCGCAGAGAAGAGACTGCGCGTGCTCCTTGGCGCATTCGTGAGCGTGTCTTGTTTTGGTTTCTCCGCATATCATGCCAGCCCGTCGCCCAGCACGCTACCCGCCTGGAGGCGGGGCTTCTCCAGCTCTGTGCCGCGTCAACACGGTGGTGCCACGTCATCAAACTGAATCAAGGTGTTGAGCTCCCCCACCAGGTAGAACAGAGAAAGATCGCCCTCTGACTCAAGCTGGAGGGAATCAATGGAAAAACACTTTGGGGATTGTATGAACCCCAAATAGCACTTTTATCATGTTTAAAGCACAGAAAAGTCAATTTAGTATAATTTGGGTCCTTTAAGTCAATAATACAAACAAAGTTCAAACTAGAAGAGATTAACCTAAACTGACCTCAGACAGTGACAAACCTCCTGAAGATCTCAGCTCCAAAACCACTTTCTAAAATCCTTTAATCCTGTCATGTTCCAAAACCACAATATCCCTTCAAGCTCCAAATGGGAAGAAGATCTCAACATCAACACAGACCCAACGTTTTGGTCACTAATCTGTAGAAACACATTCACAATGAGCAGAAACACCAATATACAGCTCAGACAATACAAGATCCTACACTAGTTCATTACAGGACAAAGATGTTCAAGATGCTCTCACTTCCTCTAACATATGTTCAAACTGCACAGCTGATCTCCTTGATACCTGTCTACACTGTGATCTCCCTGGTACCTGTCTACACTGTGATCTCCTTGATACCTGTCTACACTGTGATCTCCTTGATACCTGTCTACACTGTGATCTCCCTGATACCTGTCTACACTGTGATCTCCTTGATACCTGTCTACACTGTGATCTCCCTGATACCTCTCTACACTGTGATCTCCCTGATACCTGTCTACACTGTGATCTCCTTGATACCTGTCTACACTGTGATCTCCCTGATACCTGTCTACACTGTGATCTCCTTGATACCTGTCTACACTGTGATCTCCCTGATACCTCTCTACACTGTGATCTCCCTGATACCTGTCTACACTGTGATCTCCTTGATACCTGTCTACACTGTGATCTCCTTGATACCTACATGCACTCTGGCTGTGTACACCAGTCCAAACATTCTGGCAAAAGATCTGTGAAGATTTATCATTATGTCTGGACCCCTTGTCTTGGGGCCATCTGTGGTTGGGGCGTCGTGGCTTGGGCATTTGGCGGCCCTGCGGTCGGGGGGGGGGGGGGGGGGGGGTGGTTCTGCTGGGGTGGGTTTGGGGGTGCTGGGCGTAGGGCCCCCGCCGGGCTGTCAGGCCGGGATGGGCGGGTGTAGGGCTTTGGGGCCTTGGGGGCTGGGTGCCCTCCCCTTTCTGGTGGGGGTGCCCACTGTGGCACTGGGGTTGGATCCTCCCTCTGCCTCCCTCTCCCCACTGGGGTGGGGTTGGCCCCTGCTGCCGTGTACCAGGTCTGCCTCACTCCGGGATCTGCGGGGCTGGGGGACAGTGGGGCTACTATTTTGGATGGACGTCTGACTGAGGGTGACCCCCAGGGCCGTAAATATGGGAAATGGTCTGGGAGGGTGGGTGTGTCTGTGTGTGTGTGTGTGTTCTATATATAAGTATGGGTGTTGTCTTGTGTGGGGGGGGTCTGTGTTCCCTAACCGCTGGCTTCCAGCCAGGCTCGTGCTGGGCCATGCGGTTCTTAGACTCTGCTCTTCGGCCGTTGGGTGGGGTGGGGGAGGCTTTCCACCCAGGTCCTCTCGCGGTACCTTGTCAGGGCGGGTGTTGGCCT
This sequence comes from Blennius ocellaris, assembly GCF_963422515.1. Classification (NCBI taxonomy): domain Eukaryota; kingdom Metazoa; phylum Chordata; class Actinopteri; order Blenniiformes; family Blenniidae; genus Blennius; species Blennius ocellaris. The sequence continues at coordinate 22,651,939 of NC_137665.1, read as the reverse complement.
CCATGTTCCAGGCCAGCTAATTGGAGGTGGGGCGAGCAGGTGTCGACATTCGACACCCAGCCTGATGCCTGGTCGACACACGACACCCAGCCCCAAACTCGACAACCAGCCCGACACCCAGCTCAACGCTCGAACCTCAGCCCGTCACCCAGCCCGACACTCGACACCCAGCCCGTCGCCCAGCACGACCCCCGGCTCGACACTCAACACTCAGCCTGATTGCGGCCTGACACACAGCCCTACAGTCAACAGTCAGGCCGATGCCCTGGCAACAGTCGACGCACGGCCCGACACTCAACACTCGGTGCCCAGTTTGATGTTCTGCTCATCAACTTACTGACGAGACTCCATTGATATGAAACGGTCTGACACGTTCTGTGCTCGCAATGAATGAACACAACTGGAAAGCCGACATGCTCAGGGGAGGCAGGGGGCTCAAGTGTTAGAGCAGGTCCTCCTATAATAACAGGGGTGTTGGTTTGATCCTCAAATCACCTGAAGAGTCTTCGCACAAAATGCTGAAAGCAGCGGAATCAAACTGGAAATCGGTCATTTATGTTCTGCACTGTCGAGTGAGAAAGTTTTCTCAAATGACAAATACCTCATCACCACTGAGCATCACTGTTCACATGGGAAATAAGAAATAAACACTGACAAGATAATATGTCTGTATCAATTACTCACCACCATCTTGGGCTAATTTATTTGATTTCACCACAGAAGAAGAAGAGGAAGAAGAAGACTGTCTTCTAGTTCGACCTCTGTTAACCTCACTCTGTTTTCTGCAGGAAACTTCAAGGGAATGTGTAAACAGATAGACCACTTTCCAGAAGAGACAGATTATGAAGCGGACCCGTCAGAGTACTTCTTACGTGAGTATGACTCCCGACATGCTGGGATTTTTTATATTCTTCACTCCTGCAACCACGAGGGGGCACGAAGGGAGGGAGTGAAGACTAATCTCAGCAAGCATTTCTCCTCCTTGAATTTGTTTTTGATATTTGTCCCACTTTCTCTTTTTTTCTTTTTTTTACTGCTCAGACGTGAGCGTGATGCCAGAGCTGCTCTCGTCTTGGCCCGGCCAGCGTTTCGGCTACAAGGCCGGCCAGACTGAGCCCTGCCAAGCGGCTCATCTGTTTTTACTGCTTGGCTGTGTGGAATGTTACGTGCAGTGTTAGAGTCGGCTGTGTACCTTGTAAACAGAGCCCATTGATTTCTGCTCCCTTCTCCTTTGTGCAAGCAAAGACAGAGACGCTTGTCGAACTCATTTACCTGGCCAGAGCTAAAAATCACAACAATGACTCCAAGTCTGTGATGTGATGTTACTATCGTTTGGTCGATACTCCAGTTAAGTCATCTGAGCTGGGATTTTTCTGTGTAAAACCGACTCTGGACACATTGATGGTTTTTATCTGATATCGATTAATCATGTAGCTCTCTCTCTCTCTCTCTCTCTCTCTCTCTCTCTTTCCTCGTTGGTTTTAATGTTATTTTTTCCCGGACTAAATATGAATGTTTGATGAGCGGCTGTATTAATCACTGATTGATAATAACTGAACAACCCGCTAGTCAGTCAACGAGCAGACTTTAGAAAGTAATGGCACGTGTACCCCTAATTAATACCTAAAACATGAGATCCTCTAAACGTATTGCGAATGGCTTACTACCATCAGCACAAGTAATGGTATTGGCAGCCTACTGACAGGTTATGAGCTAATAAATGTCGGGAAGCGTCGCAATGCCAGCAGACGGCGCATGTGACAGCTGCATTTGTAGTTTATTCCATTTGGTTTTCTATTGTAATCCGGCTCAGTAATCCCATTTTTTATCGAATATACCCGTAACGAGATAACACATTTTGTTATGCATTGCAACGTTAAGGTTTTTTTGGAATTGCTGTGCAAGTTAAACAAGGGACGTTAAACAGCGGTCATGGCCGCTGCTCCTGTCCATCCCATGACCACGGCTCTTGTCCCTCCCATTATCACAGCTCCTATCCGTCCTATGACCGCTGCTCCTGTCCGTCCCATGACGGTGGCTCGTGTCGGGCACAGACACATCGGTGTTAGTGGCATCTCTGGGGTCCGACAGTGGTCGGGTGGGCAAGGCCCCTCGGACCACTGTGTTGATGAGTGTTTGTTAACCTCTTCCCATGGCTGTGATTGGGGAAAAAAAGGCCACAGTGGCTCCCAATTGCTTGCCAATTAGGACACTGACATCCAGAAATATTTCAGCCTCTTTCTTATATAGGTCAGGCCTCTCTCCATTGCTGTTTCTCCACATCACGCCCATAATGTTGCATGTCAGAGGAGTTGAGCAGCTCTCCATCTGAACCGCTGTGATTCACACATTCCCTTCCCAGGTGAATGAAGAGGTCACGGGGGATGCTGCAGTTCTCCTCACCTGTTAAAATCTCCTCTGATGTCTCTTCATTTCCTACATCTTGAGTGGACACACCTGGTGTTTCCATAATGAAGATTTTCACGGCACCTCTGGGTGGCGAGAGCGAGAGGGAGAGCGAGAGAGAGACAGAGGAGAGAAAGGGAGAGGGAGAGAGACAGAGAGAGAGAGACACAGAGAGAGAGAGAGAGGTGAAGGGTGTTTGTGACATGTGATGGAACTACAAAACAAGATTGCAAGAAACTACATTCCAAATGGAGGTTATCAGAGAGAAGGAAGTCTGTCCTGGGTCTCAACCATGTGCTGGAGAACAATGGAACATGGAAGCTCGTCTTTAGCATCTGCTTCCTGTGTGTCTCTGCTAAAGGACCATTTCTAGAATGACTTGATGTGAATGTGACTTGTTTTGTAAAACATCAGGAGTCATCACATCGTGTTCAGTTACTATGTGATGTATTCGATGTGATACGTGTAGGATTGAGAGTTTACACATTCGTAAAGCAAAGATTAGCATGCAGACCCTGTGTCTGTGACATGAGAGAGAGAGAGAGAGAGAGAGAGAGAGTGAGGAAGAGTTATGTAACAACTCTTGATGTCACTACAGGTGAAATCCCGGCGGAAATAGCGTCATGGGGGATACTGGTCCAAGATACAGGGGACACTCCAGTGATGTCATCAGATACTGTAGTGAGGAAGAGGAAGAGGACGAAGAGAAGGAAAATATTTAGTGATGTGGTTGCCGAGCAGAAAAAACAAATCCAGTAATATCCTCTTAAAACACACCCACTCTGATCTTCTGTCTTTATTATGACACACACAGTTACATACCGATATCAATAGCGTGTGTGTGTGTGTGTGTGTGTGTGTGTGTGTGTGTGTGTGTGTGTGTGTGTGTGTGTGTGTGTGTGTGTGTGTGTGTGTGTGTGTGTGTGTGTGTGTGTGTGTGTGTGTGTGTGTGTGTGTGTGTGTGTTACATAAGGCAGCTGAAGCGCCACTGGGTTTTTAGATCATGCCGTGTCGGAGCTCCCATCATCCAATGCTCCACTGGGCGTTAAGCAGCTGAGAAAGAAGGAGAAACAGGCAAAGAAGACACCCCATTACGCAAGCTGAGAATCAGCAAAACACAAAGCTTTAGTTCTGGCATCACCAAATGGTGGACCACAGTCAGGGTCCAGACCCAAATGCTGTCTCGTCCAGACCCGGACCAACCTCCAGCCCAAACAGAAGGTTACTGATAGAGCACTTCTTTTTGGAAAAGATTTCTGTCTGAAAAGTCATTTCTGTTCATTCTTCCCGCTCGATCCTAGATCTGGTCTGAGAGTCCAATAGGACCAGTCCACCAGGATCCTAGACCTTGTCTTAGTCCAATAGGACCATTCCACCAGGATCCTAGACCTGGTCTGAGAGTCCAGCAGCTCTTCAGTTCATTCAGATTCAGATTCAGTTCATTCTCATCTCAGACGTCAGGAGCTTCTCACAGGAAGTGACTCAGACTTTAACTGGGTCAATGCTGGGCCTCTCCTGGTGGATCTCCAAGGAGACCTGTACCTGAAAGAGCAGCTTGTAAGAACAGATGCTTCACTTCCTGGATCCAAGTGTCCCTGAGACTCATTCCAGGACTGAGGAAAGCAGCTGTTTACAAAACACACAACTTTTACCACAATTAACAGAATCAAACTAAATCTGGTTCCAGAGTCAGTGATCCTCCACTGAGAATCACAGGCTTCTCAACTGAGTGTCTCCAAAAGTTACTCCATGTGTTTATCTTAATTATCTGTACAAAGGAATGATCTATCTTCCTCGATTCCTCATGTGGCGGTGTGGCAGCTGTCAGGACTAGCAGGAGCAGCAGCAGGAGCAGCAGCAGGAGCAGAGCAGCTTCAGGAGCAGCAGCAGGAGCAGCTGTCAGGAGCAGCAGCAGGGGCCGCTGTCAGGAGCACCAGGAGCAGTAGGAGTAGCTGTCAGGAGCACCAGAAGCAGTAGGAGTAGCTGTCAGGAGCACCAGGAGCAGTAGGAGTAGCTGTCAGGAGCACCAGAAGCAGTAGGAGTAGCTGTCAGGAGCACCAGGAGCAGTAGGAGTAGCTGTCAGGAGCACCAGAAGCAGTAGGAGTAGCTGTCAGGAGCACCAGGAGCAGCTTCAGGAGCAGCTTCAGGAGCAGCGGGAGCAGCTGTTATGGTGGATCTGGAGAGGTGAGTGGACGAGCTGTAGCAATACTCCTGCATGGATGATGTCATCACCGGCATCAAGAGCAGGGGCACGGTGGCCACGGACAGCGGGGAGCCCAGCGACCAGTAGAGGCGCTTGGTGGAGCAACAGGTGACTTCCGACCTCCAGAGCAACGGGACGTCGATGGACCTGGAGCACATGGAGGCCTGTCACCCACTGGGAGACCACCAACTGTAATTATCAGGTTCACACATAGGAAAAGAAAAATGGCACTTCTGAAACAAGGATGCCAGCTGAAAGGCATGGATGTTTACATCAATGAACATCTGACAAGAAGAAAGGCTGACATTGCAAGGAAAGCAAGACAACTCCAAAAACAAGGCAAAAATGAACACACTTGGGAAATAAGCTCCAAAATCTTCATCAAACTGAATGGAAGTCCAGAGGAAGCTGAAGTTCTAGTGGTGGAGAAGATGGAAGATCGAGATAATTACTGCTCCTCAGTGGTATTGAGGTAACACGTGACTCATCATCACAATGCCAAACAGACCAAGAACTCAGTCGACATCGAGTAACGATATGAACATATTACAGAGAATTCTTCAACACAAACAAATGGACCATGGAAGCTTGTGTGCACCATGAGCACAACACAACAGAGATGGACATAGACCCCGGTAATCATTACTCTCTTCTATTGTCAAACACTGCAATTATTATACCAATGAACAGTACCTAAACAGTGTTAAATAATAAGGCAAACGCTCAATAATACACGAACAGTAGTATTAACAGTAGTGTATTCCAATTTTGATTCTATCAAAGAGTATTTGTGCAATTTTACTGATCCATTCCGTATCACTGCTATTACAGAAACCTGGTTAAACGCTGACAAAGGTATGCATTTTTTTCTGGATGGCTACAAATAGTGATGCCAGTAACTCGTTAGTTAGTAACCCGTTACTCTCATATGACCACCTTTTTCAGAAACCAGTAATCTAACAAGTTACTATTTCTAAACCAGTAATCAGATTAAAGTTACTTGTCCAAATCACTGTGTGTTACTGTTATATCATCCCACAATACGAGTTTCTTGTTTGTAAAGCCGCTTTATTATTAAACAGAACCAGCTCCTCTTCTACAGACACTGCAGGTCACCTGACCCGTCCCCTTCTCCAGTCTCAGCCAATCAAAGGCCCACCCACTCTAATGGTGCATTCATGTGACACAAAACAACTGGAACCAATCATTATCATCAATAAACCTTATCATTGCAATAAGCTGCAACAACAGATTACAAGTACCGTATTTTCCGCACTATAAGGCACCTAAATACCTCAAAGTTTCTCAAAAGCTGCCATTGCACCTTATATATGGAAGAATTGCTCTACTAGAGACTGCTATTTGACAACTGAACAACCAGAAGCTTTTATTTTGACAACTCTAACTTCTCAACCGGATCTTCAGAGCGGACGACACTCCACACAACACCTTCATCACTCATGGTTGAACACCAACGTTCTAACAAACCAAAATAAACTAGATGGAATAATGACTCCCTAAACTGGGGAACAAAAACACATAAACACAATCAACACAACACCAAGCCCAACAACAACCCACAATAACCTCCAACAACACAAAACATGAATTCCCATCATGCCTTGCATCCTGAGCTCCTCAGTGCAGCCGATAGCTGCAATGCATTATGGGAGTTTCTGTTTGTGGTGTTTTAAATGCAATTATTGGGGGTTCTATTTGGTTTGTGGTGTCGGTAATAATTGTGTTGTGTTGTGTTTTTGTTGCTTAGTTCATGTAGTTTAGTTTATTAGTTGTAAGTTGTCAACCAGCAGTGAAGAAGGTTTTGTGTGTAGTGTCCTCCTGGCATCGGCTGCAGGTAGGACTATCAAAATAAAGTGTGTGCAGCTCTCTGGGTGTTAGAATCAGTGGAAAATGTAACCTAATGGCTTTGAGCTATAAAGGTTATGACCACTGGTCTATTCCTAGGGGGGGTGGATAAATGACCTTTTTTCCCAAAACCTTCGTGTAACAGGTTTATTTTGACCTTATTTATATATAAAACACACAAGTAACCTGCATTTTCAATTTTGGTTCTGCTACTGCCTGCTACTGGCATGTTTTGATGTAATAATAATAATAATAATCTTTATTTCTATAGCACTTTTTATACATTAAGCAACACAAAGTGCTTCCACAAAAATTAAAAACAGTGCAAAGATAAAATAGATGAATAAAAAGCAGGTGAACACACACGCACACATGCAGACACACATCATAGATGAAGACATGCCGAGTGATATGGAGACATGGCAGGACACTGAGGACTAAGGTGAGGAAAGGGACATATTTGGGCCGTCCACACTGGGGGCGGCACAACTTCCGACCACAGGGGGCGCCGCCCCACAGATCCCCCCCCAACCGGGCAGACAAGCCAATCCCACCGCATACGCGGGGGACCTGCCAGGTGCCCGGGCAGGGAAACCCATGGGACGGCTCCACCAGTGGCAAAAACCGGCCACCACCAGTGTAGCGCCCCCTAGAGGAACCACTGGAGATAAAAAAGAAAATTAGATAATTATCTGAAATAAATAAATAGAAGTAGATAAATACATTGATCAAATACATAACTATATACACACATACATGTATAAAATCAGTTAAAAGCCTGATTAAAAAGGTGAGTTTTTAACCCTTTTTTAAAAACCTCAATGGACTCTGCAGCCCTGAGGTTCCCCGGCAGGCTGTTCCACAAACGGGGGCCATAGGAGCTGAACGCAGCCTCCCCGTGAGTCTTGGTCCTCGTTTGAGGGACAATTAAAAGGCCGGTGCCGGAGGACCTCAGGGCCCGCGAGGGTTGATATGATAAAAGTAGTTCGGATAAATAAGAGGGTGCAAAACCATTAAGACACTTAAAAACTAGTAAAAGAACCTTAAAATCGATCCTGAAGCGAACGGGGAGCCAATGCAGCATTTTTTAAATAGGCGTGATGTGGGCCCGCCCTCTGGTCCTCGTCAGCACTCGTGCGGCAGAGTTTTGTAGGAGTTGTAGTGGTGCTAAAGTTTTCTTGGGGAGACCAGAGAGCAGGGCGTTACAATAGTCAATTCGACAAGAGATAAAAGCATTAGCACCTCCTCTTGCCTGAGAGAGAAATGGGCGGACTCTGGCTATATTCTTCAGATGATAAAAACCAGTCTTTGTGACATTTTTGATGTGTGAGATAAAATTAAGCTCAGAGTCAAAAGTTACGCCCAGGTTCTTTATAAATGAAGATGAGTTAAAATCTAGCAGTTTTGGTAAAAGTTTCTCTCTCTGGTGTTCAGGACCTACAACTAAAATCTCTGTTTTGTCCTGGTTGAGCTGGAGGAAATTTGCTGCCATCCATGACTTGATATCTAAAATACAGTTAAAAAGGGCATCAATCGGCCTTGTGTCATCAGGAGACACGGCCACATACAGCTGTGTGTCGTCAGCATAGCTGTGGAAGCTGACACCGTGTCTCCTGATGACATCCCCTAGTGGCAGCATGTATAAATTAAAAAGGATTGGGCCTAAGATCGACCCCTGGGGAACCCCATAGTGGATTTCATGGGTACCTGAGGAACGTGTATCCAAACTTACAAAGAAGCGTCGATCTGTGAGATAAGAACTGAACCAATTAAAAACATTACCAGAGATGCCGACCAGATTTCTAAGTCTGTCAAGTAAAATACAATGATCAATAGTGTCGAAAGCAGCGCTAAGATCCAATAAAATCAAGACTGTGAGTTGTTGGGAGTCTTGATTGTGCCTGATGTCATTTAAAATCTTTAAAAGGGCTGTCTCTGTGCTGTGGTTCTTCCTAAAACCAGATTGATGCTTCTCTAAAATGTTATTTGTAAGTAAAAATGTATTTAATTGATTAAAAACTATTTTTTCTAAAATTTTGCTAAAAAATGGTAAGTTGGATACAGGGCGATAGTTATTAAGAACCTTGGGGTCTAGACTGCTCTTCTTCAGAAGGGGCCTCACCACCGTCGGGGAAAACACCCGTCTGAAGAGAGCAGTTGACCATGTATAAAAGCTGTTCCTCAAAGAACCCATAAAATGACTTAAAAAGTGAGGTAGGAATCGGATCTAAAAGACAGGTTGTTGGTTTCACTTGGGAGAAAACTCCACCAAGTGTTCCTGCATCAACCAGAGCACAACAGTCCAGTGATTCCTCTGGTGAAGAACCAGTCCAGGTGAGTTAAAAGGTACAGTTTGTAAAGGTAAAAGACTGGATCTGATGTCATTTATTTTGCTTCTGAGGTGGTGGGCATAATCCTCGCAAAAGGAGGGAAAGGGGAGCGAGTTTTTATTAAAATTGGTGTTTGTTAAAAAGTCGAAGGTGGAGAAGAGGAGTTTGGGGTTATTTTTGTTGTCACTGATGAGTTTTGAGAAATATGAAAATCTTGAGTGTCTGACTATTCTATTGTAGGCTTTGAGGTGGGCCCGGAAAATGTGATAATGAACCATAAGTTTTGATTTTCTCCACCTCCGTTCGGCAATCCTGCAGTTTATTTTGTATTGGTGAGTTTCCCTGTTTTTCCATGGTGCTGGTGGTTTGGATTTATTAAGGATTCTTGTAGTAATTGGAGCCACCAGGTCTAGAGTTGACTTTAATTTACTGTTAAAATCGTCAACAATAAAATCACATGTACTGCGTATATCACACTTTTGCACGCTTTTTTCAGCTCTATATGATAATGGACAATGACTCTGTCTCAACATTGTGTACAAATATAATGATTACTTGTTTTATTTTGTTTATTTATGAACTAAAAGGTATGGTTTATACTAGAACACACCAAAAAAAAATCAATAGCATGCACATTATTAATGATTATAATGGCTGAACAGACAGTCTTTCCATCGCGGCACGGAATTCTGTCAAGGTAACAGTGGATCTGTCAGTTGTTTTCCCCAAAACTATCTTGAGGTTGTTGCCAAATTGTTCTGGTGTTAGCATTGTTCTCTTTCGTCCCACAGTGGCAAATATTCTGAAAACTTGGCTACTTCTGGGAAGCATCTTGTCTCAGACTACCTAAAATAAACAAATAAAACATTGATTAGCATGACAAATGTGTGAATGTAATATATGATACGTTACTGTTGAGCCATTAAATCACAAAACTTGTCAAAAGTGGCAAAATTCGAGAAATTCGCCCAAAACGCGGTTTTCCTTATATGGCCAGTAGCAGGCAGTAGCAACCTGAAAATCAAAAAATGATATTATATATGTGATTTGTATATAAATAAGGTCAATTTAAACCTGTTACATGCAAATTCTAATTTTATCCACCCCCCCTACTATTCCATGTGACTTATAATGCGGTGCGCCTTATATATGAACAAAGTTGTAAATTATGTCAATCAATGTAGGTGCGCCTTATAATCCAATGCACCTTATACGGTACATATCTAGGTAAATAAATACCAGTAATAGTAAAAGTGTGATAATAAAAGCATGAGTCACATATAAATACAAGACAAAATGAAGGTCAAAGATAATGTAAAGGTAAATGTGTATCAGCAGGTGCAGGAGGCAGGGATCAGAACTAGGCTTTTGACAAAACCAGTCAGAATTCTTATGTTCAGACGATGGGGGGGTGTCGGCAGCTGCTGACGGTAACTAAAAAGTTACTGTAATCTAACTTAGTTACTTTTAAAAACAAGTAATCTGAGTAGAATCAATAAATCAGGAAGTGGCGTTGCTTTGTACATTCACAAATATGTACATTTTAAAGTCATACCAAATATGACCGTGAGACTTGACGGAAGAATGGAATGTCTAGCAGTGGAGATTCAAAATGAAGAAAGGAAAAGCGTCATTATAAGATGTGTATACCGGACACCAGGTTCAAATATCGTAATCTTTAAGGAGTGGATGGAGAAAGTGTTTTCTACGGTGAACAAAAAAACATTATTCATCTGTGGTGACTTCAACATTGACTTGTTAAATCCGACCAAACTGAAAACTGCTGATGACTTTACCAATATATTGTACAGTTCTCCAGCTAACAATTATGAAACCAAGTAAATAATGTCTCATAGCGCCACAATTATCGACAACATCTTTACTAATATTATGGGAAATGAAATTACCAGTGGCCTATTGATATGTGATATTACTGACCACTCGCCTGTCTATCCTCTGTATAACTGTAATCTCACAAAAATGAAAGAGGCCATGGCAATTTGTTTTCTAAAATAACATTAACTGAAGATAGTATCAGTCCACTGAACAACAGCTTAGCGCTTCAGGATTGGAATCCGGTTTACAGAGAACCAAATGTGAACAATTCTTACAGTCAATTTACAGATATATTTACTTTTCTGCATATAAACACTGTCCAGTGAGGGAATATTGCAACCAGTAAACAGTTATATTATAAAGTAAAAATGATATGATAATAAAAAAAACTATTTAAAAGGAACTTGGGACGCTCTGAATAGCCTAAATTAACAAGGATCTTTAAAGTCAACATACCCCAAATACTTTATTGAAGAAAACGATGCAGTATTGACAATATTGTTAATGATTTTTTTGTAAATGTTGGCCCTGAGTTGGCTGCTGAAACTCCAGACCATAGAGGTGATGCAAGACAACTATTAAACAAAATCCCTTGTCCTTTTTCCTTTAAGCCAGAAATGAGCAGGAAGTGTTAGACATTGTGCTCAAGTGCAAAAGTAAATTATCCACTGATTACCATGATATCGACATGATATGGTTAAAAAAGTTCTACTAAATATCATAAAGCCCTTGGTTTTTTTTTGCAACTTAATCATTCCAGTCTGGTTGTTTTCCAAATAAAATGAATATAGCAAAAGGTATTCTTTTCAAAAATGGCAACAAACACTGTTTTACCAATTACAGACCAATATCTGTATCACCTGAATTTTCAAAAGTTCCAGAGAAGCATTTCAAATCTCAGTTTGTCAATATGGTCAATATGGTTTTACAACCAAAAGAACAACCTCAATGGCCATAATTGAAGCAATCGAAGAAATCTCTAATGCACTTGGTCAGAATAAATAGGATATTGGTATCTTTATTGATCTTAAAAAAGCCTTTGATACAATTAATCATTCCACCTTACTCAAAAAGCTGGAAAAATATGGAATTAGACAGTTAGCTGGTAAATGGGAAAGGTCCAGTAAGTTAAAATGGGGCAGTGTACTTCAGATAGGGCAGTGGTGTCCCCCATGGGTCAGTGTCAACATTTTAATGTGTACATCAATGATATTTTTAATGCATCGCAGGTTCTAACACTTATTCTCTTCGCAGACGACACCAATATGTTCCATAGTAGTGTTAATTATGCAGCCCCGTTTGTCTGAAACGTAATGCGCCGTTGGATTTTGGTCAACAGCCGAAAAAGAAAATGCACTGGTGCTGAAATCTGGGTTCAGCACCAGTCGTTCCGTGATTGAAACACCACTTGTTTTTAGTGTCGCCTGCTTGCCAACACAAATAATAATGAAGAATGATTCGTTCCAGTACAGCATCGGCTTCTGCTGGGGGAATTCAATGATGAGCTCTTTTTTTATCCTCCTTTAAGGAGATGATAACTCTAATGGCTGCCCTCCTCCTAGCAGGTGTGTCTTCTTCAACCTCTTGATTTCTTTTTCGATTGCATAGCTTGTCGAAGGTGTTCCGTCATTGATTGCTCAGATTCTAATGAAACTCCCCCCCGACTCCTCCCAGACCTCCGCTGTTGGGATTTCTTACCTCATAAGGATCACCCGGTACATAAATGTTGTTGTGTTTGACTATCGATAATGATTAATAATTATCAAAGATAGTTATTAATTATGTTGTTGAAAATTTAATCTGATGTGTATCAGAACCTCGGAGCTCCACCTGTCTTAACAGGAAATGATAGCCAATTCAGTTCTATCAGTCTCATAAGATATACTAAACAGTTAATCGGGAATTTGAATTAATAGTTAAATTAATTACAATTACCAGAATTAACAGTAAAGCCTGAAGGATTTTGGAGTTCTTGACACAGAAGAGGTCGACATTTCATTCACCTTTGTGCTCATTAATAAAACAGCAAGTATGATTCCAAACATTATATTTATTTACAATGTAAACAAATAAAACACAGATTCTAACTACCTATATACAGCTTGGTGTGTGTAGGTGTGTGTGTGGAGAGAGAGAGAAAGAGAGAGAGAGTTGGAGGGAGTGTGTGTGAGACGTGTGATGGAACTACAAAACAAGATGGCGGATCACAAGGAACTACATTCTAAATGGAGGTTATCAGAGAGCAGGAAGTCTGTCCTGGGTCTCCACCATGTGCTGGAGAACAATGGAACATAGAAGCTAGTCTTTAGCATGCAGATGCACAGGACCCGAGAGACACAGGAAGCAGTTCCTGTGTCTCTCGGGTCATAATTTTCAAAACATTGCCATGTAAATGTGAAACCTGTCTGAAACGTAAAAACGACGCACTTTCTCTGGAAACGTTGTGTAAACGGGGCCTACATCATATTTTGCCTGTGTTGATCAATGAGAATGAAATCAGGTCAGAGCAAAGTGCTGGCTTCCATTCCTTCCATCCCTCACAGCCACGTTGAGTCAATTTACATGAAACCTAATAGAGAAGAGCAGAAAGGTTTTTCCTGCAGGAGCAGTTAATTCCCAGTGTTTCTGAGTGTTCTTTCCTCTTGTCATGGTGCTTTGCGTGTGTTGCTCGGTGCTTGCTGGCATTGATGACAGAAAGGGCAGGCCTGTCACACGCCCTGTCACACACCCGTGTCACCCCTGGGGCTTTGCAGCAGACTGGACGCTAGCCTGATCTGGCTTTGGCGTCGCCCAATAAAATCAATGGGTCTGGGGCAACACATGTGGGGGCTTGAAGGGCGGGGGTGGGGCAGATTACGGATTAAAGCAGAGTACAGCAGTAACAATTTACACCGAGGGTTAAAAGTTTAGTTATTAATCCTCTCTGGATTTTTTGATCAAAATCACCATTTTTATTTTTAACACTAGTAATAAGAGTTTTCAATACATGATACAAAACTTTAGCATGAGTGGTCATTCTATGGTGCAGCTATATACAAAACTGAAGAAGCTGGAATGTCCCAAATCAGAAAAAATAAGAAATATGAGAACGACAAAAGCACAGTAAATAAATAAACTAGATTAAATTCAAGTAAACTGAAACAAACAACTCATGTGAAGTCATTATCACAAAACAAAACAAGTGCTTCATCATTCATGTAAACATGAATCAATCAATCCATAGATTAAAGGTCCAAACCAGGTAAACTCTTCACATATTGTCAGGTTCAGGCTATAGACATTTATTAAATCTGCAGGAAAGAACAAGACAACAAGGGTTAGTTTCTTTTACTCATGAGGAGAACGAGCAGGAAGTGCTCTAGTCACCGTTCCTGACCCGCTCTGAGCTTCTGCAGTTCTCCTGTGCTTTTTATTTCGATTAACAAATGGGAGGGTTTACAGGATATGCATCATAGAAATAGACAAGTTGTTGCGCTTGACAGTTATCAAGAGTAAACACAATCTCAGGGCATCCTCTACGCGTGGATCACCACTGAAGTGGTGGCTACGGGGAAGACACAGTGTTCCTGTTTTAACAGTCTTGCTCAGAGTGTTTCTACCAAGGCTCAGAACACATGATTAGTCAAAGTTAAACAACAGCGCCTGAGTGACGCTGCTAAATAAAGACAGAAGAAAAAAGACTGAGATCAAGCATAAATATGGTAACTAAATGGAATAATACTCTAACACATATTCTATTAATGAGTCCCAGGTCTTGTGAAAAGTCTTGGTTGAGCCGTTAAAGCTACATCTTATTTTTTCAACTTAATATTCTGCATTACATCCTGAAGTCATTTGTTATGACAGTAGGGTAACATCCGTCCATTTCAACTAAATTAAGCGTTGCGCTCACAAGGAAGAAAAAGTGATAACCCTCTGTAGGTGAGAAAAGGGACCAATATCAGTAGAAGCTGGAAAAACACCAAAAATACCAATAATAGGGGAGGGCAAAGTATTACAGCTTGGGATTTATGGTTGGTTATTAGCATTACAATTACTGTAAGTAATAGATTACTGAAAGTAATAAATCACTGGAAGTAATTTATGAAAAATGGAAATCATTAATGGAAGTGAACTGTTATTGACTCATTAACAACTCCTAGAGTAATTGAGTAATTACTCAAAAGTTAATTGATTATCAAAAAAATTTATTAAGGAAAAAATATGAATTTGAATAAATTGGTTATTTATCAAATAATAGGTACCACCAGCTAAACTGGAAATAGCTAATACCAAGATATCAGTCTCTTGGGGTGTAGTGACCACGAGTGTCCCCCAGGTGGCGGCGGACCATGGAGGGTCAGTGTGAGTGGGTGTAATGATCTGAAGCCAGAGGGAGGCAGGATTCTGGTTCGGGGCGGTGACCATGACGACCACTAGGGGCATGCGGCGGCGTACGGAGGAGAGCGCAATGACTCGTTGCGAGCGAATGCGATGACCCACACAGCCACTAGAGGCATTTTACCCACTCTTTCTGGGAGCGCGGCAGTTGCTCGGCAACCAGATAAACAAGACGTCTGTACATGCGCAGGGGACTCTCGGAGCAAGCGGTCTCACCGGGGCAAAATCCTTACTGTAACGCTGTAGTTTAACTGGATGTTGAGACATACAGTCAAACATACAGTCAAACTCCAGTGATGATATGGATGTATCATGGCAGCACAAGTTAGCGGTTCGGATGCTAAATGTGGCTATGTGGAGAGCTTATCTCGATCAGTTAACACACACGGTGGCTGGATATTCGCAGGGCGCGCGTGCGTCTGGGGGGTTAATGGAGGAGAGAGAGAGAGGGAGGAAGAAAAGAGGGAGAAAGTTCTGGCGAGGCTCGGTTCCGTGACTTGGTTCTCCACACAGAGATCCAGTGGGCCGGACGCTCACTGGAACTCCTGTTCTGAGGTGGAAAACCAGAGTCCCGAACTTGCGATGATGCACATGAACGCGCTCACGCGCGTACACAACAGATGCTTGTCAGCGGCACATGAAATACAATTGCAGGTTAGCTTCAGGCTAGTCGAGCAGCACTTTTGACCTCCTGCTTGCCCAACTCCTCGTGTTGCCCTTGTGTTTTGACCTCCTGCCTGCCCGACTTCTCCTGGATTTCCTCCTCAATCACCTGTACTGCTTTTGACCTTGGACTGCCTGACATAGCTTCTGCCTATGTTTTGCTATTAAACACTTTTGAAGTGAGCTTCTTTTCTGCCGTGCAATTGAGTTCCACTAACCCTAAGAGGAGGTCTCAAAGGTCTCTACAATTAAAATTAAGTGACTTAGATCCTTTCTGAAAAATGAAAATAGATTTTGGTTTCATATCCCCTCAAAACTTTTTATGGAAGTAGGAGGTATTAACTTCCTCCTGAAATGTGATTTTGACCCAATGAAACTGTCTGTCAAACTCTCCTCTTTCCATCAGTAAGTCTTACTTTACTGGAAATTAATATTAAAGCATAATTTTAGTCCCCACAGCATCCGGCTCTGGAACTCACGATACGTGTTATTTAAAAACAAATCTTTATTTTACAGGAATTGGCTGGATTGAGGTATATGGTCGGTGATGCATATTATTGATGATAATGGAAATGTTCTGCCTTTTGAAATCTGCCTTTTAAATTCAGGGTAGATAATAGAAAACAATATAACACTTTAATCAAAGCATTTCCTCAGCCTTTGATCATAATGTCATACAATTTACTCCTCAACCATGTTTATCTAAAGCTTCCTTCCCTGTTAGTTAATGGACAGTCTGTCATTAATCCCAGTCTGCAGAACACTTTCATACGATCTCTGTTTGTCAGAGAATTCTATCCTATTTCACTTTACAGAAACAGAATTTCTGAGCACTTTCCCAAAGAGGAAGTGGACAAATTAAGGACTCAAATGTCCTGCTGCTCCAAAAGTAAAGGAAGTTCATTTCAGACTGATCAATGGTATTTACACTTCCAAGGAGTTTCTAAGACTTCGTTTTGGTTTTGCAGAGAATTCTTGCACGTTTTGTGATTGTGATATTGAGACTGTTGATCACTTGTTCTTTGAATGTATATTTGTGAATACATTCTGGGAAGACTTTCAATTCTGGTGTTCATCTAAAATTGCATCCCCATCTCATCTGGACAAATATAATGTTTTATTTGGAATAATTTTAGCTGACAGCATGCAAGACCTAACATTTAATGTTTTACTGATGATGAGCAAGTTTTTCATTCACAAAAATAAATATATGAAGACCAAGCTAAATTTCAACATTTTCAACAGCTTTGTATGTACTTTAAATCTCTTAAATTTATGAAGAGAAAAATAGTGTAAGGTTATATAATTGTAAAAGAATGTAAACTCAATGAATACCCCTAATGTATGTTTTTTTGTTTGTTTGTTTGTTTTGTTTTTTAATTATTACTTTTTTTGTTTGTTTGTTTTGTTCAGTTTTATCTTATGATGTGTGCATATCTTCATCATGGTTGGGCTGTAATATCAAAGCTATTGTCATTGTTTGGAAGTTTTGTTAATAAAAAAAACCAAAACAACTTCATTGCTAGCCTCTGATGGAAGCTGTATGCTGCTATTGGGTTAAAATGTGGAGTGACAGTATCATCAGCCAATCAGATTTTGATGTGTTATTGACAGACCGCCTTTAGGGCCAGCACAGTTTGGAGTGCTGGTCTTGTTGTCATCATTGCAATGAGCTTGACTGATTGGCTCATGGGATTGTGAGTGATGACACACTGTTATTATCTGCTACTCTGGAGTGATGGCGGATAATTCAACAGCAAGATCGGGTGATACCATAGTGGAGCTGCTACGGGGACCTTTTTCAATTATGAGTAGAAGAAGACCGACACCAGAAATGGATGAGCTAACTCAGACCAACACAGGCTTTGTGTAGCATTTTACGGCAGGATGGATTTAATCTACACGTGATGGCTGAATTGGCACAGATTCCAGGCAAGATAATGGAGTCAACATCACTGTTTTAACACCAAGATGGAAAGTTTTAGAATCCCTACAAACTCTAGAATACTCAAAGAAACTCCATTTGTGAGACTTGTGGAATGCATGTGATAGGTTTTGAGGGTTACAGAATGTGAGAGTTCTAGAATCTGTATGAGGGTTTACAATGTCTGTAAGTTTTGCAATCTCACAAAAAATGTGTGAGTTTTACAACAATTGCAAGTTTAACAATTTGTCATGGATAGCAGACAGGACCCAAGTGCAGGACTCTGGAGGCAGGCTGAGTTCAATCAAGTCTTTTATTCACAAGGACAGCACAGACCGACGAATAGCAGGTTGCTCCTCGACCTGAGGAGCACAGCAGACTTGACTCCAAATCACTGGACAGGACGGACGAAACATGGATGACTAACAAACCAACACTGACACACACACAGACGGGACATATATTGCTGGCAGGGTAATGACTGGAATTGGCCCCAGGTGTGGTGCTGGAGCGCCCAGACCTGTGGTCCGTCCACTCTGAAGGGAGATCCCAGCCTACCTCCTGACACAATTTCTAAAATACTTATGAGGGTTCTAGATTGTGAATTCTAGAATTCTACAGTATCAGAGAATTGTAGAATGTGTGTCACAGTTCTACAATATGAAAGACTTTGAGAATGTGTGACAGTTTTAGAATACGTGAGATTTGAATTTGTGTTAGACAGTTCTACAATGTCAGATAATTCTAGAATATGTGTCACAGTTGTAGAATGTATGTGAGATAGTTCCACAATGTCGGAGTTGTAGAATGTGGGAAACCGTTTTAGACCCTCTGAACCACTAAGTGGCCAGAGGTGGTTCCTCTGGACCGATAGGTGGCCGGAGGTGGTTCCTCTGGACCACTAGGTGGCCGGAGGTGGTTCCTCTGGACCACTAGGTGGCCAGAGGTGGTTCCTCTGGACCGATAGGTGGCCGGAGGTGGTTCCTCTGGACCACTAGGTGGCCAGAGGTGGTTCATCTGGACCACTAGGTGGCCAGAGGTGGTTCCTCTGGACCGATAGGTGGCCGGAGGTGGTTCCTCTGGACCACTAGGTGGGCGGAGGTGGTTCCTCTGGACCGATAGGTGGGCGGAGGTGGTTCCTCTGGACCACTAGGTGGGCGGAGGTGGTTCCTCTGGACCGATAGGTGGGCGGAGGTGGTTCCTCTGGACCACAAGGTGGCCGGAGGTGGTTCCTCTGGACCACAAGGTGGCCGGAGGTGGTTCCTCTGGACCGATAGGTGGCCGGAGGTGGTTCCTCTGGACCACTAGGTGGCCGGAGGTGGTTCCTCTGGACCGATAGGTGGCCGGAGGTGGTTCCTCTGGACCGCTAGGTGGCCAGAGGTGGTTCCTCTGGACCGATAGGTGGCCGGAGGTGGTTCCTCTGGACCACTAGGTGGCCGGAGGTGGTTCCTCTGGACCACAAGGTGGCCGGAGGTGGTTCCTCTGGACCACTAGGTGGCCGGAGGTGGTTCCTCTGGACCACAAGGTGGCCGGAGGTGGTTCCTCTGGACCGATAGGTGGCCGGAGGTGGTTCCTCTGGACCACAAGGTGGCCGGAGGTGGTTCCTCTGGACCACAAGGTGGCCGGAGGTGGTTCCTCTGGACCACAAGGTGGCCGGAGGTGGTTCCTCTGGACCGATAGGTGGCCGGAGGTGGTTCCTCTGGACCACAAGGTGGCCGGAGGTGGTTCCTCTGGACCACTAGGTGGCCGGAGGTGGTTCCTCTGGACCACAAGGTGGCCGGAGGTGGTTCCTCTGGACCACTAGGTGGCCGGAGGTGGTTCCTCTGGACCACAAGGTGGCCGGAGGTGGTTCCTCTGGACCGATAGGTGGCCGGAGGTGGTTCCTCTGGACCACAAGGTGGCCGGAGGTGGTTCCTCTGGACCACAAGGTGGCCGGAGGTGGTTCCTCTGGACCACAAGGTGGCCGGAGGTGGTTCCTCTGGACCACAAGGTGGCCGGAGGTGGTTCCTCTGGACCGATAGGTGGCCGGAGGTGGTTCCTCTGGACCACAAGGTGGCCAGAGGTGGTTCCTCTGGACCACTAGGTGGCCGGAGGTGGTTCCTCTGGACCACAAGGTGGCCGGAGGTGGTTCCTCTGGACCACTAGGTGGCCGGAGGTGGTTCTTCTGTTATTGACGACGTCTGCTGAGGTAGCAAACGCTTTCATATCCACCCAAGAGGCCCGGTTCGGTATGCCATTGGACGTCACACCAGACAGAGGCTCCCAGTTCACCACAGAGCTGTGGACAGAGGTGGCTAAAGGTCTGTGAGTGCAGCTCCACTGGATGACGGCTTTCAACCCTCAAAGTGGACTGTGGGAGCGTTTCCACCACACAGTGAAAGCCGCTCTCCGAGCCGCCCTCACGGACAGCAACTGGGTCGACCGACTACCATGGGTCATGTTGGGCCTGTGTTCGGCCCTGAAGGAAGATCTGCAGGTGTTGTCTGCAGAGCTGGGCTTTGGTCAGGCCTTGCGGGTCCCCGGAGAGTTCCTGCCAGAACCATCAGAACCCTGGTTGGTTACAGCAAGATGGCCAGTCTTCAAGGAGGCAGCCCACAGGTTCGACCCGGTTCCAGCACATCACTACCTTCCCTGGTCCTATGTCCTGAAGAACCTGATGGCAGTTGACTACATATTCATCTGGCATGACGCTCACCGTTCACCATTTCAGCCACTGTATGATGACCCGTTTCACGTCCTGGAGGTGGGGCTTAAGAACTTTGTGGTGGATATGGGGGGTAAACAGGTCCGGGTTTCACTGAACCATCTGCAGCCAGCGGAGGTGGCACAACCCCGAAGATGTGGGTGCCCCCAAATCATCAGCTGTCCTGTATTAACAGTGGTGCCGATACTGGCACCTACTCAAGTGGTGGTGCAACACAGCCATTATGGTCGGATGTACAGACCTGCCAACTGGGACCAAAAACCTTTTTTTTTGTTTTTTTGGTTGTTGTTTAGAAGTGCCATTCGGGTTGTTCCTTGGGGAGGGACTGTGTGGTGTGCACCTGGAGGCTGGTTCTCTCAAGCAGAATGGAGTGGGTCTGTGACAGGGAAGTGTTCAAAGAAGAAATGCAGTGACACACGGAAAGAAATGTTCGACAGGTGAACTGCCATGCTGCTGGAGGCAATAAAGAAAAGGCGACTAGACTCCACTGTCTGTCTCATCCTTCTCTGCCTCCAAAATACTTTTTTCAGTTCTTTTGCATTAAAATTAAACAGAATGTTGGATATTTTTACAAATGAAAAATCTAAAAATCAAACTTAACTGTTACTCATGTTGAAGCTGTAAACAGTTGATGAGAAATAAAGGAGAAAATGTCTAAGGAATCTGCCTCTCGGAAAGATGAGCAGGAGCTTCCCTGACCGATGTGTTCCCAGAGGTGTCTCTGACGTCAGCTCCAAACATCTCGGCTCTCGCGGTCACACCACTTCAAAAGAGCAACGCGAGTGAAACCTGCGTTTACTTTCTAATCTGTTCGAGCCAAATTGTATTCTTCCCGCGCGCTTTGTTGTCAGGACACACAAGCTTTCAGATGTGAGTCCAAAGCTGTGTAAGCAATCTGGCAAATGTTGAACATAGCAACCTAAGCTAGTTTCCGTCGTCTGAGCACATTGTTTCACACAGTAATCTCTTTTCCTCTGTGTGTGTGTGTGTGTGTGTGTGTGTGTGTGTGTGTGTGTGTGTGTGTGTGTGTGTGTGTGTGTGTGTGTGTGTGTGTGTGTGTGTGTGTGTGTGTGTGTGTGTGTGTGTGTGTGTGTGTGTGTGTGTGTGTGGGCGGGTGGGTGGGTGGGTGTGGGTGTGTGTCTGTGCGCGTGTGTGTACGTGTGCTGCGTTGACGGGGAGTGAGGTGGGTGAAGGGGCATGGAGCGTCCAGGATGAGGATGAGGACGGAGCCAGGGATGGGTATTGAGGAGGAGGAGGTGTGGAGGGGATTATTAAGCGTTTGTAGTATGAAATCGATGCGCCTGCGAGCCGAGGTACCTGATTAGCACAACGCCGTCCTGCACATCAGCACATTTAGGGCTGGGGAAGCTGATTTGGAGCCGATGCTAATTTCCTCTGAACCCTGTCAATGAAAGGAGAGAGAGGCCGAAGGTGCAAAGATATGCCTTTGTAGAGACGACTGCTCCGGACATGTGCGTGACTGCGTATGAACCAAGTTATGCAACACTTTCATTAAGGTGATGGAAGTCAAGTGGGAGTTTGAATCGGGGGTCAATGACACGACAATGTTTTCAAGTGAAAACCAACACTCTGTTGTGTTTTGAGCCACTAGAAACTGAAGATGACTCCAAAGGTGCAACTTTTCAAAAATGCTTCGAGTTTGTCTACATGGAAATAGGGGAAAGTGCAACTTTCTGGCAAAGCTCAGGTTCCGTGGAGACAGTGGAAAAGCTGCTCCTGCTCACCACAGCCATAGTAACAAGTCATTCTGCACATGCTCAGTAGAGACAACCAGAACAATGTCTCCTCTGTGGTGTCATGACTCCCAGTCCTTATTCTCCTGGACCTGGTAGTTTTATTTTGACAGTCACCATAATAACAATCCAATGTGGTACTTTTATTTTGACAGTCATAGTAATAACAATCCAACTTGGTACTTTTATTTTCACACTCACCATAATAACAATCCAACTTGGTAGTTTTATTTTGACAGTCATAGTAATAACAATCCAACTTGGTAGTTTTATTTTGACAGTCACAGTAATATTAATTCAACTTGGTGGTCTGTCCACTAGATCAGCAGTCCCCAACCTTTTTTGCGCCACGGACGGTTTAATGTCAGACAATAATTTCACGGACCGGCCTTAAGGTGTGGTGGATAAATACAACAAAATAAAATGATATGACCAACACAAAAACTGTGGTATTTTGGAAATATAATACTCAAGGTGAGGAAAGAGAGAGAGAGAGAGAGAGAGAGAGAGAGAGAGAGAGAGAGGTGAAGTGAGCAGTTAAACTCTGTCACTCTTGCTTGTGGATAATGACGGTGACTGTTACTCACGGTTATTGAGAGTCCACGATTCATACTGATGTCCACAAGGTTTATTCTTCACAGAAATTGTATTGCTTGATGATATACTTTGGTACACCTTGGTACACCATGAAAACTATAAACACAAACATGACAACAGATTTGATTCATAAAAACAGCACAAGCAATTTCCTGTCTCTTGCTTCACTCTAATAGATCATACAGTTTTCTGAGAACATATAAAGGTTAATAATTACCGTGTTTGCCTGGATGACCAACAGAAAAACACAAAAGAGAGCAGACGGGATGTAAAATTGGCCACTTAACCCGCCTGGTCTCCCGGCTCGCGCGTTCATCTGCCGTGCAGCACTGAGTCACATGACATTCAGTACGACTTTATTAACAAATCAAACAAAAAAATGTGTTATAATTGCTTTTACCTGAGCGAAAGGGTTAAAAAAATAACCACAGAACAAATATTTTAACACTCCTTTATGAAATAGATTCACATAACAATCGTAAGATGACGAACTTCCTGTGTTTTCATGGAAACTAAAACTCTTACAATTACACTCCCACCTAATTACCATTGATTATTCAATAACCAAACCCCAACAGTTGTAACAATTAACCTGTCACTTCCAAGGCAATAAAGTTACAATGCACTTTTAGGTAACGGGTGGGTCGGTCTCATCAGCACAGCAGGGGTGAATACAAATACACACAAACAAATATAATAGCTTTGGCTTGGGTTATCAGCCCTATATTTTTAGTACAGGCATTTTTAAGTGTAACCCACCTAAACGCTTGAGCGTAAACCCATCCACAAAAACACAATACTACGCACTGAGGCATTAGGAAAACTATATATTGATAGTCCATAAAAAGTCCAATAACATGCAGTTCAGACCCAGAAGTGATGTTCCCACCGCAGGCTTGGTTCCAACTGGGTAAAATAACACGGTTCGGGCGACAGGTGGCTACGTGGCTATCAACAGGCAAGGTACTCACAAACCCCAAACACCTGCCCTCCTGTGCACCCGAAGTCAGACCAGACAATCCCAGAAGGTCTGTGAAGCGATAAACCACCTGTCAATGGCCGATTGTATTAAAACACAAAGGATAGTCAATAAAAGGTTAGCTCCACGGCATTGCCACTCTGGCAGGTGTCTCCAGCTGGTGTGTGATGTCACGTCTGACAGCCCCCTCGCGCTTCCTTGATATACCGGTAACATCCCCCCCAAAAATATCCGATAATACAACAGAGCTAACAAAATAATAATAATAACAATAGCAATGACAATAATGATAATAATAATTTTTTTTTTTAAATGTATCCTCTGTGACCAGGTTCTGGACAATAAATGACATTATAAAAGGTTTGGTTCACCTCTGCTGGTTGACATCTATGTGGCCTTTATACAGTAACTTAACATAATGTCCATGGATCAAATCAATGGTAATTTCTAAGTTACTTACAATAACCTTCAGAAAACATTAAAACCAGGACAATATGATTGGTAAATGCTTCTGAATTTCCTGTTGAAACTGACCTGTATATAATTGTGATTAACAACATTAAACTGTTCCTTTTGAAAGGAGTTAAATGACCACACTCATATCCTTCTCTGGCAGTGAAGTGGTTTTCAACAACTGGCTGATGCAGAATTATTAGCTTCTTTCTACAAGAACCACTAACTTCTGAATGGGTCTTTCCAGAACGGATGGTTTGCTGAGGCCTTCACTATTTTTCCTAACTTCCGCTCTCCAATCTGTATTGTTGCTCTCCATACCAGTCCATCATCATCCTCATGTACTTTAATAACCCTGGCAAGCTTCCATTCATTTCGACTAAGCTTCTCTTCCATCACAATGCAAGTGTCATTAACTTTCATGTTTCATTTTGGAGTGAGCCACTTTTGTCTCAGATTGATGTTGGCAAGATACTCCTTCCTCCAGCTGCTCAAAAACTGCTCTGACAGATATTGCACTCTTCTCCAACGCTTTCTGACATACAAATCCTCCTTGATAAATGTGCCTGATGGAGGCGGGGGGACTGAGGATTTCATTGTCAAGAGGTGGTTGGAAGTCAAAGGTTCCAAACTTTTTGGGTCAGTGGTGGTGTTGACTGTGAATGGACGGTTGTTAATGATGGACATGGCTTCATAAAAGAACATCCTTAAAGAGGTGTCATCCAGTCTTCCAGAGCTGCTTGCCAGAACAGAGCTGAGTACACTTCTCACTGTCCTAATCGGCCATTCCCATATACCTCCAACATGACGTGCACTTGGGGTATTCATGTGGAAGTCACACTGTTTGTCTGCCAGAAATACCGCAATCCTGTCTCTGTCCATTTCATTCATAACTCTTTCCATTTCATTTCTTGCTCCAACAATGTTGGTTCCCTGATCTGATCTGATATGTGTTGGGATTTATGGTTGGTAATTAGCATTGAAAATTACTGTAAGTAATAAATTACTGAAAGTAATAGATTACTGGAAGTAATTTAGGAAAAATTGGAATTACTAATGGAAGTAACGGTTGTTTACTCATTAGCAACTCCAAGAGTAATTGAGTAATTACTCAAAAGTTAAATTATCAAAAATAATTTCTTAATGAAACATTTTTAATTTGAATAAATGGATTATTTATCAAATAATAATGGAATTGGGGCACCACCAGCTAAACTGGTGATGCCACAGCTAATACCAAATATCAGTCTCATTTGTCAAAAGGTTATAGAAGTTAGTTAATATTCCTGTGCAAAATATAACAATCTTAAATAACAAGGAAGGTGTGAGGTTCGAGCACAAACTGTTACAAACCAGTGAATTGTCAACAATAAATACACAGTAATTACCAGGAATCAGTCAATTCAGCTAAAAAGCATTTATTAACAAAAATGCATTAATTCGTAAATTATTCTGAAATTATCTATTAAAACAACACAATCAAGTAATAAACATCGTCTAACATGGAGATCTAATCTACTAAACAGCAAACACTATGTACAAAGAAAGAGGGTGTGTGTGTGTGTGTGTGTGTGTGTGTGTGTGTGTGTGTGTGTGTGTGTGTGTGTGTGTGTGTGTGTGTGTGTGTGAGTCTGAGTGGGGATGTAATGACCACGAGTGTCCACCAGCTGGCGGTGGAACTTGGCGGGTCAGTGTGAGTGGGCGTAATGATCTCGAACGATGCCAGAGGGAAGCAGGCATCTGGTTCGTGGCGGTGACCATGACGACCACTAGGGGCGCGCGTCAGACAGAGCAGGCCATTGTGCTGTGTTAAAAGTCTGTGCCCTAAAGGACTACACTACCCAGAATGCCCATGTTTACTTGTAGTTCTGTTCGCTCTGAGTTTCGTTCTTAGCTTTCACCTTTGACTGGTCTGGTTACGTGCGAGCAGTATCCACGGCGCAGAGAATGGCCATCCTTTGTCAATCCTGTGTAAATCCTGTGTGTATGAGTGCCGTGTGCGTCCTTACGATGTGAGTATAGTTGTTTTCATGATAGGTGTGTTCATTTCCGAGTTATTAGCCCGGAGAGAGAAGTTGCTACACTCGTGTTATTCCCATGCTATAATGTAGCAGTTTGCTTCGGTGCTTCATATGTGCTCTTAAAGTTGCCATCCATTGTGTAGAGTTAAGTTATGGTCTTTTGGATTATTGCATGTCCTATATTTAGCACATATTTTGCCCATTTTGGTAGTATTTTCCACAATTTGGGGAGTTATTGAATGTGTAAGTTCATTTATAGTGTTAGAGCTCCCACTAGTGGATGTCGTTGGTACTCATCATCAATCATGCACCTGTATGTAGGCGCACTCTGCCTACATGTTTATTAATATACATTTTATTGTGTTTCCCTTCCAGATAACCACACACACACACCAACACACACATACATAACCACACACATACACATCAACACCCTCACCAATTATCTACGCATCTTCGTTCTATCATCGTTCTATCATCTCCTGTAAGCCATCCCCGTCTCCATGTACCTGCCCTCCTGAATAAATCTTCTAAACTACATCGGAGCAACCGTTTCCTTCTGACAGAGGAAGACTCAGTTGACAAACAATCCAAAATCAGCATTGGATGCACACGGTCTCTTACAAGTGGTCCTTCAAGTTGGAAGGAGGCGAAAAGATGGAAAAAGATGGAGGCAACTTGGGGCAGCGTATTGAAATCAATCAACGAGATGCAAATCTCTATGAAGGAGACCAGTGGTGCGCTAACCAAGCGTGTGGATGAACTGGAGCGAGTATGTAAGTCGTGCAGTCATCTCCCTCCTTCGAGAGATTCTCCACAGCAAGAGCCTAGCACTGCGGGAGTGCACAGTACCCCCACGACTGAACAGTTACGTGAACTGGTACCAGAAGCAAGGCTGGGCCTCAGAACCCCAGTGAACCTGTTAAGGCCAGTAGAACCTGACGCATCTTCACCACTGCAAAATCCACTGCCAGTGACACTGCCTGCACTGCAGTCCAGGGTGAATTCTGCATTTCAGCCCGCGCTACAGCCTGTTTCCCAGCTGGGAGCCCCTGCGAACTATCCAGGTATCCAGCCGGCGCCACTCCCTGCTCCGCCTCCAAGACTGAGTCATGTGATTCAACCTGCTCTACAACCTGTCAGTCAAGTAGCCCAATCAGTACAGTTTGTGAGGCTTATACCACATCAGGCCGAGCCCCAATCCAGTCAGAGATACCAACACCTGCAGCCTCCAGTCAGCTCTAACCAGGTACTCTCTGCACAATCTCACCATTTCTCTGCAGCCTCAGTGGCACCACTGTATCAGCCGCCGCCGGGGAGATCAGCGTCACAGACCTACAGCCAGCTTTATGCAGCTCCACCTCCTAATTCTGCCAGTTCCTACTCTGCTGCCTATCCATCAGCCTCTGTCTACCCCCCACTGCCTGCTGCATTTACTGCACAAGCTGCCGCACCTCCAGCAGCAGAAGTGACCCAGCCAAACCTGATGGAGATGATTGTAGCATCTTCATATGGCATCCCGAAACCGAGACTGGCGACGTTCAAGACAGGCAGAGAGAGTGACTTTGCCTTACTGAAGAAAGGACTGGACAGCCTACTTGGTCCTCATGCTCATCTCACAGAGGAGTATAAATATCATATTCTTCTAGATCATTTAGAGCATCCATGTGCGCTACAAGTGGCCAGACGTTATATCCACAACCGCACTCCCTATACTAGGGCAATGAGAGCTTTGGAGCAGAGATATGGGCAACCCAGGCAGTTAGTGCAGAGTGAACTGAGGGCCATACTTAACTGCCCTCCTATTAAGGCTGGTGACCCTCAAGCCTTTGAAGATTTCTCCATGGCCGTGTCCAGCCTAGTGGGCCTCCTTAGTACTATGGACGATGTAGCAGCTAGTAAGCTTCAGTGTGGTTCACACGTAGACAGGCTACTCACTAAGCTTCCTCCCAGCTACAGAGATGGTTTCATTGAGTACTGTATAACACGTGGCATCATACGTACTCGCAGCAGCTGCACCTACAATATGTATGACCTCTCCGGATGGCTCGAGCGCAAGTCCCAAGTCCTACAGTTATCACGGTAAGCCAGTCAGCCACAGCCTGCAGACAGACCACGCCCAGAGAGGGGCAACTCCAGAGCCTTTGCAGGGTACAAGGCACAGAGTAAGTCTACTTCCATCTATTATGGTTCAGATCCTGATAACATACAGCCGAAGGCAGACACTAAGGCACAAGCTATGGCTTCTTACCCCCCTTCTAAGAAGAAGCAGCCGTTTAAGCCATATTGTCCATACTGTGAAGGGACAGAGCACTACCTCGGCGGCTGTGCATATTTTAAGAAGCTTGACCTCAAATCTGTAGCTTCGTGGATAAATGAAAAATCCAAATGCTGGCGCTGTGGTCGTAAGCACACCCCGAGCAGTGTACTCTCAAGAAGCTGTGCAGCACCTGTGGAGAACAGCACTTGGTGGTGCTTCATGACTTGGCTGAAACTAAGAGGAGGGACTCGAATATCTTAATCGCAAGCACTAGCAGAGTGTTTTTGGATCCTCATGGTCACTCTGGTCGTGTGATGCTTAAGGTTGTGCCCATCCAGTTACGCCATCAGAAGAAATCTCTGGACACATACGCCGTCCTTGATGACGGGTCAGAGAAAACCATAATACTCCCCGCTGCTGTCAAGTCATTAGGTTTAGTCCAGGAGGAGGAGACACTTTCCCTGCGCACTATTCGTCAAGACGTGATCCAGATAAAGGGAGGCTACGTCTCGTTCCAGGTGTCTCCAAAGGCCAAGCCGAAAATACGCTACAAAATAATGCGTGCCTTTACTGCCCAGCAGCTCAGTCTAGCTGAACAGTCATGCCCAGTGGAGCTCTTAAAGGAGAAGTATCACCACCTACAGCGAGTGCAGCTTGAAGGATTCAACCAGATACAGCCTCTAGTCTTAATTGGCTCTGACAATGCTCACCTCATAACTCCGGTCCGCTCCATCCTGCGCGGCTCAGTCCAAGGACCCGTCGCTGTCTGCACCAAGCTCGGGTGGGCCATCCAGGGTCCAAGTTGCAGCATGCCTACACAGCAGGAGGAGGTGCACTGCCTGAACATATCATGCCCTTCTCCCGCCATTGCCCTCCAACAAGATGTACAGCGTCTTTGGCAACTAAATGCTCCCCTGCATAGACCTGACAAGGAGGTCACACGCTCAAAGGAGGACAGAGAGGCCATAGCCATGTTGGAGGACAAGACCATCAGAGTACATGTGGATGGTGTACAGCGCTACGCCACTCCGCTGCTCAGGAAGAAGGACTTCCCACAGATGCGCGTCTCCTCTGAAGTAGCTAAAGGCCTTCTGAGATCCACTGAACGCAAGCTAGCTAAAAATCCTGACCTGGCACTCACATACAACCAGGAGATTAAGAGGCTAGTTGATTCTGGGTACGTTGTGAAGCTGACTCCCGAAGAGATTCATAGCTCCGCTGAATCATGGTTTGTGCCACACCACATTGTACATCACAATAACAAAGCTCGAGTGGTTTTTAACTGCTCCTTTGAGTTCCAGGGAACCGTCCTCAACCACTACCTCCTGCCAGGACCTCTCCTGGGACCTACACTGTTGGCTGTACTCCTGCGTTTCCGCCAGCATCCTGTGGCAGTGAGTGGGGACATAAAGGCCATGTTTCACCAGATCCGTCTGCTCACTGAGGACTGCCACCTGCTGCGCTTCTTATGGAGAGACTGTGAAACAGAGAGGCCCCCAGATGTATATGAATGGAGAGTCCTGCCCTTCGGGACGATGTGTAGTCCCTGCTGTGCTACCTTCGCCCTTCAGAGCCACGTGAGGGAGCACAGAGACACCCATAAAGACATCTACGACTCCGTCCACGCAGCCTTCTATGTGGACAACTGCCTGCAGTCCCTTTCCGACCCACAAGAGGCCAAGTCACTCGTTGACCGAATGAGAGAGCTGCTTATCCAAGGTGGATTTGAGATATGCCAGTGGACTAGCACCATCCCTGAGGTGGTTGCCCATCTGCCCAGCACGGCCAGGTCAGACAGTTGTGAGCTGTGGCTGAACTTTAAAAGTCTCGATCCTCAGGAGTCAACACTGGGTCTCAGCTGGCACTGCCCAACCGACATGCTGGGATACAAGCACCGCCCTGTAGCCTACTCAACTGTGACACTGCGCAACATCTACAAAGTACTGGCCAGCCAGTATGACCCATTGGGTTATATCTGTCCCTACACCACAAGCGCAAAGCTCATAGTCCAGGCCCTGTGGGCTACAGAGAGAGGATGGGATGAGCCCATAGAAGGAAACCTGCTTCAGTCTTGGCTCGAATGGGAAAAGGAACTGTCTTATCTCCAGCATGTCACCATCCCCCGCTGCTATGCTCCTCCTCACGACATCCACAGTGCTACATACGAGGCTCACATCTTCTGTGACGCCTCAGAGAGGGCCTATGGAGCAGTAGCCTACCTCAGAGTCATGGAGCAGCAGGTTCACATAATCACCTCCTTCATCATGGCGCGCTCTCGAGTAGCGCCCCGGAAGCAGGTTTCAATGCCTCGGCTGGAACTGTGTGCTGCGCTCACGGGAGCCCAGCTGGCCAAAGTGCTCCAAACTGAGCTTACACTCCCACTCCACTCAGTCTATCTGTGGACAGACTCCACTACAGTGCTTCAGTGGATCCAGTCCAGCTCCTGCAGGTACAAAGTTTTTGTTGGGACTCGGATCTGTGAGATACAGGAGCTGACCTCCCCAGAGCAGTGGGGGTATGTGAACTCTGAGGATAATCCAGCCGACGACATCACAAGAGGGAAACCGCTGTCAGAGCTCACAGTCCCCAGCCGCTGGTCACAGGGTCCGCACTTCCTCACACAGACTCCTGACACCTGGCCGAATCTCCCAACGGAGCTCCAAGACTGTGGTAGTGAAGAACTCAGAAAGACCGCCTTCTGTGGCCTCACAACAGTGTCACAAAGCCTGCCAGATCCAGTGCAGTACACATCTTTAGATGACTTGATCCTGTCCACTCAGAAATCCCTACACGGGGCGGCTAGCACCTCATACACAGCAGGTGAGCGTCTGGAGGCAGAGACCCAGCTGCTTCGATCTGCCCAGAAGGACAGCTTTCCAGAGGAGGTCCAAGCCCTCCAATCCGGTAACCCCATTCACCCGAGCAGTCGTCTCAGTGCCCTTTCCCCTGAGTATGACAGCCTCAGTGGATTGGTCAGAGTGGGAGGCCGCCTACGTCGAGCTACAGGGGTAGATCCTGACAGCATCCATCCAGTCGTCCTATCACCTGATCACCCTCTGACTCAGCTCATCATAAAGCACTACGATGCTGAGCTGCTCCACCCTGGTGCCAAGAGACTTTATGCAGAGGTACGCCGCACCTACTGGATCCTCAGATGGCGTCAGGCCATAAAGAAACATCAGCATCGGTGCGTGGACTGTAGGAGATGGCGTGCTTCACCCTCCACACCAAGGATGGCTGACCTTCCCTCATCTCGGTTGAGGCTCTACAAACCGCCTTTCTGGTCTACTGGCGTAGACTGTTTTGGTCCATACCTGATCAAGATCGGGCGTAGGAGAGAGAAACGCTGGGGGATCATCTACAAGTGCCTCACTACAAGATGCGTCCACCTAGATCTCCTCCCCAGTCTTGATACTGACTCGTTCCTCATGTCATTACGCAGATTTATTGCACGCCGGGGGAAGCCGTACGAGCTATGGTCTGACCGGGGAACCAATTTCAGGGGCGGCCACAAAGAACTACAGAGAGCCTTTGAAGACATGGTCCCGGAGCTGCAGCAGCAACTGGCAATGCAGACCATTAACTTCCACTTTAACCCGCCGTACTCTCCTCATTTCGGGGGAGCCTGGGAGAGGGAAATCAGATCTGTTAAGTCAGCCCTACAAGTTGTCCTGAAAGACCAAGTTGTGGCAGAGGAAGTTCTCCAAACAGCACTCGTAGAAGTTGAAGGCTTCCTCAACTCCAAACCACTCGGATATTCCTCCTCGGATGTGGCCGACCCTGACCCCATCACACCAAACCTGTTGTTGATGGGGCGGCATAATGCGTCATTACCACAGGCAGTGTATGGTCCGCATGATGCCCTGTCCAACAGAAGATGGAGACACAGTCAGGTGATAAGTGACCATTTCTGGAAGTGCTTCGTCTGGAACTACCTCCCAGGGCTCCAGCTGAGACATAAATGGAGGAAATCCACGGATAATGCTGCTGTGGGGCAAATCGTGATGATCGTGGATTCTAACCTTCCTAGAGGACTGTGGCCAGAGGGGACCATCACCAAGGTTTTCCCAGGGACGGATGGTGTGGTCCGAGCAGCGGAGGTGAAGGTTAAAGACAATACCTACATTCGCCCGGTAACCAAACTGGTGGACCTCCCTGAAGTACCTGATGACTTGAGTGGCACGTCCTCGAACTAGTGACTTTTGAATGACTGTATTTGTCTTGCAAATACAGGGGCGGCTGTTAAAAGTCTGTGCCCTAAAGGACTACACTACCCAGAATGCCCATGTCTACTTGTAATTCTGTTCGCTCTGAGTTTCGTTCTTAGCTTTCACCTTTGACTGGTCTCGTTACGTGAGAGCAGAATCCACGGCACAGAGAATGGCCATCCTTTATCAATCCTATGTAAATCCTGTGTGTATGAGTGCCGTGTGCGTCCTTACGATGTGAGTATAGTTGTTTTCATGAGAGGTGTGTTTCTTTCGGAGTTATTTGCCTGTAGAGAGAAGTTGCTACACTCGTGTTATTCCCATGCTATAATGTAGCAGTTTGCTTCGGTGCGTCATATGTGCTCTTAAAGTTGCCATCCACCGTATATAGGGAAGTTATGGTCTTTTGGATTATTGCATGTCCTATATTTAGCGCATATTTTGCCCATTTTGGTAGTATATTCCACAATTTGGGGAGTTGTTGAATGTGTAAGTTCGTTTATAGTGTTAGAGCTCCCACTAGTGGATGTCGTTGGTACTCGTCATCAACCATACACCTGTATGTAGGCGCAGTCTGCCTACATGTTTATTAATATACATTTTATTGTGTTTCCCTTCCAGATAACCACACACACACACCAACACACACATACATACCCACACACATACACATCAACACCCTCACCAATTATCTACGCACCTTCGTTCTATCATCGTTCTATCATCTCCTGTAAGCCATCCCCGTCTCCATGTACCTGCCCTCCTGAATAAACCCTCTAAACTACATCGGAGCAACCGTTTCCTTCTGACAGAGGAAGACTCAGCTGACAAACAATCCAAAATCAACATTGGATGCACACGGGTCTCTTACATGCTGTGTGGTCCCGTGCTGGACCCGTCTGTTGACTGGACGTCTGTAGGGCCTGGTTTTACTGCAGGGAGGCCTCAGGTTTACTAAGCCATCGAGCAGAGCCGTAGTTTGATTCTTGTTGTCCACGGTGCGCGCTCTTGATTTCCTGGTTATTGAAGCAGAGACATGTGCTCTGCTTGTGGACCAGGTTGAGACGCGGGGGGGGGCAGTTGGCTGTGGCCTGATTTTGACCAAGTGGCATTTCGGACACCCACTGTGTCCAGGTCGGGCTCGACCAATGATGTGGCTTTTCCCACCTGAAGCTTGCAGCCCTCTTAGGTGGCTGTCCTCCCCCCCCCCCCCCCCTGCTGTTCTATTGTCTCCCCATTGTTCCTGAAGCCTGTAGTCTTGGAGGAGAACTGCTTGGGGGTGAACATGGACTCACAGTGCCCAACATATGTCTTACAGCTCCTCGGATGGCGACGAAGCAGCGTAAAGCATTAATGAGTGCATCTGTTGTCATATCTTCCAACATTTCCAAATTAATTGCTCTGGAGCATAACCCTGTGAAAAGGAGACCATAACGTTCATTTTGCGACATTGCTTCATATGAAATGGGCTAAAACAATCCATCCCACAGTAGGGGAATGGTGGCGAAGGGTCAACTCGGTCATTGGGCAGGTCTGCCATCTGTTGTTCCTCTGGTGGCCTGCAATCTCTTCTGCAGGGAACACACTGTCATATGTACTGGGCTACTTCCTTACTGCCACCAACAGTTACAACCATTAGCCCTCAGTTCATTCAGGGTTTCACCTCTGCCTTGATGCTGTGTCCTTTCATGATAGTGTGCAAGAATAAGGTGTATGACCACACTGTCTTGGGGGAAGAATTATTGGTTGTCTGAAATCTAGTAGTGCAGATGCTTTTTTCAATCTTCCACCCTCATTATATCATCTTTGAGGTGTGGTTCGAGTTGGTAGAGTTTATGGTTCTGAGGCAATTTTGCAGACCTCTGGCCAAGTATGTGCAGTTCATCTTTAAATGCATCTTGCTGAGCCAGCCTAACAAGAGCAAGTGAAACATTCCTCCTTTCTTCGACACTGTTGGGATTTATGGTTGGTTTTTAGTGTCAAAATTACTGTAAGTAATAGATTACTGAAAATAATAAATCACTGGAAGTAATTTATGAAAAATTGATATTATTAATGGAAGTAAATGGTCATTTACTCATTAACAACTCCTAAAGTAATTGAGTAATTACTCAAAATTAATAAATTATCAAAGATAATTGATTCATGAAAAAGTATTGAATTGAATTGAATTGAATTTACTGTCATTGTAACAGGTACAATGAAATTGCATGGAAAGTTTGGGGGAAAGAAGGACAAGAGAGGAGAAGAGGACAAAAAGACAGATTACAGACTGTCTTTACAGTCTGTAATTAGGAAAAAATCCATCTCAGACACATTGAAGCATCAACACAGACAGATTACAACATATCTTGAGACAAGGCATGTAGGGCATGGGAAGCGTAGTTTTGCAGCCCGCCGCTAGGAGGAGGTGTCTTGGCACACAGCCCAACCAGCATGCAGCCACATCTCCCCCCACAGCCTCTGCTTGGAGTTGGGGGGGTCTCTGCAGTTAGTCCAGTTCTGTTGTTGTGAGAAGGCCTTGAGTTCTGAACAGAGCAAGCTTCCAGTAGGCCAGGTGTGAGGGGTTTATCAGGGAAGAAAGGGGGGGGGGGGGGGGGCTTCGTTTCATGCTCACATCCAGGAGAATTGAAGAAAACAACCATCCTCGATGACTGGGTGGCTGGGAATCCAAAATGTAGATTAGATTTGTTTTCGTTCAGGCAATTCAGCTTTATCTTTCGACCTTGAGTGTCTCTGGTCTTCATGCTGCTCCAAATCATGGCCATATTTTTAAGAAGGATAAAGGGCGCAAAGCCCCGGGCCCCGACCCGAGCCGGCAAGCCGGGACCGGCCAGTGCAGCGCCCCTAGGCCACGCCGGCATGGAGCCCCCTGATCCTGGCAGCGGAGCCCACCGCAACCCCGGGGGTCATCCCCCCCACCACCCCCCCAACCCCGTCAGGACAGAGAGGGCCTCAGCTGCCGAGCCCCAGACCAGCCCCCCCCCCCCCCCCCCCCCAGACCAGGAAGAGCGAAGGCCCAGCCGGGCCCGGCCGGAGGACGGCCACCCTCCAACCCCCAGGAGTCCCAATACCGCCACTCCCCAGGATAGATGCCATCACCCCCCCAGACTGCAGGGCCGCCAACCACCCAAGCCACGACGCCCCAGCCACAGATGGCCCCAAGAGCCCCAAGGCGGCACTACTTGGGGCACTACTACCGCCCCCCCACAGGGCTACATGGTGTATTTAATTATTGGGGACCATGTCAACTCAAATTTAGCCAATTGATTTTTCCTGCAAACAAACATTCTCTCTAATGTGATGTGGTCTAGGAGTAAGTTTTTAAATAACTTTATATTCAGATTACTTTTGGATTTCCAGTTCATGAGGATCGCCTAGTTTGCGACGCTTAGGGAGACCAGGAGGTGAAGGACTCATTTTTCTCTCTTTTAATTTCTGTGAGATCACCCAACAGGCAAAGTGCAGGTGAAACTGGAATTGGGGGGGGGGGGGGTCCAGGTATAATGATAAATCAGAATGTTTGGACTGGTGTACACTGCCAGTGTGTGTAGACAGGTATCAAGGAGATCACAGTGTAGACAGGTATCAGGGAGATCACAGTGTAGACAGGTATCAAGGAGATCACAGTGTAGACAGGTATCAGGGAGATCCCAGTCTAGACAGGTGTCAAGGAGATCACAGTGTAGACAGGTATCAGGGAGATCACAGTCTAGACAGGTATCAGGGAGATCACAGTGTAGATAGGTATCAGGGAGATCACAGTCTAGACAGGTATCAGGGAGATCAGTGTAGATAGGTATCAGGGAGATCACAGTGTAGACCGGTATCAGGGAGATCACAGTGTAGACCGGTATCAGGGAGATCACAGTGTAGACAGGTATCAAGGAGATCACAGTGTAGACAGGTATCAGGGAGATCACAGTGTAGACAGGTATCAGGGAGATCACAGTGTAGGTGGGTATCAAGGAGATCAGCTGTGCAGTTTGAACATATGTTAGAGGAAGTGAGAGCATCTTGAACATCTTTGTCCTGTAATGAACTAGTGTAGGACCTTGTATTGTCTGAGCTGTATATTGGTGTTTCTGCTCATTGTGAATGTGTTTGTACAGATTAGTGACCAAAGCGTTGGGTCTGTGTTGATGTTGAGATCTTCTTCCCATTTGGAGCTTGAAGGGATATTGTGGTATTTGAACATGACAGGATTAAAGGATTTTAGAAAGTGGTTTTGGTGCTGAGATCTTCAGGAGGTTTGTCACTGTCTGAGGTCAGTTTAGGTTCATCTCTTCTAGTTTGAACTTTGTTTGTATTATTGACTGGAGCTGAAGATATTCCAGATAGTTATTTTGACTGATACCATACGTTTCTATTAGATCTTTAAATGGAATAAAAGAGTTATTGAAGAGAAGGTGTTCCAAGGTTCTTCTTCCCTTGTTCTGCCATCTTGTGAAGTTTATTGGTTTCTTCCTTTGCAGGATGTCAGGATTGTTCCAGAAGGTGTGAGTTTGCAGGGAATGAGTGACGATCCATTCATTTTAAGAAATTCCCACCAAGCTGTCAGAGATTGTTTATATTGATGCTTTTAAAGCAGTTGTGTTTTTTGATGACAGGACTGAAGAAAGGAAGGTCTCTGATGTGGAGATCTTCACAGAAGGTTTTTTCAATGTCCAGCCAGCCTTCATCTACGTTTCTGATTAATCCATTTTACAACATAAAGTAATTTATTGGCAAGATAATAATTATAAAAGTTTGGAAGTTCTAAGCCTCCTTGGTCCTTGGTGTTCTGCAGTGTTTTTAAACTTATACATGATGGTTTGTATTTCCATAAGAATTTTAAGATATGGGAATCCAATTTATTAAACCATGTTTTTGGTGGTTTTGTTGGGATCATTGAAAAGATGTAGTTAATTTTAGGCAGTTTAATTTTAATTGTTGCTACTCTCCCCATAAGTGATATAGGAAGTGTCCTCCACCGAGTGAGGTCCTCTTCTATTGTTTTAATAAGGGTGTGGAGTTTAAGTGCACCAAGTCTGACAGCTTGGCTGAGATATTAATGCTGAGGTATTTGATGTTCCCTGGTTTTAGTGGAGTATTTGGTGTGTGCTGAAAAATAGAGTTAATAGGCAAGACAACTGATTTATTCCAATTTATAGAATATTCTGAAATTGCAGAGAATCTGCCTATCAACTCTATTGTGTCTGGAAGAGAGGTCTGTGCGTTTTGTAAGAAAAGTAATACATCATCTGCATAAAGGCATATTTAATGGGTTACATTTGCTGTTTGTATTCCTTTTATGTTATTGTTCTGTCTAATGGTTCAATAAAAATTGGAAAGAGAGATGGTGAGAGTGGACACCCCTGCCTGGTACCTCTCTCGAAATTGAACCTTGAGGAAGTTTGATCATTTGTTTTAACACAGGCACTGGGTGAGGTGTACAATGTTTTTTTCCAGGAGAGGTCATTTTGTCTAAATCCAAATTTCCATAGTGTAGCGAGTAGAAATGTCCAATTTACCCTATCAAAAGCTTTTTCTGCATCTAAGGAGGTGATAATGGCCTTTTGTTTATTCTGGTGGCAGTGGTCTATAAGATTAATTAATCTGTGTGTGTTGTTAGTGGAGTGGTCTATAAGATTAATTAATCTGTGTGTGTTGTTAGTGGAGTGGTCAATAAGATTCATTAATCTGTGTGTGTTGTTAGTGGAGTGGTCTATAAGATTAATTAATCTGTGTGTGTTGTTAGTGGAGTGGTCTATAAGATTAATTAATCTGTGTGTTGTTAGTGGAGTGGTCTATAAGATTAATTAATCTGTGTGTGTTGTTAGTGGAGTGGTCTATAAGATTAATTAATCTGTGTGTTGTTAGTGGAGTGGTCTATAAAATTAATTAATCTGTGTGTGTTGTTAGTGGAGTGGTCTATAAGATTCA
The DNA here is from genome assembly GCF_963422515.1 of Blennius ocellaris. NCBI lineage: Eukaryota > Metazoa > Chordata > Actinopteri > Blenniiformes > Blenniidae > Blennius > Blennius ocellaris. The sequence goes on along the minus strand of NC_137665.1, from coordinate 22,613,430 downwards.
TTAATCTGTGTGTGTTGTTAGTGGAGTGGTCTATAAGATTAATTAATCTGTGTGTGTTGTTAGTGGAGTGGTCTATAAGATTAATTAATCTGTGTGTGTTGTTAGTGGAGTGGTCTATAAGATTCATTAATCTGTGTGTGTTGTTAGTGGAGTGGTCTATAAGATTAATTAATCTGTGTGTGTTGTTAGTGGAGTGGTCTATAAGATTAATTAATCTGCGTGTGTTGTTAGTGGAGTGGTCTATAAGATTAATTAATCTGCATGTGTTGTTAGTGGAGTGGTCTATAAGATTAATTAATCTGTGTGTGTTGTTAGTGGAGTGGTCTATAAGATTAATTAATCTGTGTGTGTTGTTAGTGGAGTGGTCTATAAGATTAATTAATCTGTGTGTGTTGTTAGTGGAGTGGTCTATAAGATTAATTAATCTGCGTGTGTTGTTAGTGGAGTGGTCTATAAGATTAATTAATCTGCATGTGTTGTTAGTGGAGTGGTCTATAAGATTAATTAATCTGTGTGTGTTGTTAGTGGAGTGGTCTATAAGATTAATTAATCTGTGTGTTGTTAGTGGAGTGGTCTATAAAATTAATTAATCTGTGTGTGTTGTTAGTGGAGTGGTCTATAAGATTCATTAATCTGTGTGTGTTGTTAGTGGAGTGGTCTATAAGATTAATTAATCTGTGTGTGTTGTTAGTGGAGTGGTCTATAAGATTAATTAATCTGTGTGTGTTGTTAGTGGAGTGGTCTATAAGATTCATTAATCTGTGTGTGTTGTTAGTGGAGTGGTCTATAAGATTAATTAATCTGTGTGTGTTGTTAGTGGAGTGGTCTATAAGATTAATTAATCTGCGTGTGTTGTTAGTGGAGTGGTCTATAAGATTAATTAATCTGTGTGTTGTTAGTGGAGTGGTCTATCAAATTAATTAATCTGTGTGTGTTGTTAGTGGAGTGGTCTATAAGATTAATTAATCTGTGTGTGTTGTTAGTGGAGTGATCTATAAGATTAATTAATCTGTGTGTTGTTAGTGGAGTGGTCTATAAGATTAATTAATCTGTGTGTGTTGTTAGTGGAGTGGTCTATAAGATTAATTAATCTGTGTGTGTTGTTAGTGGAGTGGTCTATCAAATTAATTAATCTGTGTGTGTTGTTAGTGGAGTGATCTATAAGATTAATTAATCTGTGTGTTGTTAGTGGAGTGGTCTATAAGATTAATTAATCTGTGTGTGTTGTTAGTGGAGTGGTCTATAAGATTAATTAATCTGTGTGTGTTGTTAGTGGAGTGGTCTATAAGATTAATTAATCTGTGTGTGTTGTTAGTGGAGTGGTCTATAAGATTAATTAATCTGTGTGTGTTGTTAGTGGAGTGGTCTATAAGATTAATTAATCTGTGTGTGTTGTTAGTGGAGTGTCGTCCTTTAATGACCCAGTTTGATCAGGGTGTATTATGTGGGGTGTAATTGTTTCTATTCTGCTTGTTAATGTTTTACTTATTATTTTAAGATCTACATTGATTAGTGATATTGGGCGATAGCTAGATGGTAGTGTAGGATCTTTAGCTTTCGGCAGCACAAGTTAGCGGTTCAGATGCTAAATGTGGTTAGCTTATCTCGATCTGTTAACTCATGTGACGGCGGGATACATGCGGTTCTCCACCCAGAGATCTGGAAAACCAGAGTCCCGAGCTTGCGATGATGCGCGTGAATGCTTATCAGTGGCACATGAAACACAATTGCAGGTTAGCTTCAGGCTAATCTTGCAGCGCTGCCCAGACAAAAGCTCTCTTACAGTTCTGTTGCGCTATTGTGTTACAGCATCATCTGTAGGCTGGCGTCTGTAAGGCCTGATTCCGCTACAGGGAGGCCTCAGGTTTGCAGCTGTGTTGGAGTGCCGGCACAGCCTTTCTGCAGGTCTGTGGAGCGAGTTGCAGCTTGGGGGGGGGGTCTGGGGGAAGATGAGGCTTTGCGTTTGGCTCCTAGGATCCACAAAAAGGAAAAAAAGAGTCAAAGGATAGTCCAAACGGTGTGTTCTGCTCACCAGAGGGCTGAACCGTGGTTTGATTCTTGTGGTCCACTTTGTGCTCTCTTGATTATCCCGGTTGATGCAGAGACGTGCTCCCTGCTTGGAGACCAGGTTGAGACGCAGGGGGCAGTTGGTTGCGAGCTGGGTTTGACCAAGTTGCATTTTGGACACCTGTGGGGTCCGGGTCAGGCTTCACCAATGATGGGGCTTTTCCAACCTGGGGCTTGTGGCCCTGTCTGCAGCCTCCTCTCTTGGGAGTGAACTGCTTGGGGCAGCACATCGATTCCGGGCCCAACAACACTTAGTGGTTCTGTTTGCTTTACCCTCTTTGCAAACCCCATGATTCAAGCAATTACGTTCACTGCAATCAACCATTTTGTTCTTGAAAACTGATGTGCCTCTTACCTTCTTTCATTAGCGCTTGGGTGGCTTTCACCTCAGGATCTCCCACCATCAGCTCTACAGTTCCCAATGTTACAACAACTTCCGCTTCCCATAAGAACTTTGGGCCAGTAAACCAGCTTGAACTGATTAATTCTGCCACCTTGAGGTCCCTTGAGGCATGATCAGCTGGGTTTTCTTTAGTGTCAACATAGAACCACTGTTCTGGATCTGTGGTTTCACCAGTGGCGGGCCGTGCATTTCAGTCAATCCAACCCTCAATAACTATTTATGGCTACAAAAACCATGTTATCATGCAGAAATGCAGTATAAAAAGCCTTTGCATCACAGATAGATACTCGTGTAGCCAGAATAAATACCTTTACGAATGAAAAAAATCCGAGTTCACGTCTCTTCTCCTGCTGCAGCCGCATGAAAAAGCAGCTGCTTTTCCCAAAACTTGTGGGGGTCGAGGAGGGAGAAAAATGTCAGCTTTTTGGGGTCTTGAAAGTAATAAAATGGTAAATAATATAATTCTGAATGCTGCCATGGTGTTTGTAGTGAGTAATAGTAAATTGCATCGGACCTCCGTGCTCTCAAAGTGCTGCGATGCGTTCAATGACCTCTTGGAAAAGTCTAACTTCAAAATTCTTTTGACAACCAAATGTCTTCATCGTCTCCTTTAGTAATTGTAGGTTGACAAAACTGCTGTTAAATAAACACCATATTTTTGTTTGTGCAGCTAACTACAGATGCAGTCAGCTGGCTGGAGGCTGAACTCTCTGACGAGCCAATAAGAGGGTATAAAACGTTGACGTCACACTAGGCCAGGGGTCGGCAACCTTTAATGCTCAAAGAGCCATTTGGTCCCGTTTTCCACTGAACACAACACTCAGAGAGCCACACACATTTTATTTTGAAAGCCCTACCAGCAGCCCATGCCAGGACGACACTACACACAAAACCTTCTTCACTGCTGGTTGACAACTTACAACTAATAAACTAAACTACATGAACTAAGCAACAAAAACACAACACAACACAATTATTATCGACACTACAAACCTAATATAACCCCAATAATTACATTTAAAACACGTCAAACAGAAACTCCCATAATGCATTGCAGCTCTCAGCTCCTTTATTGCTACACATTATTAAAATGGAAGATAAATGTGGGAGATCTGGATTTTTAGAACCATGAGTGTGATGGTGTGTCTTTAATGTCCTGTAGTTGTTGTGTAATTCACTAGAATGTTCCGTCACGCTCAACAAGTCTGCAATGAACCTCCCGGAATTGTCGGCGCTCCGCAGCGCAGCGCTTTTACTCTGAAAGGTACAGGAAGCTCCCGGCTTCAGATACCAGTTGAGCCGTGGAGCTGCGGCTCCAGCTGTCATGACCTGTAGATGACCCCGCGATTCTACGATCTTCATGCCATTATCGCTGCGTCGGTCACAACCCGCCTACATTTTACCACTCTTTGTAGCGGGACTGCGCTCTGGGTGGCTTTGCCTCCTTACATCCCTCTCTGGGTGGCTTTGCCTCCTTACGTCCCTCCGGGATGAACTGCAGTGGGACCGAGGCTCAAGGAGCCGCAGTGGAGGGACCAAAGAACCGCATGCGGCTCCAGAGCCGCGGGTTGCCGAACCCTGCACTAGGCCTTCGAGAAGGCCGAGTCTCGTCAATATCAAAATCTGATTGGTTGAAGCAGCTTTTTACACTTTTACTTTTTACACTGCAGAGGCCTGCAGAATTGAATTTGAAGGCCTCAGGCCCATTACCCAGCAACAGGTGATGCTATAATGTTATTGGTTAAAAGCTTCAATGTGGAAGTATGTGTCTGGAAGCAGCACAGCCGGGGAGAAGCAATGGGAAAAAGCAGACAGACCATTTAGAATTATTTAATAAGTATTTATGGACTATTGCCTATATTTAACAACATCAGACTGTGATTCAGTTCTTTTTCTTAGGCCTGCAGAGAAGCCTTGAAGGCCCTGATGGCCCGCCACTCGGTTTCACATATTCTCTGAACATGGTCCATGACAAAGACATGAAACGGTTTGGCTTCATCGCTGATGTAGCCTCTCTATCAACTCTGAGCTCAAGTTCCTCCTTGAACACATTGCTCACAACCGCTGAAACCACTGCTGCAGTCAACTCTAACCTTGGCATGGTGACGATTTTTTGAGGGCTTAACTCTTGACTTGTCCATGACCAAGGGACAGTGCACCTTGCCTTCACCTACCGGTCTGATATATGAGCACTGACCGTAGCCCTGAGTACTCGCATCTGAAAAGTGATGCAGTTATACTTTCAGGACTCTTCCAAAGTTGTCTGGAATGAAGTGTCTCGGGATCTGAATCTCATCAAGATTTGTTTATGTCCTTCACCCAGCTCTCCCATCTTGGCTCCAACTCATGTGGCAGTGGCTCATCCCAGGCAATGCCCTGTTGACACATTTCCTTGAAGGATTCTTTTTCCTGTTAAGATGAATTGGGCTAAGAAACCTAAGGGATCATGATGCTACCACTGAAAGGATTCCACGTCATGTTTCTCATCAAGTGACATTTTGAAACCGAAAGTGTCATTTTCTGCATTCCACCTTACTCCGAGCACACTCGGAAGTAAGTAAGTAAGTAAGTAAAGTTTATTTATAAAGCGCTTTTCACAGATAAAATCACAAAGTGCTGTGAATGTCACAGCAAAACGTCACAACACAGCATCACAGCACAACGTCACAGCACAACATCACATGTCACAACACGTCATGACACAATAACACAACACAACATCAAAGCACAACGTCACAGCACAACATCCCAGCACAGCGTCACAACACAACATCAAAGCACAACATCACAGCACAACGTCACAGCACAACGTCACAGCACAACATCATGACACAACATCACAGCACAAGATCACAACACAACTTCACAGCACAAGATCACAACACAACATCACAACACAACACAACAGCACAGCACATCACAACATCACAGCACAACATCACAACACAAAGTCACAGCTGTGTCCTCTGGTGTTGACCTGGCTGTGTCACCATTTTTAACCAGCAGGGGGCCCGGTCAGAACGCTGAGGAAACATTACATGAGGGGACTGAAAATTTTATTGAAATTTTACAGAATATCCCGGCTGAGGTTTTACCCGCTCCATGTAACCTGATGCTTGACAATTTTAACAGTAAACTAAAGTCAACTCTACACCTGGTGGCTCCAATTATCATAAGAAACATCAATAAAGCCAAACTTCCAGCACCATGGAAAAACAAGGAAATTGACCAGCGCAAAAGAAACTGCCGGATTGCCGAGCGGAGGTGGAGGAAATCAAAACTCACTGTTCACTACGACATTTTCCATGACCACCTCAAAACATACAATACAACAGTCAGACAGTCAAAATTTTCATCTTCAGACAACAAAAATAACCTAAAACTCCTCTTCTCCACCTTCAACCTTTTAACAAACACGAATTTTAATAAAAACTCTCTACCCTCTCCCTCCTTTTGTGAGGATTATGCCTACCACATCAGAAGCAAAATAAATGACATCAGATCCAGTATTTTACCTTTTACCAAATTGTACCTTTTAACTCACCTGGACTGGTTCTTCACAGGAGAAATCACTGGACTGTTTTGCTCTGGTTGATGCAACAACACTGGGTTGAGTTTTCTCCCAAGTTAAACCAACAACCTGCCTTTTAGATCCAATTCCTACCTCGCTTTTTAAAGTCATTTTATGGGCTCTTTGAGGAAGAGCTTTTAAATATGGTCAACTGCTCTCTTCAGACAGGTGTTTTCCCCACCACCTTTAAAACAGCGGTGATGAGGCCCCTTCTGAAGAAGAGCAGTTCAGACCCAAGGTTCTTAATAACTCTCATCCTGTATGCAACCTACCATTTTGGAGCAAAATATTTGAAATATATATTTTTGAATCAATTAAATGATTATTTTAATGACAAATAGCACTGTAGAGACGCATCAGTCTGGTTTGAGGAAGAACCACAGCACAGAGACGCCCTTTTAAAGATTTTAAATGACATCAGGTGCAATTAAGACTCCCAACAGCTCACAGTCTTGATTTTATTGGACCTTAGTGCTGCTTTTGACTTTGCTTTTAAGTGGTTCAGCTCTTATTTTCGACGCTTCTTTGTAAGTTTAGATACACGTTCCTCAGGAACCCATGAAATCAGCTATGAGGTTCCCCAGGGGTCAATTTTAGGCCCAATCCTTTTTAATATATACATGCTGCCACTAGGGGGCATCATCAGGAGACATGGCATCAGCTTCCATGGTTATGCTGATGACACACAGCTGTATGTGGCAGTGTGTCCTGATGACACAAGAACGATTGATGCCATTCTTAAATGTATTTTAGACATTACGTCATGGATGGCAGCAAACTAACAAAACTCTGCTGCATGAGTGCTGACGAGGACCAGAGGGCGGGCCCACATCATGCCTGTTTTAAAATCGTTGCATTGGCTCCCGTTCACTTCAGGATCCATTTTAAGGTTCTTTTATTAGTTTTTTAGTGCCTTAACGGTTTTGCACCCTCCTATTAATCTGACCTGCTTTTACCATATCGACCCTCACGGGCGCTGAGGTCCTCCAGCGCTGGCCTTTTAATTGTCCCTGAAACTAGAACCAAGACCCACGGGGAGGCTGCGTTCAGCTCCGACGGCCCCCTGTGCTGTGCGCCACATCAAAACGTCACAACACGTCACAATAAAACATCACAGCACAACATCACAGCACAACATTACAACACAACATCCAAACACAACATCACAACACAATGTCAAAACAAAACAGCACAACACAATGTTACAGCAAAACATCCCAACACGTCACAACACAACATCACAGCACGCAACAGCACATCACAACACATCACAACACATCACAACACGTCACAGCACAACATCCCAGCATGTCACAGCAAAACGTCACAGCACAATGTCACAACACAATGAGGAATTCTGCCAGCATAGAGTCGGTTTCCAAATCAGTGATGTCGCTCTGCATTTTTCTACATTGCTCTGTATTGCCCTACGTTGCTCTACGTTGCTCTACATCGCCCTGTGTTGCTCTACATTGCTCTGTATTGCTCTGCATTGCTCTGCATTGCTCTACATTGCTCTGTATTGCTCTACATTGCTCTGTATTGCTCTACGTTGCTCTGTATTGCTCTACATTGCTCTGTATTGCTCTGTATTGCTCTACGTTGCTCTGCATTGCTCTGTATTGCTCTACATTGCTCTGTATTGCTCTACATTGCTCTTCATGACTCTGTGTTGCTCTCTGTGGCTCAGTGTGGCTCACAGTTGTTCGATGTGGCTCTAGCTCTAAATATCTCCACGTGGCTCTACATTCATCTACACGGCTGCACCATCCGGCCCCGGCCGACCTGTCCTGTTGCCAGCATGCGTGCCGTCCTGCTCACAAAGACTCTGGGTGAGAGCAGATCCTGTGTGTGCTGCATTGATTAACTCGCCTGCGGCTCCAGCTGCTGTCCGGGTGCTGGCAGCACCCGCTGCTGTCTGACCACCTTCATGAGACAGGCAGGCCGCCACGCAGTTCATATGTGGGCCACCACGCAGGCCAAGTTTACACCAGGCATCAATCATCCAAAGAGAGATTCACAATCCAAGAACCCAGATTCACAAAACCAAACATTCTAGCATCGGTACAACCAGAAGTCGACCAGTTCAGGTCCTCACAGTGTGTGTTGGGGCACCCAGAAGGAGGCTGCAGCAATGAAACAAAAAATCTGAATTTCACAAGGAGGGTTAGAAAATGTTTTCCTTTTCTTGTTTAGTTATTAGAATGTAGGCAATTTTAATGTTGACAGTTGCAGACTATGTTTAAGAAAATTAATCTCCTTTAAATAACTCAAGAAGAGTTAAACTTACCTTCAATGACCTGTGTATCTCAACAGTTGTGCAAATCATTGCTAACACTGCTCACTCACCAGCAATGCTGACATGATTAAAATGACAAAGTGACTGATACTACAGCGAGGTCGCTCCCTCGGTCTACAGTAGCATAGTGCAGAGCAGAGAGGGATGCTAGGCTATGCTACTGCACACTGTCAAGCTGCTGGAGTTGACTTGGCATCGACACAGAGGCATATAGAGTATAAATTAGGCTTTATGACATTTAATAAGTGCCACATTCATACTTAGTATTGTCAAGTAGCGAAACGTTAGGATTTGTACTCACATCTCTAAATATGGCCACCAGTTCGTGTTTGAAGACGGTTTGTATTCAGGTTAGAAGACGGTTTGTATTCAGGTTAGAAGACGGTTTGTATTCAGTCAGTATCAACTGTGCCTGAACATCCCTCCAGGCAGGATCCTAAACTCTAGCAGGGGATTAAAAGACGGAAAGTGAAAATGTGAGACCCAGAGAATGTGGTGAGGAAGCATTGATTCTAAGTGGCCTCTCTGACAGCCTCTCCTCCCATCCTGGACCCTGGTCACCCGGCAGGAGGCGAGCATAGCCCTGTAACGACGCGTCAGCCAGCGCTGACACACTCGGCATTCCGCAGTAGCGCAGAGTGTATCCTGGCATGAAAAATCTGCAGGGACTTCAGCCTCTCCTTCCGAAGTAGTGTGGTCAGCCAAACCAGCGGCGTGTTGGTGCAGCAAGCTGCAGCCCGATCCCACCGAAAGCATGCCACATGCCAGGAGGTCACGGTGAAGGTCACTACACTCTTGTTAAACACGTGTGCTGATAAACACGGATGTTGGTGCAGAGGATGCGGCAGGGACCGACCCTCTGGGCCATGGAAATGAGCCGGAGCTCCTCGTCTTGGAAAGCTGCGGCGGTGCGGCGCTCGCATGGTTTGTTGGCTGAAGAACACATTATATCTGAGTGACGTGATGCAATTAAACAAATAGCTCATTCATTACGGGCCGAGGTGGTGACTAGTCTGTGATCATGTTGAGCATCTTTCAGGTGGCAGATAGACGACATTTTTTAAACAAACATGGATTTTCTCAATGTGACTTGGGAGTGCGATTCTCTACACCCGACTGATAGAATTTATCTTTCAGGAAAGCAGTAAATAAAACACACAAAATGGCTCTCAGATTGTTTCATGGCTCAAATTATCAAAACGTATTTATTGTGATACATACTCTTGGCCAGGTCACCTAGGAAAAGAGACCTTGATCTCGATGGGGCTTTCCTGATTCAATTCAATTCAATTCAATTCAATTCAATTCAATTTAATTTAATTTAATTTAATTTAATTCAATTTAATTTAATTTAATTGCGTTTTTATACGTTTTACTGTGTGCTTTCACGCTTTTTATTTTTGTTTTAAACAGATAAGCATTAATTTTTCTTTTTTCTTTTTTTTTTTCCAAAAAAATTTACCCGCCAAAATGCCCCCTGCCCCTGCAGGTCATCAGTGGTGTTACTCTCTGGAAACAAATTCCAGGGAAATGAACGCACAAGATAAAAGACAAACGACATCTGTGTTTGTCTCGTATGTTCAGGCCCTGTTTAAAGGACAACCTTGTTTTAAGTGAAAACGGACAATGATGCTGAGAGCTACTGAAAACACAACCTTTTAGGTGCAGTTCCACGGCCCTTTCTGCCGCAGAACGTTGTAGGGCGGGGTGGGTTATTTCACTCGTTAATTATTTCATCAGCCATAAACCTCCAGTTGTTGAAACGTTGGTGTGACACAACATCACCACAGTGTTTTAACCAGGTCGTTTAAAGACCGTGATGTTGTGTGGCTCCTCTCAGGAACAGGAGGCGGAGCTTCCACAGGAGCTGGACGCTGCTGTTCACAATGAGAAAGTTGAACCTGAGTCACAAGAGAATGACTTGACAGCTGCCGGCCGCTTCCATGTTCTTGGTTGGACGTCTCCGAGTCGTTCACAACCCCGCCTACATGTTACCCTACTTCATGTGGTGGAACCAGAGACAGAGTTGGTCCTGGGTGTGCTTTGCCGTAGCGCAACCTCCCGCTCTGATGTACCGTGACCTCCCACTCTGCCGTACTGTGGTTTTATTTTGACAGTCACCGTAATGACAATCCAACTTGGTGGTTTTATTTTGACAGTCACTGTAATAACAATACAACTTGGTGGTATTACTTTAACAGTCACCTTAATAACAATCCAAATTGGTGGTTTTATTTTGACAGTCACCATAATAACAATCCAACTTGGTGGTTTTATAGTTAAATCGATAAATAGTTTTTCAAGTTCCTACATTGATATCCTTTATGTTTAATGACCTTTTTATATAAAAGTCTTGTCTACGTCGGTAACCAGTTCATTTGCTATAATTACATTAAACAAATAACAGCAGCAGCGAGTTAACTACATCTTAACTACATCATTTTCAGCATTTCTGACATTTTCATGGAAACAGAAATCCTTTTTAAAGCGTTGCCTTGCAAACACCAACCTTTTGTGTAAAAACTAAAATGAAAACGTAAAAAAAATGTTCTGTTTTAAAGCATTGTTTAAACGGGGATCCTTCACATCACCGTCCGTAAGCAAACTGGAGGAGATTAGACGAAGGGGTGAGGAGGGCAAGAAGTGTTCTTCTTCCGCTTCTACTTCTTCATCTACTTCTCCACACAGTGAAGGAAGACATGATGGATGGAGCAGGGACAGTGAGCAGAGACACACAGGTTCAAATACATTCCGCCATAACTGCTCCAGACGAGCCATTTTTAAAACCTTCAGTCACAAGTGGTTGTTTGAATTTAGGAAAATCTAAATTATTATGTTGTGTTGCCTCAGATCCAACTAATTTGTTTTGAGTTTGATGCGTTTTGTCCTTTAGTGGAACAAAACAAATCACTGGCTGCAGTGTTGGAACCAAACACAATACAAAGTGCCTGTAATCCCATTAGTTCTGAGAGAAAAGCACAAATATGGAATCTGTTTAAAAAGTTTCTACTCTGAAATGCTAAAGGAGCTGCAGAGCTGCTGTCTCTCTTCTGGTTCAAGCTGGTTCCTGTTTCATTAGTTACTATTTCACTTAATTCTTGTTTACTGGGGAAGAGGGATGTTTTGCTCAAAGTTTTACACATCCATCCATCCATTTTCTGTCGCTTATCCGGGGCCGGGTCGCAGAGGCAGGAGTTCGAGCAGAGTTGCCCAGACTTCCCTTGCCCCAGACACTTCCTCCAGCTCTTCCGGTGACATAGTCCCTCCAGCGTGTCCTGGGTCTGCCCCGAGGCCTCCTACCGGAGGGACATGCCCGGAACACCTCCCTGGGGAGGCGTCCGGGGGGCGTCCGAAACAGATGCCCGAGCCACCTCAGCTGCTCCTCTCGATGTGGAGGAGCAGCGGCTCTACTCCGAGCTCCTCTCTGGTGACTGAGCTCCTCACCCTATCTCTAAGGGTGACTGAGCTCCTCACCCTATCTCTAAGGGTGACTGAGCTCCTCCCCCTATCTCTAAGTGTGACTGAGCTCCTCACCCTATCTCTAAGGGTGACTGAGCTCCTCACCCTATCTCTAAGGGTGACTGAGCTCCTCCCCCTATCTCTAAGGGGGACTGAGCTCCTCCCCCTATCTCTAAGGGTGACTGAGTTCCTCACCCTATCTCTAAGGGTGACTGAGCTCCTCCCCCTATCTCTAACGGTGACTGAGCTCCTTACCCTATCTCTAAGGGTGACTGAGCTCCTCCCCCTATCTCTAAGGGTGACTGAGCTCCTCCCCCTATCTCTAAGGGTGACTGAGCTCCTCACCCTATCTCTAAGGGTGACTGAGTTCCTCACCCTATCTCTAAGGGTGACTGAGCTCCTCCCCCTATCTCTAAGGGTGACTGAGCTCCTTACCCTATCTCTAAGGGTGACTGAGCTCCTCCCCCTATCTCTAAGGGTGACTGAGCTCCTCCCCCTATCTCTAAGGGTGACTGAGCTCCTCACCCTATCTCTAAGGGTGACTGAGCTCCTCCCCCTATCTCTAAGGGTACACCCAGCCACCCTTTGGAGGAATCTCATTTCAGCCGCTTGTGTCCGGGATCTCGTTCTTTCGGTCATGACCCATAGTTCATGACCATAGGTGAGGGTAGGAACGAAGATCAACTGGCAAATCGAGAGCTTCTATTTAGAAGTACTCATCCTCATCCCAGCTGCTTCACACTCGGCTGCGAACCACGTCAGTGCACACTGAAGGTCCAGGTTCAATGAAGCCAGCAGAACCACATCATCTGCAAAAAGCAGAGATGAGATCCTGTGGTCCCCAAACCGGACCCACTCCGGCCCCCGGCTGTGCCTAGAGATTCTGTCCATGTATGTGATGAACAGAACCGGTGATAAAGGACACCCATGCCGGAGGCCAACGTGCACTGGGAACAGGTCTGACTTACTGATAGCAATGCGAACCAAACTCCTGCTCCGGGAATACAAAGACTGAACAGCCTTTAACAAAGGGCCCCGGACTCCATACTCCCGGAGCACCCCCCACAGGACGCCCTGAGGGATGCAGTCGAACACCTTCTCCAGAGCCACAAAACACATGTGGACTGGTTGGGCATGTGGACCCATGAACCCTCAAGCACCTGGTGGAGGGTATAGAGCTGGTCCAGTGTTCCATGACCAGGATGAAAACCAAACTGTTCCTCTTGGATCCGAGGTTCGACTAACGGCTGGATCCTCCTCTCCAGCACCCTGGAATAGACTTTCCCGGGGAGACTGAGGGGTGTGATCCCTCTGTAGTTGGAACACACCCTCCGATCCCCCTTCTTAAAGAGAGGGACCACCACCCCGGTCTGCCAGTCCAGAGGTACTGTCCCCGCCCACCATGTGATGTTGCAGAGACGAGTCAGCCACGACAGTCCCTGCACATCCAGAGACTTAAGGAACTCTGGGCGAATCTCATCCACTCCCGGTGCCTTGCCACCGAGGAGCTTCACAACAACCTCAGTGACTTCAGCTTGGGAAATGGACGAGTCCACCTCTGAGAACCCAGCCTCTGCTTCCTCAATGGAAGACGTGGTGGTGGGATTGAGGAGGTCCTCGAAGTATTCCTTCCACCGCCCAACGACATCCCCAGTTGAGGTCAACAGCTCCCCACATCCACTGTAAACAGTGTTGGTGGAGATCTGCTTCCCCTTCCTGAGGCGCTGGATGGTTTGCCAGAATTTCCTCGGGGCCGACCGAAAGTCCTCCTCCATGACCTCTCTGAACTCCTCCCAGACCTGAGTTTTTGCCTCCACCACAGCTCGGGCTGCGGCTTGCTTGGCCTGCTGGTACCTGTCAGTTGCCTCGGGAGTCCTATGAGCTAACAACGCCCGATAGGACTCCTTCTTCAGCTTGACGGCATCCCTTACTTCCGGTTTCCTCCACCGGGTTCAGGGATTGCTGCTACGACAGGCACCAGAAACCCTGCGGCCACAGCTCCGAGCAGCAGCTTTGACAATGGAAGTGGAGAACATGGTCCACTCGGACTCAATGTCTCCAGCCTCCCCCGGGATCCGTGAAAAGCTCTCCCGAAGGTGGGAGTTGAAAACTGCGTTGACAGAGGGCTCGGCCAGGTGTTCCCAACAGACCCTCATAAAACGTTTGGGCCTGCTGAGTCTATCCGGCCTCCTCCCGGTCCAGCACATCCAACTCACCACCAGGTGGTGATCAGTTGACAGCTCTGCCCCTCTCTTTACCCGAGTGTCCAAGACACGCGGCCAGAGATCAGATGACACAACCACAAAGTCTATCATTGACCTCCGGCCTAGGGTGTCCTGGTGCCATGTGCACTTATGGACCCCCCTGTGCTCCAACATGGTGTTCGTTATGGACAAACTGTGACTAGCACAGAAGTCCAATAACAGAACACCACTCGGGTTCAGATTGGGGAGGCTGTTCCTCCCAACCACTTCCTTCCAAGTCTCGCTGTCATTGCCCACGTGGGCGTTGAAGTCCCCCAGTAGAACAATGGAGTCCCTAGTTGAGCACTATCCAGCACCCCTCCCAGGGAGTCCAAGAAGATCGGGAACTGTGAACTGCTGTTCGGTCCATAGGCCGAGACAACAGTCAGAGACCTGTCCCCTACTCGGAGGCATAGGGATGCGACCCTCTTATTCACCGGTGAACTCTAACATGTTGCGGCTGAGCTGTGGGGCAATAAGCAAGTCCACGCTAGCCCACCACCTCACACCACGGGCCACTTCACAAAAGTGGAGTGTCCAGCCCCTGTTGAGGAGCTGGGCTCCAGAGTCCAAGCTGTGTATGGAGGTGAGCCAAACTATATCTAGATGGTGTCTCTGAACCTCCCGCACAAGCTCGGGCTCCTTCCACCCAGCAAGGTCACGTTCCATGTCCCGAAAACCAAACTCTGTGTCTGGGGATCGGGTCGTCGAGGCCCCTGCCGTCAACCACCACCCAATCCACACTGCACCCGACCCCTACAGTAGCCTCTGTGGGTGGTGGGCACACAGGAGGAAGAGGAGGAAGGGCCGCGTCATTCCTTCGCCCTAAGCCTGGCCGGGTCCCGTGCGCAAGAGCCCAACCACCAGGCGCTCGCAAACAAGACCCAACCCCAGGCCTGGCTCCAGGGTGTGGCCCTGGCTGCGGCTCACCGGGCGACATCTCTCTCCTCTCTTTTGATGTTTGTCCATGGGGTGTTTTGAACTGCTTTTAGTCTGACCCATCACCTAGGCCTTGGGAGACCTACTGGGGACAACATAGCTCCGAGGATCATTCAAGTGCTCAAACTCCCCCACCACGATAAGGTAGCAGTTCAAGGGGGAGAAGTTTTACACATTATGATCTAAAACACTCAATTTAGCTGTGACGGTGGAAATAACGTTTGAATCAACATGTCAAAGTAAGACATCTATAATCTAGTTGTTACGGGAGGAAGATGCTTTATAATCTGGTTGTTACAGGAGGAAGAAGCTCTATAATCTGGTTGTTACAGGAGGAAGAGGTTCTATAATCTGGGTGTTAGAGGAAGAAGATGCTCTATAATCTGATGTTAGAGAAGCAAGATGCTCATATGAAAAGTGGTCTATAAATAAAGTTTGATTTTATTTGATTTGAAGATGTTCTGATTGTAAATGGAGAAAGATGCTCTACAATCTTGGTGTTAGATGAGGAAGATGCTCTATAATCTGGGTGTTAGGAGGAGGAAGGTGCTCTATAATCTGTTTTGTAAAGGAAGGAAGATGTTCTATGATCTGGTTGTAAATGGAGGAAGAAGCTCTATAATCTGGGTGTCAGATGAGAAAGATGCTCTAAAATCTGGTTGGTAAAGGCAGGAAGCTGCTCTATAATCTGGGTGTTAGAGGAGGAAGATGCTCTATAATCTGGTTGTAGTAAGAGGAAGATGCTCCGTAATCTGTATGGTAAAGGAAGGAGGATGCTCTATAATTAGGTTGTAGTAAGAGGAAGATGCTCTGTAATCTATATGGTAAAGGAAGGAAGATGCTATATAATTTGGTTGCAAAGGGAGGACAATGATCCATAATCTGATGTTAGAGGAGGAAGATGCTCTGTAATCTGGTTGTTACAGGAGAAAGATGCTCTATAATCTGGATGGTAAAGGAAGATGCTCTATAATCTGGTAGTAAGAAGATGCCCTGTAATCTGGTTAATAAAAGAAGGAAGATGCTCCATAATCTGATGTTAGGAGGAGGAAAATGCTCTATAATCTGGTTGTTACAGGAGAAAAATGCTCTAATCTGAATGGTGAAGGAAGATGCTCTATAATCTGATTTTAGAGGAGGAAGATGCACCATAATCTGATGTTAGAGGAGAACTATGCTCTGTAATCTGGATGGTAAAGGAAGGAAGATGCTCTATAAACCGATGTTAGAAAAGGAAACTTCTCTATAATCTGGGTGTTAGAGGCAGAAGATGCTCTATAATCTGATGTTAGAGGGGGAGATGCTCTATAATCTGATGTTAGAAGAGGACGATGCTCCATAATCTGATGTTCTAACATCAGCAGAAAAATGCTCTATAATCTGGATCGTAAAGGAAGGAAGATGCTCTATAATCTGATGTTAGAGAAGGAAGAACCTCTATAATCTGGGTGTTACAGGAGGGAGATGCTCTATAATCTGGTTGTAAAGGGAGGAACATGCTCTATAATCTGAGTTTTACAGGAGGGAAATGCTCTATAATCCGGTTGTAGCAAGAGGAAAATGCTCTGTGATCTGGTTGGTAAAGGAAGGAAGATGCCCTATAATCTGGATGAGAAAGATGCTCTAAAATCTGGATGTTAGGAGGAGGAAAATGCTCTATAATCTGGTTGGTACAAGCAGGTAGCTGCTCTATAATGTGGGTGTTAGAGGAGGAAGATGGTCTATAATCTGGTTGTTGCAAGAGGAAGATACTCCGTAATCTATATGGTAAAGGAAGGAAGATGCTCTATAATTAGGTTGTAGCCAGAGGGAGATGCTCCATAATCTATATGGTAAAGGAAGGAAGATGCTCTATAATTTGGTTGCAAAGGGAGGAAGATGATCCATAATCTGATGTTAGAGGAGGAAGATGCTCTATAATCTGGTTATTACAGGAGAATGATGCTCTATAATCTGGATGATAAAGGAAGATGCTCTATAATCTGGTGGTAAGAAGATACCCTGTAATCTGGTTGGTAAAAGAAGGAGGATGCTCCATAATCTGATGTTAGAGGAGGAAGATGCTCTATAATCTGGTTGTTACAGGAGAAAAAATTCTCTATAATCTGGTTGGTAAAGGAAGGAAGATGCTCTATAATCTGGTTGTTACAGGAGAAAGATGCTCTATAATCTGAATGTGAGAGGAGGAAGATGCTCTATAATCTGGTTGTTAGAGGAGGAAGATGCTCTATAATCTACATCACTTGCTGGTCACAGATGGTCAGTGCAAGTTTCAGAACAGGTTGAAGACAAAAAGAAATCCCTGTTCTGAACTGGAATGTCGTGCAAACAAGACAACATTTTGGACGTACCCTGAGTCTCGGAACCAAGCTGAGCCAGCTGAGCCAACTTTCCTCCTCTTTTCCTCCTCTCTCTCTCTCTCTCTCTCTCTCTCTCTCTCTCTCTCTCTCCTTCAATAACCACCTGTGCACCCACGCTCCTCGCATATCTCATCACCGCGTGTGTTAACGGATCGAGATAAGCTCTCCACATAGCCACATTTAGCATCCGAACTGCTAACTTGTGCCGCCATGATACATCCGTATCGTCACCGGATCTTGACTGTATGGGTACGTCCGGAATGTCCTTCCTTTCTCCTTATCTGTCGACTTTCACTTAACCCTGGAAGTGTTTGGTGTAGCAGCCATGATAAGTACTGTCCGAATTCTCAAGAAGCAAAGAAAAGGCGACTCGTTGCTTCCTATAGAGCCTCCTTTAGCTTAGGATAGGATTGATGCACACTTTCGCAAAGGAGACGAGCCATGCTGCCCCACAATTCCTTGCGGCGGCCACATTTAAAGGGACCCGCTCATCTGAGCGTTTACAGAAAATGACGATGGTGGAAAAAGGTAGATCATGTAAGTTACCAAATCAATTATCTGCATTCAACAACTTTAAATCATCTAAAACCCAAATGCGCTTCTTCTAGTCCATTTTTAGAAACTTGTAGTTCTTTCCCCGCCACGGCACACGTCACTAACTTGAACCGCTGTCGCATTATTATGATGTCACTAAGTGAAAGTGTGATCCGACTGCAACACTAACGTGATCACCTTTCACTAACTACTTTAGGAAGCCTCCTAATTCCTTTCCTTAACCCCATGACGTCATCCACGGGGGTAAGTGAAAGTTAATAGGTAGGGAGAAAGGAGGGACATTCCGGACGTACCCTATGTCTCAACATCCAGTTAAACTCCGGCGTTACAGTAATGATTCTCCCCCGGTGAGACCACTCACTCCGACCGACGGACATCTTGTTTATCTGGTCGCCGAGCAACCGCCACATCCCCAGAAAGAGTGAGTGGAGCGCCTCTAGTGGCTGCGTGGGTCATTGCAAACTCTCTTTATGCCCACCTGGTGGTCGAATCAAGTCATTGCGCTCTCCCTCTGCGCACCACCACGCGCCCCCAGTGGTCGTCATGGTCACCGCCTCCATTCGAGATCATTACACCCACTCACACTGACCCTCCAAGGTCCGCTGCCACCTGGTGGACACTCGTGGTCATTACATCCACACACACGCACACACACACACACACACACACACACCCTCTTTCTTTGTACATAGTGTTTGCTGTTTAGTAGATTAGATCTCCATGTTAGATGACGTTTGCTACTTGAATGTGCTGATATATGATATGATTGCCAAATTGTTAATGAATGAATACACCTTTGTAATAAACGGCTGTTAGCTGAATTGATCGATTCCTGGTAATTATTGTGTATTTATTGTTGACAATTCACTGGTTTGTAACAGTCTACGCTCGAATCTCACACCTTCCTTGTTATTTAAGATTGTTATATTTTGCACAGGAATATTAACTAACTTAGATAACCGTTTTTACAAACAAGACTGATATTTTGGTATTAGCTATTTCCAGTTTATCTGTGTCCTAATAATAAATTTATTCAAATTGATAATTTCATTAATAAATTATTTTTGATAATTTATTAACTTTTAAGTAATTATTCAATTACTCCAGGAGTTGTTAATGAGTGAATGACAATTTACTTAATAAAAATTTTTTAAATTACTTACAGTGATTTATTACTTTCAGTAATCTATTACTTACAGTCATTTTAATGCTAATAACCAACCATAAATCCCAACAACATGAAAGCCTATGTGTGTCAAAATCCTTTCCCAAAATATTTGTAAGGATTTTGTATAAACAAAAATTAAATCTCCCTCTCGCCACTGGAGGGTGCTGCAGCTCCCCCAGCACCCTCACTTCCCACTGACCTGCATCAGCGTCATTTCCAACGTCCAGTTTTTGCTCTTTGGTGATTAGATGCAAGCAGCTAATTGTTCAGGATGCCGGCCCGGCTGCTTCCCTCCACAGAGAAACACGCCACCACCCAGCGCCGTTCACATGGCGCTACCGGCCCGGCGATGTGTGGAGAAGTGTACGGAGGGGGGAGGGAGAAGTGGAGTCCAGCGGGTTGATTATGTAAGGTTGGGTAACAGGCTCAGTGGAGGGGATACACACTCCCTCACCGGTGTTGATGGGTCTTTCACAGGCCTGATGGGATGTTGAGGAGGATGTTGCTCATACACGACGACCAGAAGCTGAAAGGGATCCTCACGTCTCCGTTCTGTCCTCCCGCCTCGCTCCAGGTGCCGTGCGAGCCTCCAGCATCTTCCCCATCCTCAGCGTCATCCTGCTCTTCATGGGAGGCCTGTGTATAGCTGCCAGCGAGTTCTACAAGTCACGCCACAACATCATCCTCAGTGCAGGGATCTTCTTTGTGTCCGCAGGTGAGTCAGGTGGCGATGGCGGTGGCGGCGACCATTAATGAAACAACCTCCGATCAGAAACGTTGCAATGGCAAGAATGTCTCCTGCAGCAGAGTCACAGAGATTCAAACTGTTTACCGACAACCTTTCTGGTGAAAACACAGCGTTTTGGCATTTCAGACAATTACATGTTTAGAATATTTTGAACCTGATGTCTGTTTATACAGAAATGAAATACCACATTGGTTCATTAGTTGGTGCTGTGGATTCATTACAAAAAACTGAGCGCAAGCTGTTCTAAACATTAAGACATGACCTTCTAGTCTAGGCAAAGTCATTGAAGGCTGAACAGGCAAAATCACTGAAACTACTCAAAAGGATAACTTTTGTTGAGTTTTGGCAGTTTTTAGTCTCATGACAGCAGTGCCAACAGCTCCCAAAGATGGAACTTTTCAAAAATGCTCCTCAGTGGAAACACAACTTTCTTAAGAACGTTCAGGCTCTGTCTCCTTGTGAGACGCTGGAAATATGGCCAGTCACTGTAATGACAATCCAACATGGTCTTCTGTCCATATGAATATGAATGTACATCCTATTGCTCTCTGTTGCATGCGTGCGGTTTCATTACAAAAACAATCAAACGCGCCAACACGTGGCCCAACACAAAAACGACATTGTTTTCAATGTTTCTGAACCTAAACTGCTGGTTTTTATTGAGAGTTGTGGGTTTCATGTTGTATGGGCTGAAACAGTGTGTCACATCTGGCAACCCTGGTGGTGACCGGCATGGCGTCTAGATTTACTCCCATCAACAGCGTCTTCTACGCTCTGAGGCCCAAAACCATCGAGTTCGATCAGGTTCACACAGCAGTCTGATGGAGGTCACCTTTAAAATGTATAACGTGAACAATCAGGTAAGGAAATTGGATCCCTGCAAAAAATCTAAATGGAGCATCAAGACGTGCAGTGTGAACGCAGCCTCAGAGATCAGACATTCTTGCCTTTATTACTTGAGTTGCTGGATGAGTTCAGGAAACTGGACTAACACGCGTTTGTTGCGTCAAAGCCACAAGTTACTTCCTTTGTCTTCCTTTGGCTTCTCTTGGTTCTCTTGCCTGGCTGAAAGCCACCCATTGGGACTCATCTCTAAAAATATAGTGTCCCTGACACACTTTCCCAAGGATCTGTCTCCCCAGATTCACCACGTCAAACATTTTTGCGTGTGTGTGTGTGTGTGTGTGTGTGTGTGTGTCGTGTGTGTGTGTGTGTGTGTGTGTGTGTGTGTGTGTGTGTGTGTGTGTGTGTGTGTGTGAACGAACTCACAAGTATCTACACTATAGCGACTGTACACAATGGGCTCGAACACGGAGCGCAGCCCCACAGTGGATGATTTCATGTTCCGTCCCCAATGATCTGCGCCAAGATGTTGAAGCCACCCTGTTTCTCACTGCCAGGCCAAAGATTAAGAGCCTAACATCAGTCATGTTGGAAGGAAAGGATTAGTACGTCGTGTACAGTGCCTGAATCAGCGCTGCACACACACTCAGCATGACGCCACACATTAAAAATAACACATTGAGCTCATCTCAACTGATACTCTGTCTTGTTTTGTTCTCTTTCCCGTCCGTCCTGCGCCCGTCCTGCGCCCGTCCTGCGCCCGTCCTGCGCCCATCCTGCGCCCGTCCTGCACCTGTTCTGTGTCCATCCTGCGCTCGTCCTGTGCCTCCCGACCCATCAAGGCCTGAGTAACATCATCGGGATCATCGTGTACATATCAGCCAATGCGGGGGACCCTTCAAAAAGCGACTCCAAGAAGAACAGCTACTCTTACGGCTGGTCCTTCTACTTCGGCGCACTGTCATTCATCATGGCCGAGATGGTGGGCGTCTTGGCCGTGCACATGTTCATCGACCGCCATCGACAGCTGCGGATAGGCGAACGCGCAGCCGACTACCTCCAGGGCTCGGCCATAACACGGATCCCCAGCTACCGCTACCGCTACCGGCGCCGCTCGCGCTCCTCCTCCCGCTCCACAGACCCGTCACACTCCCGCGACACCTCGCCGGTGGGGCTCAAGGGCTTCAGCGCGCTGCCATCGACGGAGATTTCCATGTACACACTGCCCAGGGACACGCTCAAGTCCTCTGGCACGCCAACCGCCACCTACAACTCGGAGCGGGACCACAACTTCCTGCAGGTCCACAACTGCATCCCGAAGGACCTAAAAGACTCAAGCCACACCAACACAGCCAACCGCCGCACCACGCCGGTATGAGGGAGTCCACCCACCAGGAGAAGACGGATTTCCATGTTTATAGACTTTTGTTCTTTCTGTTCAGCTGCATGACATTTGCATTAGCACTGCTGAGAAAGTTTCAACAAGTCTGCTGTGGTCCTGGAGTGAGACGGGGGGGGCGGGGTGTCCGGTCTTCCCAAGCGAGGGACAGCGTTTGTTCATGAGGTTTGAGGGGCAGGGAGGCATCTTATGAGATACAGAATTAATTTCATGGTTCAATTGCCCTTCGGTTTGACATTTTTTTGCTTGTTGAGAGCAGCAGGTCAAACCCCCCCCCCCCCCCCCGCAGCCAGCCCACCACTCAGACACACAACTCTTTTATTTACTGACTTATTTCTGTCATTTTTGCATTTAAACTGTGAATTGTTACAGCTTGGGATTCAGTAAGACTTGCCCCAATTTGTAATCTCTAACAAAGGTACTCTAGTATATATAATTATTATTATTATTATTATTATTACATCAATAATCAAGAGATAACTGACTTTACAGAAGCAAAAAATTACAAAAAAAAACCCTTAACTAAACCAAGTGCTGTTGGTAACACAAGAAAAGACTCTTTTAGTATATTTTCAAAGTAAGGTTGAGCGCAAGCGGCGGCGCCACCAGGAGGCACGATACCGACGGCTAACAGTAGAATAATATCTATTCTTTTAATAGAACCTTCTCGTCTTTTTCTCAGTCCCTGTTCACATTCCTTTAGGTGGGGGTCGTAACTGGAGAGTTGAAAACCCCCTTTAACAAAAAAGAGCCAATGTGTACAATTATATTTATGAAAAAAAAAGTAAAGGGGGTGTGTATACGATTTTTTTCTCTCAACGCGACTTCTGCAAAATAAAAAGGAAGGAGCAAAGAGGAAGGAAAAGAAAAGGATGCCAAATAAAATCAAACTTAAATATGAAATAGTACAAGAGAGGCAAAGTGACTCACAATTTCAGAAATTAAATGCATGCTATAAAATTACAGTGAATCTGCTCTTGAGAAACTTGATTTTTAAAGGTTAATAATTATAAGGGGGAAAAAGCAACGCGCTGAAGTATTCCTGTTTTCATGTGTACTTTTCATACGTTTCCTTTTTTTAGTTTATTTATTTAGTTAATTTTCTGCTTTTGTGAGACAAACCAAACACGGAACAAAAAAATGCTTTTGTAAAAACAATAATGGTTTGGTTGATTTCTTTATAAATATATAAATATATGTATGTATGTATGTACATTATTTTTCAAACTCACACAGCCTTAGCCATTTCTTTGTTTCTTTTGATTTATAATGTGTTGTTCAAATTGAAAATGAAATCTTTAAAAGGTGCCAAAACCGAATGATCCTATACTTGGATGCATCAACTCCTGATGAATAAAATACGAACCCTAGGGGGAACAAATCAGCATGTTTACTGCGTGTTTCTCTCCGTGGGACCAAATTCCTCTGGTCAGTCTCCAGAGCGAACACATCTTTAGATCTTCAACGCTGTTCCCAGGGATGGCAAGTAACGAAGTACAAATACTCCGTTACTGTGCTTAAGTAGATTTTTCAGGTACTTGTACTTTTACAAGTATTTATTTCTCTGACGAATTTTTTACTTTTACCCAGTTACATTTCAAGATAAATATCGATACTTTCTACTCCTTTCATTTCTCAAAAAGGCTCGTTACTTTATATATATAGCGTATATATTTATATATAGCGTATATATTTATATATAGCGTATATATTTTGTATTTTTTGATGCAGCAACAGCAATGCGCATCAACTGTTTTGGGTTTTGAAAGATGTGGGCTGTCTGTGTATGTGTGTGCACATGCCTGCAAGTGTGTGTGTGTGTGTGTGTGTGTGTGTGTGTGTGTGTGTGTGTGTGTGTGTGTGTGTGTGTGTGTGTGTGTGTGTGTGTGTGTGTGTGTGTGTGTGTGTGTGTGTGTGTGTGTCTGGCTGCCACTCCGCTCCACACCCACTAACGCTCAAGAATGGACAACGGAGAAGATCCCACACAGTCACGAGAGCAGCACCCATGTCCATATTTAAAAGAGCTTTTTGAGTTTCTTGGCGAATGTGTTGCATCTTGTGCAAACCAAAACTCAAGGAAATATTGCCATTCAAGAACGGTCCGTCAACCCTCAGGAAACACATACAGGTAAGTCGCTAACGCCAATTATGTGTTAGTAAGTGAGCGAAGCTAACCTTACAGTGCGCAAAGATAAGCGCTTGCCCGAGCAGAAGGCTTCGCTACTGTTATCAGACGATGCTGGAAGCTGGCTAGCATTAACGCACATGTGGCGAACTCTGGTCCTTGATTGCCAAAGCCTTGCATGCTTTCTATGTCTCCCTGCTTCAACACGGCTGAATGCAATGAGTTGGCGTGTTATCAGGCTTTGTGCTGAATGTGGTGATGAACCACTGTTGGGTTTTAACTTGAATTCTTCAATGTAGTCTGCCATTTTAGGTTCACTGTTACAGAGACAAAAGCTTTGTATTCTGCCACAAGTTTTGCCTCCATTTTCCACCATGTGGTTTCCAGCGTGTGACGTGCCTACAGCGCCGCCTTTTATAGTGACTAGCAGGTATTTCTCGTGCTTTATCTAGAAGGACAAATGTAGGAGAGGTACACTAAAGCCCCACTTCCACCGCACAAAAAGTGCGGGGATAGACCGGTTTAAACCATTCCGGTTTGCGTTTCCACCGCAGGAATGCGGAAACAACCACTCCAGACCGCTCCAAAGGCGGCCGCTTTTCCGCTCCCCTTCCGTTCGGGTACCCAGGACCATGGAACGGGTCTGAGTTTGAGGAGCTGTCTGCTGATTGGTCAGTGATTTACTACACGCCCTCATTTTAATTTGTCGGCTGGATGAATCCTCTGCTGTCAGTGTGGTCAGCTTTGCACTGGTTGTTTTATTTTTTCCTCTTCTTTTCTTTGGTGCTCAACTTTAATGTTGATGTGGGGCTTGGGACTTTGCATCGCATTGGAGCTTCCTGTTTGCAGCATAGCGCGCGCCGTGGGGTGCGCCGCGCGCCGTGGCGTGGGTGCGCGTCCGGGACACGGGAGCCTTGAGCTTTTGGCCCAGGTCTGTGGTTTCTGTTCAAAAGCGATGCAGAGGAGCTCAGAGATCGGACATCGGCGTCTCCATGTTCCGGCGCTGAGCTGCTGGAGCGCGATCAGCGCCGGAGTGGAGTGGCTGCGCCTGAGTTTGAGCAGAAAGCTCAAGGCTCCCGTGTCTGTGCCGCAGCCAGCCAGGGCGCGCTCAGGTGCGGGGCCAGTCGCCGGAGCGTTCGCTCTCTCAGAACCAACACGGAAGTTGCGGCTGCAGCTCTGCAGCTGCAAAAAATAACAGTTAACTAAACAACAAGTGCAAAGGAGGATGTAAACAACAACAGAGGATTCATAAGATCTCGATCTGCAGCCAAGCTGAGACTATTGTTGTAACGTCACATATCTGCGGAGCTCTTAAGCCCCACCCACTTTTTAAGCTCCTCTCTGCGGTGGAAACGGGTAGCTTTGCCGTACCACTCCGTAGTGCTCCGTTCCGTCCCCGCACTTTTGCGGTGGAGCGCCGCGTGCACCGTTGAGCGGGTTTGTGTTTTCTGTTCAAACGTGAGGCAGAGGCGGTCAGTGTTCTGTTCAACCACGGTCAGTGCCGCTGCATCGCAGGGACGGACCATGAACGCGATGCAGAGAAGCTTGGAGCTCGGAGCCTCCATGTTCCGGCGCGGAGCTGCCGGAGCTGCCGGAGCGTGATCAGCGAAAGCTCAAGGCTCCCATGTCTTGGCACCCCATGGCGCGCTATGCTGCAAACAGAAAGCTCCAACGCGATGCAAAGTCCCAAGCCCCACATCAACACTAAAGTTGAGCACCAAAGAAAAGAAAAGGAAAAAAAAACCAACCAGTGCAAAGCTGACCACACTGACAGCAGAGGATTCACCCAGCCGATATATTAACATATTAAGGGCGTAGTAAATCACTGACCAATCAGCAGACAGACACATTAAAATATTGAGGGCGTGTAGTAAATCACTGACCAATCAGCAGACAGCTCCTCAAACTCAGACCGGTTCCATGATCCTGGTACCCCAACGGAAAGCGGCTGCCTTTGGAGAGGTTTGGAGCGGATGTTTCCACATTACTGCGGTGGAAACACGAACCGGAACGGTTTTAACCGGTCTATCCCCGCGCTTTTTGTGAGGTGGAAACGGGGCTTTGGACAGGGACTTTTTATTGCTTTTCTGTTGTAGCAAACACAACACACAGTCTTTCAGGAACTCGTCTGCAGCCTGAGCTAATCGACATACTTAATGGCTGACTTGAAGGAAAATAACTGCATTCAAAACTCAAATATGACAATATGGTCATCTGCTATATTGCGTATCAGTTCATACGCAAATATAATCGATATATCGCCCAGCCCTAGTTGCGTATTGGTTTGTGAAGATGACATGGCTATTGTCAAGTGTTTGGATAGCTTGAAAACCACCCATTCAATGCTAATTCATATACTATTTTATTATTAAGGAGAAGAGTATGTGACGAGATCGTGATGTAGACTGTTGAAGCCGGTCCCTTGTTGGAGCAGGATGATGGCCTGGAATAACAACTGCCACATCGCTGTGTCTGTCGTCTTATGAACCTGCTGGATGTTTGATTGAGTTAAAACGGTTATCCAAGGGACGACATGTAAGTTTGAATACTTATTCTCTACACAGTCCTTTGATATTCACAGGTGGCCACAGTTGATGTCAAAGCAGTGAATGAAGACAGAGTGTGCATGAAGCTCTCCCGCTCATCGTTTGCAAAGTGCCAGGCTCTCTGGAACAAGAGCAGCAGATCCATCCCAGATTCAGAAATCATTGAAGAACATTGCAAACTCCAGCTCCTGAGACCTTGTGAAACAAAGTACACTTTGCATTTTGAGATGTGTTCAACCCTTTGAATCTGTTTCAGATGTAAAGCACTATACAAATAGAATGTATTTCTTTTTATTGTTACAAGGTGGAATTCTCTCTTCTATGCTGTTGAGAGGATTGTACGGATCCTGAAGGAACAAGGAGAAGCAGCCATTGCAGCAGTCTTCAGCGCAAAGAAGATTAAGATATAAGTTTACTTTGCATTACCACCTAACAGTAGGGTTGGCTGGTGTAAGTAAATATGTAGGAGATAATCAACAAGATCAGCTGGCTTCTTTATTTACCATTTTTTTAAGGTGATACATTCCTCCCTGTTGTTCTTCTACCAACACCAAGGGATAGTTTTAGGTGTTGAGGACATTATTATTATTCCATCATGTGATGTTTGACTGCTTAAACACGGATGGTTTTGTGCATCAGTGTGTGTTTCTCAGGTTCAGTCCTGCTGACATTGCTTTTCTCATGGAATATGTAAAGACCATGAGCCCATTTGCAAAAGCAGGTTCTACAGGGTGAAGCACACGTGCAGATGGGGTGGCTTGTACTCACCATCACACTGCTCATGTCCAAGCTCCAGAACATTCACAGCACCTCAAAGTACTGTGGGCCGTTGGTGGATGCTCTTCAAGCAGGGCTTGAACGTCTCTTTGGCCAGATGCTTGCTGATCCAGAGCTGATTGCTGCTGCCATTCTTGTCCCCAAGTTCAGGACACGCTGGACGACTGATGGAGGCGTCATTAAATGTGGTATATGCTGCATTACCTTCTTCTATTGTATTGTTAGATTTTTTTAAATTATGTTTGATATGCTTAACATCCTAAACCTCACTCCCCTCACATCTGTATGTGCATACAAACCTTTCCCTACCTCCTCCTCCACACCTCCATCTATACTCCCTCATTTCTCTGTCCATCCTCTCCTCTTGTATGCCAATTCTGTTTCTTCATTTGGTTTTGTATCCCCATAGGCCTTGACCACATCCAAGCCACCCTGAAGGAGCAGAGTCGTGGAGCCCTGTCAGCTGACTCCCTGTTGTCGGCGGAGGACGAGGACTTCTTTTCAACCATCAAGCAGACGGATCAACGGGACGACAACACCAAGCAACTGGAGCTCTACCTGGCCAGTCCAGCTGCTACCATGGACCTCCTGAAATCATCTCTGTCTGTGTGCCACCTGTCTCTGAAGCCCAACACACCACTACCTGCCTCAGCTGCCTGTGAGAGGCTTTTTAGCACAGCAGGGATGATTTTCAGGCCAAAGAGGACTTGGAGAACTTGGAAAACCTGCTTCTCATGAAGAGAATTGTTAGATTTGTTTTGTTTTGTTTGCCTGATGTGCTATTAAAAAAACTGCTATTAAAAAGGTTGATTAATAGTTGGGCTATTATGCGATCATGATTTGTGACACCGTAGTTTAGTGGGATGTGTTCATCTTAAGTGTACAATACAAATGCCTAAAGGACTATATAGTGAAGTAACAGGATATTAGGCAGGTCGTGTTTGTTCAAATAATAACATTGCTAAAGTAGGTTCCATATAAATAATCCTGTGTTTAATATTTTTGCAGCCGTGAATTGTGCAGTAGAAATACTTTTTACTTTTAAAAGTACTTTTGAGTACATTTTAGAGCATGTACTTTTTTCTTTTACTTGAGTAGATATTTGGATCAGAACTTTTTACTTTTACTCAAGTAAAGAATCTGGGTACTGGCTACCATCTCTGGCTTTTCCTCATGTATGTCTGGCAGGGGAGTGACTCCCAAACACTTTCATTTTATGTTAAAAACCTGAAACTTGACAAAGTAAATCCATAATCCAGGAAGTGAAGAACATGAATGCAAATGAGATTTTTGGGGATTAAACTTCATAGGGTCCAATTAACCCATCATGGTGACCTTAAATGGTGACCTTTACTTGGGATCTCACTAAATACAGATTTTCAATCTACATTAAAAAAATTAAGAGTTACAGATCGTGACTGTACCAACTGGAGCCAGCCTGCTAGTTTCATAGTGACTTTTACTACCGGAATCCAGGTACTAAGGCAGTGTTTTTCAACCTTTTTTGAGCCAAGGCACACTTTTTTCTTTGGAAAAATCTCGAGGCACACCACCACCCGAAAATTTTTAATTTTAAACTCTGTAGCCTATATTAACAATATAAAGTCATTCTCATCAATGCTTTATCAACAGAAATCAAATAAATACAGAAAAAAGTATTTCCCAATTTCTTTTTTTTTATTTTTACTCACTCAGTGTGAAACCTGGACCTGATGGATGAACACAGAACTGATATCCTGGCAGGAATAGAAGACAGACAAACACCAACATGTCTTGTTCGGAGTTCGAATCCTCCCTTTTCAAAAACTTCTCCATCACTGTCACTGACACAGTACTTTGGTACAAGATGGGAGCAGGAGGTGGAGGAGATTAACCACACTGACGTCTGTTAAATTTCGATTTCAATGGAAAAGTTCTGTGCTGCCATCTACTGGCGAAGACTATTTTTACATAATTACACTGCACACACTGCTCTCACAGCTGACAGCGGCTGTGAGAGCAAATGTTTTTTTCGAAAAAAGTGTGAAATTGGATAATTTCACACGGCACACCTGACTAGATCTCGCGGAACACCAGTGTGCTCAGTGGTTGAAAAACACTGTACTAAGGTATACAAAGGGTTGTTTTCAGTTTTTTTCATGTGGCAAATTGAGTAAATAAGATTATGGTTTTATCAGAGGCATCATTTTAGTGTCAAAGCATCCAAATGGCCGAAGTGATGCCAGATATGGAAGGTTATGGTTATGTGTGTATTTTCCAAACTTTTCACCCGAATTGCATGATATCTTTAGGGATGATTTGTCGTTGTACAAGGACTAATCCATTAGATTTTAGGATGTTAATGGGTAATCGTTTCAAATAAATCTCCAAAAACTGCAGGAACAAATGTTGCATTCAAAGTGGATGGGAGAGGCACCTCATGGAAGAGATCAAAGGAAATCTGTGTCTGTTGTCATGGAGATGCTCCAGAGCTCTCAGGTCGTCAGTCTGACCCAGGGCGGCTGTGGCTACAGACGTAGTTTACCACCATCGAGTATGGATTGAATGAATAATGCAATGTAAAGCGTCTTTGAGTGCCAAGAAAAGCGCTGTATAAAACCATTGCATTATTATAATTATAATTATTATAATTATTATAATTATTATAATTATTATAATTATTATTATTATTATAATTATTATTATAATAATAATAATAATAATTATTATTATTATTATTATTATTATTATTATAATTATTATTATTATTATTATAATTATAATAATAATAATAATAATTATTATTATTATTATTATTATTATTATTATTATTATTATTATTATTATTATCAGCTCAGCTCAGCGAGTATCCAGAAACACCCGTGTGAGCGCATCGACTCGGGTCGTGTTTTATCTGTGTCTCGGTGTTTCACACAGTGATGTCGCTATCTGACAGGCGAGTTAGCAAAACGTCACTTGTCAGAGCGTAGACCTTCGCCAAAGCCACATTTGTTTACGATGCCAACTTAGCATCGCGAGCACATTAGCTGTTTGCTTGTATTGACTTTGGCGAAGGTCTACGCTCTGACAAGTGACGTTTTAATTGCTTTCTGTGGGGACATCTAGTGGCCACAATAATCCCCATGGCAGCAATGTAGCAATTTAGGATCCAAAATATAGAGAAGAAATCTGTCACAGATAAGAGGATAAAGAAAATTCCGATTTTTATCTATCCTCGAGATTTGTAATTGAATAGTCTAAATTCTTATGGCGACCTCTAGTGGATGCAGTAATTATGACAGCAGCAGTGTAAGAAGGAAGTATTGCGTAAATCTAGATTCAATTCTATCAGTCCTGTCATTATAGAAAACTAATACAATGAGTAAATTACAGATATTTAGTTATTTTTGTCATTTTAATTTTCTATTTTCTTGTATTTATTTAACAAGCTCGATCTTATTTTGCTCAAAAATATAGAAAAGAAAAGTATTTTGAACGAATTTCTACTCGTATTTGCTTTCTGAAAAATTCACACTAAAAAGACACGATGCTTTACACAGCGGTACAAACACAAAGGAATCAACCAAGTACAGGGATACATGTTGGTTTTCTGTGTTTACTACTCAGCCTGGAATCAGCTCCATATTCATAAAACATGGTTCCATCAGAGGAAGCCGTGTTGTAGTTCTGACTCCTGCTGTACAAATACAGCTCATTTCTATGCCAGCGAGCATCTTCTCTCCTCTCAAGAGCCTGGGCGAAGCGGCACAGACACAAACAAACATCCTTCCAGGAATCTTCTCAGAAGGAAACACAGGCTTGCAAGAACGCCATCCGCTCAAGTCTCCCAGAGAATATTGGATAAGTTTCTCCTCCGCTGCTCTAAAAGCTTTGCTTTTAAGGTGGCGCTGCAACTTGGTTTGTTCCTAAAGATGTGGAGCTGGGGGAAACCGGATATTGTTCGCCAACAATATTTTCATCTATGTATTTATTTATTCATTTATGTATGTTTTCATTTGTTTGTTTATCTATTTATCAATGTATTTAGTTATCCATGTATTTAGTTATCCATGTATTTATTATGTATTTATTGGTTTGTATGTATTTTACCAACTTTTTGCAAAAACGTTTCATGAAATCTTCATGGATGATTTGTCTTCATCAAGGATCACGCCATTAGATTTTGGGACGTAAACGACCATTTCCGAGTAATTCCCCAAAGAGAAAAAAAATGTCCCATACAAAGTGGAAGAGAGGCACCTCATGGAGGAGCTCAAAGACAATCAGCATCTGTTGCCATGGAGATGCTCCCTGCTCAGTGTTTCATAGTGATGTAGCTACCTAAGCCAATGTTTTTCAACCACTGAGCACACTGGTATTCCGCGACATATAGTCAGGTGAGCCGTGGGAAATTATCCAATTTCACACTTTTTTCGAAAAAACATTTGTTCTCACAGCCGTTGTCAGCTGTGAGAGCAGTGTGTGCAGAGTAATCATGTATAAATACTCTTCGCCAAGAGATGGCAGCACAGAACTTTTCCGTTGAAATCGAAATTTAACAGACGTCAGTGTGGTTAATCTCCACCTCCTGCTACCATCTTGTACCAAAGTACTGTGTCAGTGACAGTGATGGAGAAGTTTTTGAAAAGGGAGGATTCGAACTCCGAACGAGACATGTTGGTGTTTGTCTGTCTTCTATTCCTGCCAGGATATCAGTTCTGTCTTCATCCAAACAGGCCCTGAGTGAGTAAAAATAAAAAAAAGAAATAGGGAAATACTTTTTTCTGTATTTATTTGATTCCTGTTGATAAAGCATTGATGAGAATGACTTTATATTGTTAATATAGGCTACAGAGTTTAAAATGTTATTTTCGGGTGGTGGTGTGCCTCGAGATTTTTCCAAAGAAAAAAGTGTGCCTTGGCTCAAAAAAGGCTGAAAAACACTGACCTAAGCTACCTAGTCATGACGTGCCATGACCATCAGGGTAGGATAGGCAGCGCCTTATACAATCAGACCTCCAATGTTGATGAGCCGTGCAGAGATTTGCATATATTAAGCCTCTACCTTGCGAGCAACTGCAGATAGAGGCTTAGAATTTGGTTCATGGCAGGACCAGATGATACACAAAATCCTTTTCACTCCTGGTCCCCAACTTACAAATAGTAAATTAAGTTAAACGAGATCAACTAAAAAACTACAAACCTAATATAACCACAATGAAGCCAATCCTTCCTTGTGTACCATTCACTGTGGAAAGTACGCACAATTTTCTGATCTTTCCTTTGGTGAAGGTCTGGTAGCTTCAGTGTTGGTCTCTCATCTTTTAAAATCTGCTGTTTTCCCTCAAAAGAAAGTTGAGAAAACTTCTTTGTCTCCAGCGCTGTCATCCCGCCTGTTAGCCTGCCAACTCGCTAGAGCGTAGCAGCTCTGTACCGATTCACTCGTGCACTGTGAACGTATGTAACTCATAGTTACGTCTAAAGGCAGCCTAATGATCTGCCTTGTTGTTGCATAAATGATTTCATATGGGGAAACTGACATGCGCAAATGTTACCCGCACACAATGATGACTATGATCATCCAGGTGGGATCACATTTATTTGAACGTACAACAGTCTGTACACACAGAAGAAAACAGACAATTGATCACTTTGGTCAGTCCTGTGCACAATCACAATGCTGCGTGTCTGGCTGCTTGCGTTCTTGTTTGCCAGGATAACACTTGTTGTGAACAAATACTCTCAATACACTGATAACCACACTTATAACTATCGAACACATGAAACCAATTACACAGTGCAAAATAATAAAACAACTGTAGCCCAAGTGATAGTTTACATGTAACTAACTTGACAAAATCATTATGGCTGAAAATAATGAAACTCCCATCACTACTGGCTGACGGGCCTACATTAGCATCCGGTGCTAGCGGCAGTTAGCTTCTCTCTTTCACACATTTACCCTCCTGTAACCATCGAACATGACACCGAAAATGAAAGGTACCTGCAACGAAATATAAAAGGCACTTGTGTCACTCACTCACCTGCAAACACATAAGAAAACAGACAATTGATCACTTTGGTCAGTCCTGTGCACAATCACAATGCTGCGTGTCTGGCTGCTTGGGTTCTTGTTTGCCAGGATAACAGCTGATCTCACAGCGCAAAAGAGCATCACTGACCCCTACTGACCAAAGTGGGTTTCGCCCCAAAAATACCTAAACAAGACTTGTGAGATGCCTTTTAAATTATACTCGGCAAAAAAACAATAATGGGGGACCAAATTAATCAAAACAAGAAGAAGCAATTCTGGACATTACTTTCACTACTGGACAGTCCAGGGTGCCACACAAACACCTCCATTCACTGGACATGAGCCGCAAAGGCAGAGCAGCAGTCTGCCATCAGGGGGGTGGTCATCACAGTAACAGGGGGGGTGGTCATCACAGTAACAGGGGGGGTGGTCATCACAGTAACAGGGGGTGTGGTCATCACAGTAACAGGGGGGGTGGTCATCACAGTAACTCAGGGGGTGTGGTCATCACAGTAACAAGGGGGGTGGTCATCACAGTAACAGGGGGGGTGGTCATCACAGTAACAGGGGGGATGGTCATCACAGTAACTCAGGGGGTGTGGTCATCACAGTAACTCAGGAGGTGTGGTCATCACAGTAACAAGGGGGGTGGTCATCACAGTAACAGGGGGGGTGGTCATCACAGTAACTCAGAGGGGGTGGTCATCACAGTAACAGGGGGTGTGGTCATCACAGTAACAAGGGGTGTGGTCATCCCAGTAACAGGGTGTGTGGTCATCACAGTAACAGGGGGGGTGGTCATCACAGTAAGTCAGGGGGGGTGGTCATCACAGTAACTCAGGGGGGGTGGTCATCACAGTAAGTCATCGGGGGGTGGTCATCACAGTAAGTCAGGGGGTGTGGTCATCACAGTAAGTCAGGGGGGGTGGTCATCACAGTAAGTCAGGGGGTGTGGTCATCACAGTAACAGGGGGTGTGGTCATCACAGTAACAGGAGGTGTGGTCATCACAGTAACTCAGGGGGGGTGGTCATCACAGTAAGTCATCGGGGGGTGGTCATCACAGTAAGTCAGGGGGTGTGGTCATCACAGTAAGTCAGGGGGGGTGGTCATCACAGTAAGTCAGGGGGTGTGGTCATCACAGTAACAGGGGGTGTGGTCATCACAGTAACAGGAGGTGTGGTCATCACAGTAACTCAGGGGGTGTGGTCATCACAGTAACAGGGGGTGTGGTCATCACAGTAACTCAGGAGGTGTGGTCATCACACTAACAGGGGGTGTGGTCATCACAGTATCTCAGGAGGTGTGGTCATCACAGTAACTCAGGGGGTGTGGTCATCACAGTAACAGGGGGTGTGGTCATCACAGTAACAGGGGGGGTGGTCATCACAGTAAGTCAGGGGGTGTGGTCATCACAGTAACTCAGGAGGTGTGGTCATCACAGTAACTCAGGGGGTGTGGTCATCACAGTAACTCAGGGGGTGTGGTCATCACAGTAACAGGGGGGGTGGTCATCACAGTAAGTCAGGGGGTGTGGTCATCACAGTAAGTCAGGGGGGGTGGTCATCACAGTAACAGGGGGTGTGGTCATCACAGTAACTCAGGGGGTGTGGTCATCACAGTAACTCAGGAGGTGTGGTCATCACAGTAACTCAGGAGGTGTGGTCATCACAGTAACTCAGGAGGTGTGGTCATCACAGTAAGTCAGGGGGTGTGGTCATCACAGTAAGTCAGTGCAGGAGGGCCTCTCTGCCATACCAGGAGTCATTTGGGCTATGAAAAGCATAAAATGCTGACACTTTCAAATCTCCAGGCACTCTTAGCTGAAGATGTAAAAACAAATATGAATTATGTTATAATTAAAACAAATAACCAGATTGAATGTTTCATTCAGTTCAATTTAGCCTAGCATCGGCACTGACTACCCCGACTGCACACCACTGGTAGTCACCATCAATACCAGCTAACGGCTATCATGCTGTGATAGTAGCTCGGTTCCACAAACAAATGTGATAGTGAATGTCTGTGCTCTACTGAGTATAGCTCTAGGGTGTTTTTTGTACTTGAGTACATTTCAGAAACCTTAAAGAAGCACAGGAAGTCTTGGTCCAAACCACTTCCTGTGTTTGTGTCTCAGTAATGGAGATGAGAGCTTCTGGTTTTCCAATTTGTTTCAGGGATCCATCGATAAGCAGCTGGAGGAGAGAAAAAGTGCTGAGATGGTGACAAGATGTGATCCTGGTTCAGTGACCAGAGCTGCTCTCCTTGAATCCGAGAGGAAATTATTCTGGTTCAGACACCAGAGCTGCTCTCCTTGAATTTGAGATTCTGGACCTGTACTGGGCAACACGTCACATATTTAACTGTTAACACACCGTGAAGGGACAACCTGCAGAATGAGGACAACAGACAGGTTTTCCTGGCAAATTTCAAGCTGAACGACACTGAAACAGCCAAAATACTTGGGCTGAACCCGATTATTGGAATATTCAAGCCGCAGGTGATACATGATTGCCTCCATACCACACTCTGGTTCACTTCCTTAACGTTCCGTAACATAACGTAACGATACCGAAAATCCCCAGAGAGGGACGGAGCCTAGCGCACAGTGGACGATGAGTTTGACATGTATCAAACATGTGACATGTATTTAAGTTTGACTTTCACTTTCCAGTAGAGAACATAAGGCCCGTGGGCCAAAACCAACCAAGAGGCTCCAATCTGGTCCCACCAAGCAAGGACGTTATAGAGGATTTATACTAGTTTCTTTTTACATTTCATTGTATTTTGCACCAGAATGTTTCATTAAAACTGACTTTATGTTGAGATTGTAATCATTTTCAGTACTAACTGTTTGATCTTGTAAAAATATAGACATTTCATTCCACACACTGTGACCACAACAAAGAAAAACTTTGAAGTGTAAATTTAAAGGTTATTATAGCAATATTTTACCAGTATGCTCCACTCAGGATGAAACTGGACTGTATGTGGTCCCTGAAGTATATTAAATCTTATTTAATAATTATTGTGTATACATCTTATATACATATATATGTATTTATATCAGGGGTGGCGAACCCGGGTCCTGGAGGTCCTGTTTTCAATGTTTCCCTGCTGAGACACACTTGAGTTCTCATGATGAGGCTCTGCAGAAGCTGGATATCAAGACAATGACTGCTGTCCGTTGTGTTGATGTTGCTCTCCAGGACCAGGGTTCCCTACCCTTGATTTAGATTGTATACATCTTGTATTGGTTCAGTCATTTACTTTTAAATAACCAAAACATATTTGAAGTTTGGTTCATTCAATATCAACTGGTCCTACAATTTGTCCTCATGACCCGTCCCTCCGAAGAGGGGACACCTGTCTTCAAGGGACACTTGCACTTGGGTTTTAGGGTGTCCCTACATCAGCAGTTTTACTGTATATTAAAGACACAACCAGGGTGTGAGTCAGTGAGTGAGTGAGTGAGTGAGTGAGTGAGTGAGTGAGTGAGTGAGTGAGTCAGTGAGTGAGTGAGTGAGTGAGTGAGTGAGCGAGTGAGTGAGTGAGTGAGTGAGTGAGTGAGTGAGTGAGTGAGTGAGTGAGTGAGTGAGTGAACAGTGAGTGAGTGAGTGAGTGAGTAAGTAAGACAGTGAGACAGTGAGTGAGTGAGTGAGTGAGTGAGTAAGTGAGTGAGTGAGTAAGTAAGACAGTGAGATAGTGAGTGAGTGAGTGAGTGAGTGAGTGAGTGAGTGAGTGAGTGAGTGAGTAAGTAAGACAGTGAGTGAGTGAGTAAGTAAGACAGTGAGACAGTGAGTGAGTGAGTGAGTGAGTGAGTGAGTGAGTGAGTGAGTGAGTGAGTCAGTGAGTGAGTGAGTGAGTGAGTGAGTGAGTGAGTGAGTGAGTGAGTGAGTGAGTCAGTGAGTGAGTGAGTGAGTGAGTGAGTGAGTGAGTGAGTAAGTAAGACAGTGAGTGAGTGAGTAAGTAAGACAGTGAGACAGTGAGTGAGTGAGTGAGTGAGTGAGTGAGTGAGTGAGTGAGTGAGTGAGTGAGCGAGTGAGTGAGTGAGTGAGTGAGTGAGTGAGTGAGTGAGTGAGTGAGTGAGTGAGTGAACAGTGAGTGAGTGAGTGAGTGAGTAAGTAAGACAGTGAGACAGTGAGTGAGTGAGTGAGTGAGTGAGTAAGTGAGTGAGTGAGTAAGTAAGACAGTGAGATAGTGAGTGAGTGAGTGAGTGAGTGAGTGAGTGAGTGAGTGAGTGAGTGAGTGAGTGAGTGAGTGAGTAAGTAAGACAGTGAGACAGTGAGTGAGTGAGTAAGTAAGACAGTGAGACAGTGAGTGAGTGAGTGAGTGAGTGAGTGAGTGAGTGAGTAAGTAAGACAGTGAGACAGTGAGTAAGTAAGACAGTGAGACAGTGAGTGAGTGAGTAAGTAAGACAGTGAGATAGTGAGTGAGTGAGTGAGTAAGTAAGACAGTGAGACAGTGAGTGAGTGAGTGAGTGAGTGAGTGAGTGAGTGAGTGAGTGAGTGAGTGAGTGAGTCAGTGAGTGAGTGAGTGAGTCAGTGAGTCAGTGAGTGAGTGAGTGAGTCAGTGAGTGAGTGAGTGAGTGAGTGAGTCAGTGAGTCAGTGAGTGAGTGAGTGAGTGAGTGAGTGAGTGAGTGAGTGAGTGAGTGAGTGAGTGAGTGAGTGAGTGAGTGAGTGAGTGTTACTAGGGCTTGAATCCACTGATGTCACGCTAGGCTTTCTAGAAGGCTCTAAGTCACCAATACCAAAATCTGATTGGTTGAAGCAGCCACGTAACCGACACTAGTTTAACACTGCAGACACCTGCAGAATTGAATGTCAAGGCCTCAGGCAGATTTATGTACCCCTCACCAGGGGATAGCTGAAATATGATTGGTCAAAAATGCTAACATGTCTGGAAGCAGCGCAGCCGGGCAGAAGCTCTGAGAAGAAGTAGACAGACCATATAGAATTATATAATAACTATTCATGGACCCAGGCCCGCCCCTCCCTACACGCAGAACACGCGCTGTGCGTAGGGCCCCGCGATCCATGGGGGGCCACATTGTGCGCAAGTGAATTGAATTTCCCTCGGGATCAATAAAGTATCATCATTCTCTGCAAATGCGCAAAGGATGCGCGTGCATTTTGCCGAGAGGCGCGTAGAAC
This sequence comes from Blennius ocellaris, assembly GCF_963422515.1. Lineage (NCBI taxonomy): Eukaryota > Metazoa > Chordata > Actinopteri > Blenniiformes > Blenniidae > Blennius > Blennius ocellaris. Next base: position 22,574,762 of record NC_137665.1, on the reverse strand, counting down.
ACCGCCACCAAGTCAGCCTGAGGCAGGAGAGAGAGAGAGAGAGAGAGAGAGAGAGAGAGAGAGAGAGAGAGAGAGAGAGAGAGAGAGAGAGAGAGAGGGCTTCCAAACGTCAATACGACTCAGGAGTTAGTAAAAGAAAGAACAAGTCCAAAGAAAAAGAGGCTCGTGCTTCACTTGAAGGTGGGATGTTGTTGAAATAAAAAAGAAAAAACTTTGTGGCATAAACTGTTTATGTCACAAAGTTTTTTCAGACGTGAGCATCTGTAAAGTTCTTGTTCCACTGTTGATAGAGGCTGTTCATTTGATTCGTTAGTAATTGTAATTTATTATTATTATTATTATTATTATTATGTTATTGGAAGGGGGGCCCCAAAATAAAATCCTGCTTAGGGCCCCCACTTGGCCAGGGGCGGCCCTGCATGGACATAATACAATCAATATCAATCTGTGATTCAAATCTTTTCCTTAGGCCTGCAGAGAAGCCTTGAAGGCCTGACGGCCGCCACTGATGTCCCTGAACAATGGCTGTGAAAGGAAAAGAAGCTTCCTCTCTAGAATGTGTGGAGGAGACATCATCTCCACGGGGATGTTGAGCAGTACAGGGATGGATTGACTCCACCAGGAGGCCAAACTCCACCATAAGCAGCCTTCAGAACATGTCAGCTTGTTGAAAAGTGGCTGAACTGAGGCGGGTCGTCCTTCAGACCCGGCGGCTTCAGATTTGCCCGAGCCGGGCGGGACCTTGAAAATCATCTTTTCTGCACCGAGAGCTGAATACTGTGCCGCGGTGTCTCGGTGACGGAGCCTCTCGGAGTCTCAGTCCGGACCTGCTGAGGAGGAGCTTTACTTCTCTGTTGGTAGCGACGAGTCAGAACAGACGGCGTCAGGCCTAAATGACCACGCTGTGACTGCTCAGAGTCCCGGCGTCAGCCCAACGCTCACCACGCAGCTCAAGGACACCAGAGAATATGCAAGGTCAGCTAAACCTGGCCTGTGGCCCCCAGCCGGCAGTTCTTGCTAAGGTGGCTTCTTCCTTGCCGCTGACGACGGCCTTTGCTACTTTGTGGAACAAGCTCAGCGGGGAGGGAGGGAATTTAAAGTGGGAAAACTACCCAATTCCCACTTGACAGAAGTGAGATGATGCACATCCAGGGTGGAGTTTTTCTGCTAATTTCCTTCTAACATAGTGACTGGGAACAGTCCTAGTTCTGTTGTTTACGTGGCCATTTCCTACTTTGACAGGTTTCCGTATCCTTCCGCTCTGACTTGGAAGGTTTCCCACTTCCCAGTTACTCACCAATGCATCAGTTTTGAATATGAAGAAACAGTTCCTTTTGTATAAAAGATGAAAGAATTGAGTATCAGAACTTTAATGAACGCTACCTCAAATAAAAAGTGTTTACATCAACCTGATGAGATGATACGAAGCTTCACTTCATGTTAACTCAGCATTTACAGGATGTTACTTTTCTGTTCTTGTATCTATATAAAGAAATAGTATAATGATCAGCAAATGTTCCCACTTTGACCATTGTTTTTACCGCTTGTGGACAAAGTGCTTTTTTTAATATCCTGCATCAACTTTTTGTGTAACCTTGCAGTTACCTCATTTTATGTGAATATAGCTTGTGATCTAAAATCCTCCTACATCATTTGGTGCTTCTATAGTAGGTACAGTATCCTGTTGCCCATACATGAGGCTGTGGAAGTGGGGCCTCAGTCAGCAATAAAAACCCAAGTCATGAGCCATCAGCACAAAGTTCACCCCTCAGTCCATTTCTGCAGGTTTCTTCCCATTTTAATTATGGGCCTTTACATCAGTCAATTGGCAGAATCACATTATACAAACAGGGATGAAAGTCACCTTATCTACGTCACTTAATTGACCACTAAAGACTGACCCTGCACTGTTTATTGTACTTTTATTCTCCACTTTGCCCCCCCCCCCCCCCATCAGTTTACTTTCCTTGCATTTCATCTTACTGTATACTTTGCTCCCCTTAGAACCTATACTTTATTAGTCTGATTTTTATCTTAGTCCTATTTTATTTTACTTATCACTTTCTACTGCAAATCCTTTTGGCCCCTAGTTCTTGATAGGCATTGTATACAAGTTACCTCTATTCTTATGTTTGCACATTTGTCTTTCCGTAAGAGCAGAATGTAACAAGAAAATGTTTCCTTTATGAGCTCAATAAATCTTAAATACTTTATATTTAAGTTTTTTTTTTTAATGTTCAAGGCCAGATTGCATGCGTTTCCTTGTGTGAATACTCAGACCAGGCCATTAGTCACTTGCCCATTACCTGTTCCCACATGTCAAAATGGATTTTCTTCAAATAAAATGTTTCTTCAGTTCAGCAGAGTGAAAGAGCCAACAAACCAAACTAGTCAGTCAAATTAAAGAAGGGTTTCATTTGTCTTTTATTAAACAACGCTGCACAGTTGAGCAGACATGGTTTGTTCAGGCCGTCTCCTCCTTGGTTATCCGGTCCTTCTTGAGTGGTCCCTAGAGAGAGAGAGAGAGAGAGAGAGAACCACCATCAGTCCTGCTGCAGAGCAGGAGAGCACAGCTGCTGCCAGCAGGGCAGCCATGTTCCCAGAGAGTGAACAGGGAGTGGCCACAGAGCGGCGCCACTCCCCTGCCTCAATGGAGTCACTGTGGCACTGGAATGGAACCAGAGTCCAGACGGAGGACCGGACCAGGTTACGAACAGTGCAGGAAGACCGTCCCACCGACAGTCACTTCATTTAACATTTAGTACTTTGTTCTGGCTTTACATCTGACACCCGTTTATTGGTCCTCAGAACAAATTCACTCTTTCAAAGTCCAGATCACTGGAATTTGACCAGCTCATGTTGGATGAAGGAGAGATAGTTTCATGATTAATTGTTGCGATCAACTCTAATCTAAAGAATAAACTTTATGCTAAAGTGAAAATGCAACACTTTCCTCTTGAATTAAACATGATAAATGCATTTGAATTGAAACCAAGATTAGTGCTTAATTTCCAAACGATGGGGTAAATAAATCCAACATTCATAATTAAATCTCCGTCTCACCATGAAAGCCTTCTTCTCCTCGACTGTCTGGAAGCGGCCGTGGCCGAACTTTGAAGTGGTGTCGATAAACTTGAGGTCGATCTTCTCCAGAGCGCGGCGGCTGGTCTGCACCAGTAGAGACTGCAGAGGAGAGAAAACGTTAGACAAGAAGGTGGCAGTCGCTCAGTCACTGCTGTTAAGTCTTCCTTACTTTTCGCAGAGTCAGCACCCTCTTCTTGGTCCCGACCACACAGCCCTTCACCATCACAAAGTCGTTGGTCACCTCCCCGTAGTGGACAAAACCACCCTGCAGAGACAAACCCAGTCAGCGCCAGCCTCCACGTTTTAAACCCCAGACTTCCCAGTGACGAGTAGAGGAGGCGACCACGTACCAGTGGGTTGATGCTCTTGTTGGACAGGTCGTACTCTGTGGAGGCGTTGTTCTTCACCAGCTTGCCGTCCTTGTTGTGGTAGCCCTGGCCGATCTTGTAGATCTTCTTGTTGATCTCTGTGCGGTGGTGGTAGCCCTTCTGGCCGGCACGGGCCACCGAGAAGGCCACGCGGGCAGGGTGCCAGGCACCGATGCAGGCGACCTTACGCAGACCCCGATGAGTCTTCCTGGGAAGCTTCTTTGTGTGCCAACGGCTCGTGACGCCTACGAGACAAGATGGAGTCGAAATGAGGAAACGCTCTTCATTTCCCCTAAACTGAGGCTCACATTTTAACCTTTGAGAGACTGCAGCTAGTGTCAGTAGGACTAGAAGTAAATTGACCTGCACACATCAAGGTTCATCAGAGGAGACAAGGCTTCTAAAGCAAGCAGTCGTCTTTACCTTTGTATCCGTGGCCCTTGGTGACCCCGATGACGTCGATCATCTCGTCCTGGGTGAAGACGGTGTTGACGGGCACGGCCTGCTCCAGCTTCTCGCGTGCCCAGTCCACCTTGTCGGAGATGGTGCCTCCATTCAGCTGCACCTCCATCAGGTGAGACTTCTTCTGCCTGATGGGCAGCAGACGCATCTGCACCGGATAAAAGTAGTGAGATGGGCACCTCAGTGGGACGCTTGCTCCTCCCACAGGAGGAGTCTCAGAAGGAAGGCAGCATGGAAGATCTCTTCATTATAGTCGGGCGCCATGCCTGACGCTATATCCGTGGTCTCGTCACAGACAAACAGAACCAGAGCGACCATCGCAGATAAAGTACCAACCTGAGTGTGGGCAATGACGCGGATGACCTGGCAGTACTTCTTCATGGCGGAAAAGTCCTTCTCCAGCTGCTTCTTGCCCTCCTCATCCTGCCACTTTTTGCAGTACTTGGTGTAAGCCTTCTTCTTGGACTTGTACCTGAGAGCACCAAGCAACACTGGTTGGCACAGGCCCTTCATGACCCTGGGGGAGGGGCCAGCGGAAGAACGCAGTGCAGAGCCGCTGTCGGCCCCAGAGGGGGTTTCGGCTCATGGCGCAGCTTCTAAGAAACACTTTCCACTGGCCAGAGGAGCCTGGAGCTCATCAGGGCACCAGGCGCCTGAGCGGAGCTGCCACCGACACGTTAGACCTACTGAGTGACAACACCTCCGTCTCCACTGGCAACCAACGGCTGTGCCATCAGGACGCGGCGCTCCCCGGAAACTCACCAGTTCTTGTAGAAGCGACGCTTGCACTCGTCACTGATGTGCTCAGCGAAGATGGTCTTGAAGGACCGCAGACCACGAGGCGTGTTCACATAGCCAGTGACTCCCACCACGATCATGGGCGGAGTCTCCACGATGGTCACGGCCTCCACCACCTCCTTCTTGTTCACCTCTGCATGATGAGAGAACGAGCTGGTCAGGCAAATCATCTCAAATCAAACCCTCTCCAGGGGGAATGGATTTGTCCAAGTCATGGCATCGACTGCGCTCAGTGCTCGACATTCAGCAAGGGGGTTAAACACCCATTCTGTCCGCCCGTCGAGGGACTCATCACAGGCAGACGACCAACGACCCAGAACTCTGCGCTAAAACCTCAAATTAACAACAAGCCTGCAGATCTATTCTACAGAGGATCATGTTAATAGATTCTTTTGCAAATCAGCTAAAAGCGCTTCAGATAACATCTGGGTGTAATCCATTCACTCTGGAAAATAACTGGTAAAATCTAAATTTAAATAGACTACTCTGGCAAAAACAGCATCAACTTGAATAAACTTTATGTGAAATCGTGTCAAAAACAAATATTAACTTGCATATTTTCAGACCTTCAGTATTTCACAATACTTTCTTCAAAAAGCATAGTTTGTACCTTTAAATTGAGTTTAATATGTGAGATTACCAACTCCTCTGCTCACATTACAAAGCTCATCTTATTATTATTTTTTTAAAGGTCTATACATGTGTCCATGTACAGCATCTCAAGAGGCAATGTGGGATTACTTGATGTGATTCATCATTGATTTTTATCAACCAAAGATTAATACATGAAACACCAAGATTTAACCCAAACATTTCTGATTGAAATATCATTTATAGTGGATAGAAGCAATGAATTAAACTAGTGCACTGTGATCCTGACCACGTGCAACTGCATCAATTTGAGTGTCAACTTTTACTACAAAGCTTCACTTTCAAACTAATAAATTGAATAGCGATCACACTAGACTTGATCTTTCTAGTGTGGGGGTTACAATATTATGTCATTGCACATTTGCAAGTTAACCACCTTTGCAGATCATCATCAGGATCACATTCATGGTAAAACCCAGAATATACTAGATATACAGCAGGAAGTAGTGGCTAAAGCCATGGCGGAGAGCTTACTGGACCCAGGCCGATCCACCTCCCTCACGATGTGGGTCATGCCGGCCTTGTAGCCCAGGAAGGCAGTCAGGTGCACCGGCTTGCTCGGGTCATCCTTCGGGAAACTCTTGGCCTTTCCCCGGTGGCGGCGGCTCCTCTTGCGGGGTAGGAAGCCCAGAGACCCGTGACGGGGGGCCGAAAATTTCCGGTGAGACTACGGGAGGAGGGCAGAGTTAATAAGATCAAGTTGAATTATTGCAACGTGTCCGTAAGATGCCAATGAGCTAGTCTCGATGCCAAATATTCGCACATCTGTACCTTTTAAATCGTCAGTCATGTCAGAAGTACGCTGGATTCAACTTCTAATAAACGATCTATTAGCATATAATTAGTTGAACCAATTCAATTTTAAAGTGGACAACAACCTTCGCCAAGCAGCCATTTTGGCACCACGGTTGCCGTTGTGGCTCAGCACGCGACCCACAAACTTACATTTTCAAGATTAAAACCTGAAAATAGTTTAGAGAAACTACGATAACATCTCAAACTAAACGTCTGAACTTTGTTAGAGGCATAAAATGTGACGGATTGTTCAGATGATGCGTGGATTGAGAGCGAAGAGGTAAACTCACTCACCATTTTGTCCCCAGTCCGATATGAAAGAGGCCTGAGGAGAGGCGACGTGCTCATATATACCACACCAAGTATCGCGAGATTTCCGGTAAAAACCCGCCCTCGGTCAGTCTGTGTGCAGTTGTTGCAGTGTCCATTAGATGTCGATATTTACCCCTGTCATATAGTTCAAACTACGACAACTGCAATGTTAAATTTAAGTACAAATTCGTTAAAAATTGTTGACAACAGTTCAGCCCAAATGTATCTATTACATCAATTATTTTTTATGTTTGAGACCCTTGATTTACATCATGATGCTACTAATACTGATGTTGAATGACAACAAAATGTAAAAACTGTTTTAAGAGTTTAAACATATTAATAACTAATAGGCCTATTTTCTTTCCTCTAATTATCATCACATTGTACTCTTCACTTGCTGCTCATTTTCTTATCTTAGCAGCCCTCCAATAATGTGAGAAAAAAAACAAATGCTATGATGTTTTTCAAACATAAAGAAAAGTCGAAGTAAAGCCTGTTACAAAAGAAATATATGAAAGTGTCGGTGAAGAATTAAAACACATATTTGGATATGAACTCCTATGCAGTAGTTTGGTCTTAAATTGATGTAAAATCCCCAAAGGAATCACAAATATCTGGTAGAATCATTGCTTGTCGTAAGAAACCAACCAGGAGAAAACAGGGTGAAGAAACAAGCCTATAAAGGATCAGTGGAAGACATGCCTTTGATGGAAACGCTAACACACACACTCAGACTCCAAGAAGCACAACTGGGGGAAAAAACTGGAGGAAATGGACTGAAATGGATATTACAGGATTATGAGCAATTTCTAATATCCTTAAAGCTAAAGCATGGAGTCATATCTCACCTGGTTTTGGTTCTGTGGTCTGTTTTTATGTTTGTATGAGAAAAATGTGTTTTCTAATAAAGATTTCAGTAGAAGACAAACGCCATCTGCAGACCAGCCCATTCGGTAAACCAGTTAAACAACATGTCATGTTTCATGTCAATATGGACAAAAATCCTTCTGAAGAGTTTCTAGGACTTTGAGGCCATTCATTCATTTCCCATCATACACATTCTATGTTCTGATAATAAACTTTGTTTTACCATCAGAAATAATAAATCTTACAACTTATAATCAAGCTGTTTTTTTCGTTTATTAACATTCTATTCAATATAAAAACATTTATATCTTTTGGATTAAGGCAGCTTATGATCCCTATGTTCTATGATCCAGTGTTATGTTTATAGTTTCATCTGATTTCTGGGAGTTAGGCTGCAGATGCAGAAAATCCTCCTTACTGTTTTCATTTCATGCAAGAAACTGAAAATAATTCCTCACAGGGGTTCATCATTGAGCTGAAACTTGTTTGTTACGTGCTATTTATTCCCTTTTTTCTTTGAATCAGAGCAAATCTGTCGGAAACGTGGTTGATCCTCCACAGCTGCAGTGTTGCAACCAATCAATAGAAAGCAATAGAAAGAAAAGCGATGATTGCAGTTGTATGAATGTGTGTGGGTTCCCCTGTATCACTACAGAAGCAGTCTGTACACAGGTTCAGGGTCTTCAGCTCCAGACTCCTGAAACATTGTTCTATAGACCTGAAGGACGCCATACGTTCAGTCTGTGTTGAATCCAGTGCTTCCAGTGTTTGTCAGCACTGACTCCAGGTCAGTCCACTCCTCCAGATTCCTCCTCGTCCAATCAGCACGTCAGCTGCTCTCGATCCCGATTCATGTTCTGGAAAAACGTCTTTCCAAACTCATATGTGCTGATCATGACGGCGCAGGCCGGAGCCACTTTGATCACCCTCGGCATGAAACCTGCAGAGAACAAAAGATGGTTCTGATCCTTCCATCCACTGAGCGGCTCCACCCAATTCAGCCTCGAACCGGTGAACCTGTCACCGTGAGGAAGGACAGCAAACCGCTCAAATCAAATCATCCATCCATCCATTGTCTACCACTTATCCGGGGCCGGGTTGCAGAGGCAGCAGTCTGAGCAGAGTTGCCCAGACTTCCCTCACCCCAGACTCTTCCTCCAGCTCTTCCGGTGGCACCCCAAGGCGTTCCCAGGCCATAGAGAGACATAGTCCCTCCAGCGTGTCCTGGGTCTGCCCCGAGGCCTCCAACCGGAGGGAGGTGTCCGGGTGGCATCCGAAATAGATGCCTGAGCCACCTCAGCTGGTTCCTCTGGATGTGGAGGTGACTGAGCTCCTCCCCCTATCTCTAAGGGGGACTGAGCTCCTCCCCCTATCTCTAAGGGTGACTGAGCTCCTCACCCTATCTCTAAGGGTGACTGAGCTCCTCACCCTATCTCTAAGGGGGACTGAGCTCCTCACCCTATCTCTAAGGGTGACTGAGCTCCTCACCCTATCTCTAAGGGTGACTGAGTTCCTCACCCTATCTCTAAGGGTGACTGAGTTCCTCACCCTATCTCTAAGGGTGACTGAGCTCCTCACCCTATCTCTAAGGGTGACTGAGCTCCTCACCCTATCTCTAAGGGTACGCCCAGCCACCCTACGGAGGAAACTCATTACAGCCGCTTGTATCCGGGATCTGGTTCTTTCGGTCATGACCCATAGTTCATGACCATAGGTGAGGGTAGGAGTGAAGGTCGACCGGTAAATCGAGAGCTTCGCTTTTTGGCTCAGCTCCTTCTTCACCATGACGGACCGATACAACGTCTGCATAACTGCAGACGCTGCACCGATCCGCCTGTCGATCTCACGCTCCATCTTTCCCCCACTCGTGAACAAGACCCCAAGATACTTGAACTCCTCCACCTGTAACAAATCAAATCAATACCTGCAAAAAGGCCCCGGTAGCCCAACTCAGCCCAGATCTCCTTCATCATGAGCCACGTGGACGTCTGCTCCTTCAGGGACACTGAGGAGGAGAAGGAGGAGGAGGAAGAGATCGAGGAGGAGCAGGAGGAGAAGGAGTAAGAGGAGGAGATGGTCCAGTTTTTAATTTCAAAAGTCCGGAATTACAGGCTCACATTCTGCCAAATCCACTTCCTAAAGGTTCTCCAGCAGTTCTAATCGTCTCCACACCTGGACCGACGCCCCAGAAGAGAAGAAAGTGTGTCCTCTCTCTCTCCTGGCTTGTTCCAGGGTTTAAAAAGTGTGTTGCTCCAAGCAGCCAATCAGAAATCAAACCCTATATAGTGTCATCAGGGGTTTAGCCAATCACAATCAAGGTTGGCCCTCATTTTGACTCCTCCCACAATCAGGCAGCTCTGTTCTGGCACATGGCACCACAAGAGGAAGTACTTCCTCCTCTTCCCATAGATGGGCATGTGTGGGCGGAGCCAGTCCAGCTCACACAGACACAGCAGATTCTGAATGCAGCTCCTATGATCCAATATTCAAATGGAGGAGCTGGAAACTTTGAATACGAGGTTTCTGGAGCGACCAGGAGGAGGAGGAGGAGGTGGAATGATGGAGGAGAGGAGAACTTTAAAGAAACTCATGAACTGGTGAAATCCTCTACTTGCAGCGCCGGCCGTCTCCTCTTCTCACATGACGTTTCATAAAACTTCCACTCAGTTTCCTGCACTCACCTCCCAGAGTCTCCATCTCTCCCAGCTGAATCTGCCTCCGAGTCTTCACCACGTCAAACGGCAGCGTGAGGACAGCGGCGAGCTGAGAGAGAGAGAGAGAGAGAGAGAGTGAGAGAGAGAGAGAGAGAGAGGAGGGGGGGGGGGAAACACCTAAAGTCTAACCACAGCTTTTCAGCATTTTCCGTTCCAGAAAGGTTTCACGTTTGAACAACGTGGAGGTTATAGAGGAGGAGGAGAGGTGAACTCACGGCTCCAGAGACGCCCCCCGCTGTGAAGCTGATGGAGAAGTTTCCCTGAGGAGCTCCGGACCGCTCATATAGGCTGGCTTTAACCAACTCATAGTTAAACCAGTACACAGCTGGGGGGGCAGAAACAGATAGAGAGATAGAGAAAGACAGAGACAGAGTGACATTAACTCATCAGAGGCTTTATAATCAATGAATTTATATAAATAACATTATTACACATTATGACCTGAAAACAACAAATTACTTCATATTAGTGAAGGAAAAGTCTGAGGATGACATTTTTCATGTTTTTTTTTTTAAACATCAGCTTGATTTTCATCCTGCTGTTGCTTCAGTCGCACATCATTTCTCTACATTTCAGCTCTGAGCAGGAAGTCTGCTGGTAAATCTCTTTTTTTTGTGTTTTTCTGTGTCATCATGGCAACAACTGGCCACCAGGACGTTGAATAATCATCATTAAACACTAATGACTGGGGGTTGTGGGTGAGTGTAGAAACCTCACCAGAGAAGGGCACGTCTCTGAGCACAGTGGGCCCCCAGCCCCTCCACAGCGACAGCACGCCGTCCTGAGCCATTGCCAAGCGAATGCAGGCCCTCAGCTCGTGGTAGGACAGCCGGCGGGACTGCATCTTGGTCCGGACCAGCTCCAGGGGGCTGATGATCGTCACTGCTCCCACTGCGGCGCAAAAGCTAGTGTCACGACAGAGGAACTTCAAACACGTGGAGGACAAGGCGAGTACGGAGGAGTTGACTCCTGAACTCACGTCTGGCGAGCCCCCCGGCGACCAGGGGGACCAGGCTGCCCTGGAGGGCCGGGCCACCCCGGAGGAAGTCCCCTAGCTGGTCGTAGCACGTGAAGTAGATGATGGTGGCGGGAATGGCCATCACCCTGCACACGCACGCACGCACACACACACACACACACACACAGAAGAAATCAGAAGACATGCTTTGGACCAACTCTCTGACTGACACACTGATAACATATAACAACATAGAACTCCTCAACGTGTAACATGTCCAGCGGCCTCATCTATGAAAGCTGCTGACGCACAGAACCGGTCCTGAGAGAAGTGTACGTCACTTCCCACGCAAAGTTTGTGATTTAAAAATATCTGAACATTGTGGGAGAATGTCCGTACCGGTACGACAACTTTGACCCTTGTGCAGCACATACAGACCTGGTGGTGCTGGTGGTAAGGTGGAGAACTGAAGATTCATCTCATACATTTAATATCTTCAAATATCAGACTTACAGATCCACATAATCATAAACAGCCAAGCTGCAGTGGTAAATGTTTCTTTAGTGGAACTTTACTGCTGAATCAGCAGAACCATGTTCATATGTCATAGTTTCATCTTCTAATAGTACAGAGCGTGGATACAACTGATTGATTATCAATTGTGACAAAGTGTGTAACAATCAGGCTAATTTCAGAGTAAACACATAGATAGCACGGTGACAGCCGTGTGGAGCCCAAAACTGATTCCCACTGACTGTCTGTCTCCAGTCTCTGAGGACGTCGGTTCTATTCCAGCTGCTTTTATTAGGATTTACAGCTATAAGGTACAAATATACTGAACTGTATGTACAAGTGAGTCTCTGGGAAAGTCTCATGCAAAAAACAAACTGCAGTTAACATAATTTACCATGGGTTACATGTGAAATAAAGAAATGATAGATTTTATATTGCTTCTTTTATTATTATACATACATGATATGGTATATTACTATGTTATGGCTGTAAATCCTGATAAAAGCTGCTCACGGTACAGTCATGCACTCAGGACATACTGCTGCTGCAGACAGACGACCTCCTCCTCTACCCTCCGCCGCAACTCTCGAGTGACTGAGGATGAAACACAAGTCCACTGAGCCTTTTCACCGTCCCTGCTCAAATATTTAATTAATACGTTTAATAAACAGATAAAACTGAACTTTATCAGTCTGCTGCGTCTCCAAATTGTCATCAAAATGCCTCCTTTCCTCTCCAACACTGACATGCGCTGGCCGTCACAACCATGATGTCACTCTCCTCTGACCTCCACCTTCAGATCAGATTCTTCTCCTCCACCTCTACAGTCACAGATCTCTCTGAGACACTCACACTATTTCCAGCAGTGACGATGTGCTGCCGATTGTTTTTTTCTTTTATTAGTGATTCCACTACTGTGACACGAAATAATATCCTCTCCTGACCTCCACCTCCTCCGTGACTATTTCTCTCTCCATAAAATTCCTTTTCTTCGTCTGTTCTGTCAGGATTTAGCGTCAAATGCCGGCGATCAACAGGCTGATTGAGATGTAAAAATAATAGATGTAATATGATGAGACACGTTGCATTGATCATTTATGGTAGAAAGTGGGCGTGTCGATGGCAGGAGATGAACTGTCAACCTTTCAGGTAAAAAGTGATTTATAAAAGGAAAGTGCGTGCAGATGTACGTACGCACGGTTTTATTGATCCAAACTTTTTTGGGGGGGGCGCACGCCATTTTCAGTTTTTGGGAGCACGTACATTTCTAGTAGGAATTCTACGCCAGGTTTTATAAATGAGGCCCCTGGTCTCTGGACCACAGCTCCAATGTCGTTCTCTTCACCCCTTAAAGTCTTGTGGACTTTTCCACTTGTACTTCCTCAGTCCTACTCTCCTCTACTCCACTCAGCCTCGGCCGTTTTCCATTTCAATATAGTCCCACAATGGCATGGGCTGAGTCATCAGAGCTTTTCCCCGTGTACAAATCATCACCCTGATGCAATGCGGAATGAGTATCCATTGGCTCAAATAATAAATTAAATAGTGTATATTTTTATATATTTATTAATATTACAACATGTGGATCATTGCGATGGTGCTTCACTGTCCGGTGTTCCGGTTTCACTGGTGCCCCTGTTAACTGGTGACTCCTGCCTCCAGCTGTTAGCAGCAGCTGATGTTAAAATAAGACGAACAAACGCTACGATACTTTAAACTTTAATGGAAATGAGGTTAAACGGCGTTCTCCAGGACAGCTACGGGTTCTGGTCGGGTTTTTAACATCTGCAGTGAAAAGGAGCCGCTGGAGGAAGAGGGTCATCAGTTAACAGGGGAACCAGTTAATCCTAAACACCGGTGGTCTGGCGGCTGGGAGACGTCCTGATCCAAGTAGCGTGTTGCTCCATCCAGCTCCAGAATCGTCTGGTCGCCTCCAGACAGAGAAACGTCTGCAGCTCTTCACTCCTCCACTGGTTGGTTTCTCTCTGGTTCTGATCCACTTTAAAAATGGTGGCTGAATGAGACGCCTTCTGACTCATCTGTGTTGTGATGCGCTGGCCAATCAGAGGCTGCCATCTGCCGGGCGTCACACTGTCTACTGGCCTCAGCTCACTGGGAACCTGGGAACCAGGTCCCTGGTAGTAGTAACCCAAACCCCTAACACGTAGTGCAACAGTAGCGTCCAGTTGAGTAGGGCTGAGGAGGAGCTAGTGGAAAAGCCCCATTGTTCTGGTCTTTATCTGGACTGAGTCTCTGGTGAGATGGTCTAGACTACAATCCCAGAATCTAGTGGAGGTCTAGGTTTGGGACTCACAGAGTCGGAGGAAGTCCACTCCACAGAGACCGGAGACCCTCCTGGCGGCTGATCTTCACCAAGGCATCCTGCAGGGCCAAGCAACGCAACACATCAGTAAAACAAGACAAAATGAGGCGTCCGGGACAGGAAGTGAGGCGGCACTGCTCACCAGAGTCCCGCTGAAGTGCGTGGGGGTTTGGTACCAGCTGGTACAGCTGGTCCGGTTCTGGCACACGTAGATGTGACGTATCAGGCTGTTACAGTACAGGAAACACTTCCCTGTATGGCAACACCACAAACCGTCCCGTCACGTTCTTCCACGCAAACAACACACACTTGTTCTATTTTCAGTGAGCACTGGCAGAGTCAAGGACAGAACAGAGAAAGTCCTACAGATAACAGGGTTTGTTCTGGTGAACTGGTTTCTGGGTAATATTTACAAGGAGAAGCAGCATGACTCAGCAAAAATCTAAACAAGGGCATTTTACCATCGACACGCACGCACGGCATAAACGCATAAACACACAAGCCACTGCGGCCTCAGATACTCACACTTGGATGGGCGGTTCACTTTACCCCAGTGGGCAGATTCACAGCTCGAAGCTACAGAGAACAGAGGAGTGTTTAGTACGTTCATTGTTCAGTGTGCTGAGTGTTGCAGGCCAAGCAGAAGCTGCTTTTAGACAGTAAGGTCCCAGGTGTGTGGCTCCTCCCTACCTCGATGGAAGGGCGTCTGCTGAGCCTGCAGCCGGATCTTCACAACGTCCAGCGGCGTGACTGCAGAAAGAGCAGAGTCGGGATCAGCCGCATCGGCGGAGGAAACCAACTCACATTTTAGTGGCCAATATCTCACCAAACAAGGATGTGAGGAGCGCTCCGGAGCCGGAGGCCAGCATCTGCTGCACGGGAGTGATGGTGACCGCTGGGGCCGGGCAGTCCGCCACCGGGGCCCGCTCCCCCATCCTGCCCACCTGTCACACCAGACAGAACACAGTACGCTGCGGTGACGGTCACAGAGGAGATTCCTGGCAGCAGTAAGAGGAGCTGTGTGGCTCGCTTATGTAAAAACCAGGAGGTTGGAGGATCACTGTCCTGTCCTGTCATGTCAGGAGGTCATGTTACAGTCATCAGACCAATGGATGACATGTTACAGTCATCAGACCAATGGATGTCATGTTACAGTCATCAGACCAATGGATGACATGTTACAGTCATCAGACCAATGGATGTCATGTTACAGTCATCAGACCAATGGATGTCATGTTACAGTCATCAGACCAATGGATGACATGTTACAGTCATCAGACCAATGGATGTCATGTTACAGTCATCAGACCAATGGATGACATGTTACAGTCATCAGACCAATGGATGTCATGTTACAGTCATCAGACCAATGGATGACATGTTACAGTCATCAGACCAATGGATGACATGTTACAGTCATCAGACCAATGGATGTCATGTTACAGTCATCAGACCAATGGATGACATGTTACAGTCATCAGACCAATGGATGTCATGTTACAGTCATCAGACCAATGGATGACATGTTACAGTCATCAGACCAATGGATGTCATGTTACAGTCATCAGACCAATGGATGTCATGTTACAGTCATCAGACCAATGGATGACATGTTACAGTCATCAGACCAATGGATGTCATGTTACAGTCATCAGACCAATGGATGACATGTTACAGTCATCAGACCAATGGATGTCATGTTACAGTCATCAGACCAATGGATGACATGTTACAGTCATCAGACCAATGGATGACATGTTACAGTCATCAGACCAATGGATGTCATGTTACAGTCATCAGACCAATGGATGACATGTTACAGTCATCAGACCAATGGATGACATGTTACAGTCATCAGACCAATGGATGACATGTTACAGTCATCAGACCAATGGATGTCATGTTACAGTCATCAGACCAATGGATGTCATGTTACAGTCATCAGACCAATGGATGTCATGTTACAGTCATCAGACCAATGGATGTCATGTTACAGTCATCAGACCAATGGATGACATGTTACAGTCATCAGACCAATGGATGTCATGTTACAGTCATCAGACCAATGGATGACATGTTACAGTCATCAGACCAATGGATGACATGTTACAGTCATCAGACCAATGGATGTCATGTTACAGTCATCAGACCAATGGATGACATGTTACAGTCATCAGACCAATGGATGTCATGTTACAGTCATCAGACCAATGGATGTCATGTTACAGTCATCAGACCAATGGATGTCATGTTACAGTCATCAGACCAATGGATGACATGTTACAGTCATCAGACCAATGGATGTCATGTTACAGTCATCAGACCAATGGATGACATGTTACAGTCATCAGACCAATGGATGTCATGTTACAGTCATCAGACCAATGGATGACATGTTACAGTCATCAGACCAATGGATGACATGTTACAGTCATCAGACCAATGGATGTCATGTTACAGTCATCAGACCAATGGATGACATGTTACAGTCATCAGACCAATGGATGTCATGTTACAGTCATCAGACCAATGGATGACATGTTACAGTCATCAGACCAATGGATGACATGTTACAGTCATCAGACCAATGGATGTCATGTTACAGTCATCAGACCAATGGATGACATGTTACAGTCATCAGACCAATGGATGACATGTTACAGTCATCAGACCAATGGATGACATGTTACAGTCATCAGGCCAATGGATGACATGTTACAGTCATCAGACCAATGGATGACATGTTACAGTCATCAGACCAATGGATGACATGTTACAGTCATCAGACCAATGGATGACATGTTACAGTCATCAGACCAATGGATGACATGTCACAGTCATCAGACCAATGGATGTCATGTTACAGTCATCAGACCAATGGATGACATGTTACAGTCATCAGACCAATGGATGTCATGTTACAGTCATCAGACCAATGGATGACATGTTACAGTCATCAGACCAATGGATGACATGTTACAGTCATCAGACCAATGGATGACATGTTACAGTCATCAGACCAATGGATGTCATGTTACAGTCATCAGACCAATGGATGACATGTTACAGTCATCAGACCAATGGATGACATGTTACAGTCATCAGACCAATGGATGACATGTTACAGTCATCAGACCAATGGATGACATGTTACAGTCATCAGACCAATGGATGACATGTTACAGTCATCAGACCAATGGATGACATGTTACAGTCATCAGACCAATGGATGTCATGTTACAGTCATCAGACCAATGGATGTCATGTTACAGTCATCAGACCAATGGATGACATGTTACAGTCATCAGACCAATGGATGTCATGTTACAGTCATCAGACCAATGGATGACATGTTACAGTCATCAGACCAATGGATGACATGTTACAGTCATCAGACCAATGGATGACATGTTACAGTCATCACAGGAATGGACTTGGGCTGCAACAACAAATCGGTTAAATTCTAATACATTTGATTATTAAAAGTGTTGAAAATCAATTTAATTATATTGAATTTAATTATCGATTTGTTGTGTCACGCGATTTATGCGTCACTAGGCCGGCATTCACTCTCTCGGAAACATCAAAGTTGCGGCGCAGCACTCAAGCTAACGGCTAGCCGCCGGAGCGCGCTCAGATGGGGGGAGATGTCAACGGAAGCCGACTGGCGTTTTCTCTCGGAAACAACACGAAAGTTGCGGCGCAGCACTCGAGCTAACGGCTAGCCGCCGGAGCTCAGATGCGGGGAGACAAAATAAAAGAAGTAGTGCAAAGCGGAGGATGTAAACAACCACAGAGGATTCATATGGTCTTCTGCCCAGCTCAGGTAATCGTTGCAACATCACATATCTGTGCAGCTCTAAGCCCCGCCTACTTTCTGGAGGAAACACACCGGATTTGCTCTGCTTTACTTTACTTACTGCTTTACCTTACTGCTCCATACAGCCCTTTGAGCTTGTAAAAATATTGACACTTTCATTCCATCCACTGACCACAACAAAGAAAAACTTTGAAGTGTCAATAAATGTTATTATAGCAATATTTTACCAGTCTGGTCACTCAGGATGAAGCTGGACTGTACGTGGTCCCTGGAATTATCTTGTATAGATCTTATATACAGTACATGTGTATATATGTATTTATATTGTATTCGTTCAGTTATGTGCTTTTAAATAATCAGAACAGATTTCATGTTTGGTTCGTTCAATATCAACTGGTCCTACATATTTGAAATGTTTTCTTTAACCAATTCATCAATTAATCGAAAAAATAATCAATCAATTATTGAAATAATTGTTAGATGCAGCCCAAGGTCAACATTAAAACCAATTTTAATGAAACATCTCACAACCTCACCACCTCCTCACCTCCACTATACCACCTCCTCACCTTGTTCCTCACCTCCTCCTCACCCCCTCCTCACCTCCACCTCACCACCTCCTCACCTCCACTATACCACCTCCTCACCTTGTTCCTCACCTCCACCTCACCACCTCCTCACCTGCATCTCACAACCTCACCACCTCCTCACCTTGTTCCTCACCTCCTCCTCACCCCCTCCTCACCTCCACTATACCACCTCCTCACCTTGTTCCTCACCTCCACCTCACCACCTCCTCACCTGCATCTCACAACCTCACCACCTCCTCACCTTGTTCCTCACCTCCTCCTCACCCCCTCCTCACCTCCACTATACCACCTCCTCAACTTGTTCCTCACCTCCACCTCACCACCTCCTCACCTCCACCTCACCACCTCCTCACCTCCACTATACCACCTCCTCACCTTGTTCCTCACCTCCACCTCACCACCTCCTCACCTGCATCTCACAACCTCACCACCTCCTCACCTTGTTCCTCACCTCCTCCTCACCCCCTCCTCACCTCCACTATACCACCTCCTCAACTTGTTCCTCACCTCCACCTCACCTGCATCTCACAACCTCACCACCTCCTCACCTTGTTCCTCACCTCCTCCTCACCCCCTCCTCACCTCCACTATACCACCTCCTCACCTTGTTCCTCACCTCCTCCTCACCCCCTCCTCACCTCCACTATACCACCTCCTCACCTTGTTCCTCACCTCCACCTCACCACCTCCTCACCTGCATCTCACAACCTCACCCCCTCCTCACCTCCACTATACCACCTCCTCACCTTGTTCCTCACCTCCACCTCACCACCTCTTTACCCCTCCTCACCCCCTCCTCACCTCCTCCCTACCCCTCCTCACCCCCTCCCTACCCCTCCTCACCCCCTCCTCACCTCCTCCCTACCCCTCCTAACAAACATTTCAGTTTTCCTGCTTCAGCTGTGATCCAGGAGTTGGTTTAGATTGAGCCCAGTTCACACGGCAGGATTATAAAATTGTCGGCAGATTTCCCAAACCTGAGAGACCACACACACGGCGATAAATAATCACAGGTGTAACAGTGTTGGTCGTACTGTGTGTGTTGTGCAGCCACTGAGCAACATCAACACACCACACATGAACTGATTTCACTCACGAACATCCCCAGATCAGACGGGAAATCTCACAAAACCTTGTGAGATCAAGCATGATTCCAGAGTCAACAAACCTGGCGGATGAAGAGGATGCAATGGCGATCGTTTGTGGTGTGTGTGGGTTTTTTTCCCCTCCGAAAAAAACAGATTTTAAAAAGAAGAGGCATTCGTTCGTCATGACAACTGTTTTGATTTTTGGATTCTCCGCCTGCTTCCAGTCCGGCCAACACGTCACCTTACTTTCTGATTAGCTACGTGTCACAGTCAACAGGCTCGTTGCGTCTTCCCCTCGGGGTCCACCACACACGGTGAGAACTCAGGTCAAAACAATCCAACATGTTGAATATCCCCGATCTCAGATCGGAGCGGTTCTGACATCCTTCCGAGCAGACAAGAGCAGCCTTAACACACCACACACGGTAGGAATATCTGATAATATTATTTTATGATGATCTGAGCGTCTTTAAGATTGTCGGAAGGAGAGAATCAGGGTCAACGTCGGCCTAATTATCCTGCCATGTGAACCGGTCTTTAGTGGCAGTATTATTGACCCCCCAGAGGAAAAGCCGGTGTCCAACTACACGTGACGACCAGAGAGTCTCTGGATCAATAAATAAGTGCGATTCATCACATCCCAGCCTGAGAGTATCAGGAAACAGGAGATTACAAATAGGAAATGCACACCGCCGTGAGATTATCTCAGGATGAACCAACAAGACAAATCACAAAAATAAAAAATCTCCCAATCATCTTCAGATTCCATCAGGATATAGCAGTGTGCTAGCAGCAGACGGCTAACCCAGCTTAGTTAGCAGTTTTTTCAAAAATTTGGTAAAATACATACATACATGTATATACATACCAATAAATATCAGGAGATTAAAGATAATTTATCTAACTAGAAGAAAGGATGGAAAGCAATTCACTGGGATTATTAAACATCCCAGGTTCACTAAATAGAATAGAAATACTTTATTAATCCTAGAGAGAATTTCTTTAAATATGGAGATATCCAGGAGAAAAGAATGAATCCATGAGAAAAATTATCGCTGTTAACAGATGAGACAAGAAAAACTACGTTTTTCAGTGGGACATTTCACATCCTCTACCAACCAGGAGAAGCTGAGAAATGAGAAAAACATAATAATAGTTTATAACACAGATTTAGGTAGTGATAATGTCAATCAAATAAATACCAAGAGATTAAAGAAAATTATTCATAGTAGAAATACAAGAGTATATTTATGTTACGAACTGATGGAAACTGTCTGAATGAGATCAATGATATCTTACCCAAATGAACAAAACGTGATGAGACTTAATGAACAACAACTTTGTTCATGAAGCTCATATTATTGATCGAAACATGCTTGATACGTTATGTTCTTTTTATCACGCGGTACCATGAAAGTAAATTATGACAACCTTTATAACCTCGTTATAAATTGCAGCAGGAGCGATCATCTCCAGGTGTATTTAGTGGTTCTATCAGACACGTCACATCAGATCTTTGTCATTATTTAGCCTTTACATGAGCTCGGAGCAGGTTAGCATGTCAGCTAACAGGCCAACGACACTCACCTCTACTGCGGCTGCCGGAAGCGTTGTGAAACTCGGGTGTCTTCACCCATGTCGGTTAAATAAACGTTACCAAAGAGCAAGAAGAGTCCTCCATGCGTTCTCCGAGGCTCCAGCACCGCATGTAAACATGATGTGCGGGGCTGCGGAGCACAGCCCGAGTGCCTGAGGGGCCCATCCTGCGGGACACACACTGCGCACGGGGAGCGCAGATATCAGCAGCGCATGCGGTCGACGAGCCCCGGCTATTGGTGGCAACAGATGTTTTGGAGATCAGCGCTTTAGGATTGACTTGGCTCTGCCCCCTCCCGAAAGCCTCTGAATTTTGAAACGTGTAAAAGACTCAAAGTATCTCACTGATAGATATAAAACATATATCTGCGATCTCACTGACATTATTTTTTTTAATGAATAAGTTTTTCATTTTTAAATAGCCCTTAGTGCAGGGAGCGCCAACATCTTTGTTTGGGAGAGTTCGGTGGTCAATATTGACAACAATGTGCTGGGCTGACTTTATCATCACACTGTCTACAACAAACAACATTCTTCTTTACTTATAAAGTTGCTTTTGTTGTTGTTGTTGTTTTTTCCTTCCTGTTTTTGTTTGTTTTTGTTCTGTTTTTGTTTTTATTTTGTTTTTGTGTGTTTGTTTGTTTGTTTGTTTTGTTTGATGTCCTTTTGTTTTTGCTTTTGTTATAATTGTTGTGATTACTTTGGTTTTTGCTCTGTTGTTGTTCAGGCTGGTTTAATCTCATGGCAGTTGGAAAATATTTAGATCACTGTGATTACTGTATTATTAAAAAGAAGAAAAAAATGTAGTAGCACTAAACAAGGGTATTATATGTATCTCCCCACCAAGTCTTTCTCTCCTCTCCTCTCCTCTCCTCTCCTCTCCTCTCCTCTCCTCTCCTCTCCTCTCCTCTCCTCTCCTCTCCTCTTCTCTCTATCCTTTCACCCCAACCGGTCTGCAGAATTCCTCCACCTCTGACTCTGGTTTCTGCAACGGTTTCTTCCTGTTGGGGGAGTTTTTCCTTTCCACAGTCGCAAACACACCTGCTTGCTCATGTGGATATGCTGGGCTTTTCTATTAAAAAAAAAAAAAAAAAAAAAAAAAGGATGCAATGTTTTATTGTGCCACAATGGATAAATCTGCTGTTTAGGTGAATTTAACTGCATTTCTGGTGTCCAATTTATACAAATAAAACTTTTATTTTTGCATGAAGAAAAAATAAATAAATAAAATAAAATAAAATAAAATAAAATAAAATAAAATAAAATAAAATAAAATAAAACAAAACAAAACAAAACAAAACAAAATAAAATAAAATAAAATAAAATAAAATAAAATAAAATAAAATAAAATAAAATAAAATATTATTTGTTCATATTATGAATACACCAATGTTGAAATTGTCATAATGTGTGTGTGCTCTTTCAAATAATTCAACTATATTACTTTCATTGACCATAAAGTATTGTAATGACCAGTGTCAATCATTGTTCATTGTTCAGTTAGAAATTGTGTAATCGTTTCTCACTGTTTATGTTGTTGCGGTTGTCACGGTGATGGGATGAGCGGGCACCTGGGAGGAGGGGCCAGAAACAGGGAATACTGGGAAGGCAGAGGGAGGGAAGCGGAGGCGAATGAATGACAGATGTGTTTTTGCAGTGTTCTGTATTTCTGCTGGCGTGGTTATGGCTGACAGTGACCATTTTATACACGAAATACACGGCGATTGGATGCCAATCAGTGTGTACTTCTTGGGACAAAGAGAAGACATTACAGTATGGATGGCAGAACAAATATATAACAATATCAACACAGTGATCAACATTGCTGATATCTGAAAACACATAATCATGCAATAGTACTAGTACTAGTACTTCATGGTCAATGAAAGTAATGTAGTTGAATTATTTGGTTATAATGTAAAGTGAGAGAGCATTGCTCCTGAATTATTATTTAAATCATTATGTTGGAATCAAAGACTTTTAAAATTGACTGTTTTTCTAACAGTGACAAATAAAATATTTCAATTCAAATCAATGTACGTACTCTTCATTAAATTCTCCCAATACTCCGCCCGGAAGAACAGGCTTTGTTTCCAGGGGACCATATTTTCTGACGGAAACAAAGCAGAACCAAATGATGGATGAAAGAGCACACACACATTATGACAATTTCAACAGAGTGATCAACATTGCTGATATCTGAAAACACATAATGACATTAATCATGCAACAGTACTTTACTTACGTCTCATTAAACTCTTCTTAATAGCAAAAACTGTTGTCCTTCCAGGTGCCAAGTCCATCAGAAAATATGGTCCCCTGAAAACAGCGACTGCTCTCCGACCGCTGCGCCCTTACATTGTGGCTTTTGTTGTGTCGTGTTGTATTGTGGATTTTGTTGGTGTGTTGTGGCTTTTGTCGGTGTGCTGTGTTGTTGGCCCTTCTGGGCCACCGTAAGAAAAAAAATTGAATCGTGATTAAACTTTTGGCCTAAAATAATTTCTTTCTCATAATTTTGATAGACAACCTTTATTAAGATTGATTAAAGCACCAGAATTTAAAGTTTGAAAAACAGAAATATTTACTGAAGGTCAAAATTAAATGTGTGCTGCACACATCTTTATACTTTAATTACTTTATATTAAATATGAATGGATTGGACACAAGAAGGTGCTCTATCCATCTCTATAAAAGACACTTTCTTTGTAGGACAAACATGTTCCTGTGTTTATGTTTGTGTTTATGTTTGTGTTGGTGTCAGTGTGACTGAAAGAGGAATGCTGATGAGATGAAGCATTACCAGTTGGATGAAGAGTGAAATAAGAAGCTCGTTTCACTTCTTACATCGTAAATCTGACTCCAGAGGATTCAGTGCCTCACCAGCCAGGAGCCTCACTGCACGTCGCTGGAGTTAGGAGGGACATTTCAGACGCCCATTGATTATTGAGGTCAAACCCACCTCACATCCTGCTGTGTGAATGGCTGCCAAAGCTGCGCCTGGTCAGTTTTGAAGTGGCAATTTGTTAATTACATATTAAGTTACATTTGTGGAAAATGTGGCGCTTTTATCACAAAATGCAAATAAGTTTGCTATGCTGCCCCACAATAGGTAAAATAACTAAATTCACTCTGAAAAGAACTTGGATTTTAATTCGTACAGGGTACTTTTTATTGAAGGGCTTCATTTATCGTATTTCCGGTTGACGTCACGTCACCCTGACGTGTTTACGTCACGTCACCCTGACGTGTTGACGTTCGTTTGTTTTGAAGTATGATTCATCCTTGCCAAGATGGCCATGCACCTGTCCCTCCGGAGAGCCTCCCTCTCCGCGTAAACAAGAAGAGTCTGCTAAGAAGCCATAAAGACGGCGAGTTGTGAAGGTGGCGGCGGCCTGAGGCTCCTCCACATGTCCGCCGAGGAGCTGTCGGCCTCGGACAGCGAGGCGGCGCTGGCCGGGGCCGGCGAGCGCTGGGCGCCGGTGGGCGCAGTGGCCTGTCCCGAGGAGGATGAGAGCGGCTCGGGCAGCGGCCGCCAGACGCGGCACGGAGGCTCGTCCTCGGCCGGCGGCGGGGAGGAGATGTCGGCGAGGCTGCGGAAGCTGGAGGAGGAGCAGGAGCTGCTGAACTCCTCTCTGCTCGCGCTCACGTCGCACTTCGCGCAGGTGCAGTTCCGCCTGAAGCAGATCGTACACGCGCAGAGCGAGGAGAAGGAGCGCATGCTAGCCGAGCTCGAGGAGTTCGCCTTCCGCGGCTGCCCGCACGTCGTGGGCTGCCGGGCGGTGGACGCCTCCCAGCTGGAGAATTCGGTGAGGACTCCCCACCTAGTGGTGTGTGTGTGTATTGGTGTGTGTGTGGTGGTGTTGGTGTGTGGTGGTGTTGGTGTATAATGGTGTTGGTGTGTGGTGGTGTTGGTGTATAATGGTGTTGGTGTGTGGTGGTGTGTGATTGTGTTGGTGTACTCGATACGATATACTCGTATCGTGTGAACGTTTGTATCTAAATACAGATTCATATCCATTCATCTCCACGTGCTTACTATTTATATTTATTGTACTTATCCTACACTTTGCCCCCCCCCCCCCCCCCATCATAGTTTATTTGCCTTGTATCTCATCCTACTGTATATTTTGCTCCCCTTAGAACTTATTATACTTTATTGTAGTTTGTGATTTTTATATTATTTTTAGTCCTATTTGGTAGTCATTGTATATAAGATACCTCTATTCTTGTTTGAACATTCCTTGTCTTTCCTTTCCTCATGAGTGTCCTTAAGAGCTGAATGTTATGAGTAAATTTCTCCACTGTGAGATCAATAAAGGCTTATCTTATCTTATATATATATATATATATATATATATATATATATATATATATATATATATATATATAGTAGGTGATAGAGACGGACCTTGATTGTGGCATTGTAATATATTCAGAACTAAATACTACATTGTAACGTGTACATTTAGCTTCTTGACAGTAATATATTTCCTTTTCTCCCTGACATTTGTATACAGATGTATTTTCTTGCTTTGTTAAAAAGTTGTCTTTTAATGCAATAGCTTCTTTTCATTGGTGATGGTTTTCACTTGTACTTGTACTTCACTACGTGTACTAGTTTATCCCCTTGTAGTTTCACATTGCTTCTATCTGCAGCCTAAACTGAGCAGCTGTAGACTGTGAACTGTAAATACTTTCTATTCTCCTCTTATTAGTGTTTAATAGAATATTAGAGGTTGTTAGTTCTCTGCAGGCGTCCTATAGCTCAGTACAACACTTTACAATGTCACAGTCACACTGAATTAAACTGCTGAGGGAACAAGCAGGATTGTCAATACTTATATCAAAACCAATATTTTCACAGTAAAGAGTATTTTATTCAATGAAAAGCATGAATGATGCGCAGTTATCCAAACGCGTGTCAACATTTTAGAAATGAAAAACTAGGTTGATCACAGATCTATAGGTATTCTGCAGATATAACATCCTTCTCTGTTTCAGCCTTTGAATGCGTCAGGATGAGGCAGAGAATTATGAACCAATCAGAGTCCTCCTTTCAAAACGTATAGACCACATGGCATCAATTGACCAATCATGTTGCTCCTTACAGGGCATGATACAAACCAGCCGATAATTCACTATATTTTGGTGAAAAAATATGAATTCAGACAAGATTAGGTGTTGTTATTCACATATATAACAACATGTCTGCTATTTTGTCGTCTTTTCTGAAAATCGAACGTCCAAATGCCTAAAACCATGTGCATCACTGAGTTTTCATGTGTGTCTCAGTGAAAGTTTTCTTTTCAACCCAGTTTAATTTATTTTGTCATTTTCATTCTTTGGCTCTTTTTTTTTTTTTTTTTTTTTTACTTTTGTTGCTTGTTTCTTGTCTCATTTAATTTTTTTTATGTGATTTTGTGTGTTTCTATTGGTTTTGTGTGTTTCTGTTGGGAAATGTCAGAGTTTAAGCAGAAAAGTAGAAAACAGAAATTGGAATATTTTCCCCCTGGGTGGTAAAAATGATAGGAAATGAAAAAAGGCGTCCTGAAAGATTGTGTGTCTCTGGCGTCAGAAAAGGCAAGTGAGGCCCCGTGCACACAGTGTTTCAAGTGAAAACGCAGAGTTTTGCATTGTTGTGTTTCAACTGCAGCACTGGGAGTACAATGTGTGAAACCCTGAAAACGAGCGCCGTTGTGTAAACGAACCCCCAAAACCCGATGGAAATGTAGCATTTTCACTTGAAATTGTCAGCGTGCGAACATGACGGAACCGCTCTGCTTCTGAGTTCTTTCATCTCATGACTTGCGTCTGTCTCGCTGCTGCTGCTTTGTTCCCTCACATTTCTTATCTGTGGTGGAAAACCGTGTCTGTGCAGCGGCTGTGAAGTGGCTGGTGGGCTCACAGCGATGCCACACTTGTCTTTCCACCACACCTTCTTTCCATTTGGCCGTTGCCTCCACTCAATTCTGCTGCGTGAAATCCTCCCCGTGGTTTCTACCTGGTCAAGGTGTTTTTCTTCTCATCTGTTCTTGCATGCGTTACTGGCAGGGCGATCTGGTGAGTATCAAATCTCATGTCTGTTTCAGAGACGTTACCGATGACTGCGAGAACGACGTTTTATCCCACCGTCGAACTGAGTCATGCTACAAATTGCATGATTAGCACTTCAGTGCCATTTGCTACGTTACCATTGGTTTTGTTGCACATTAAACTAATAAAGCTGCAGAGCTTCTTTTTTTTCCATCTCTTCACCCAGCCAACGGTTAGCATTAGATAACGGCCAGTTCAGCCTTGACAAATGTTTAGTGTTAGTGTTTGGATTAGCTTGAGGATTAGTTAGCCTTAGCATTAGCTGAAGTTAACTTTCAGCTTTAGCATTAACCAATGCTAACTGTCAGCTTTAGTGTGAACTGATGCTAACTGTCAGCCTTAGCATTAGACGAAGCTGAGTGTCTTCTTTAGCATTAGCCAAAGCTAGCTGTCAGCTTTAGTGTTAACTGATGCTAACTGTCAGCCTTAGCATTAGACGAAGCTGACTGTCTTCTTTAGCATTAGCCAAAGCTGACTGTCTTCTTTAGCATTAGCCAAAGCTAACTGTCTTCTTAAGCATTATCCAAAGCTAACTGTCTTCTTTAGCATTATCCAAAGCTAACTGTCTTCTTTAGCATTAGCCAAAGCTAACTGTCAGCTTTAGTGTTAACTGATGCTAACTGTCAGCCTTAGCATTAGCCAAAGCTGACTTTCTTCTTTAGCATTAGCCAAAGCTAACTGTCTTCTTTAGCATTAGCCAAAGCTAACTGTCTTCTTTAGTGTTAACTGATGCTAACTGTCAGCCTTAGCATTAGCCAAAGCTAACTGTCTTCTTTAGTGTTAACTGATGCTAACTGTCAGCCTTAGCATTAGCCAAAGCTAACTGTCTTCTTTAGCATTAACCAATGCTAACTGTCAGCTTTAGCGTGAACTGATGCTAACTGTCAGCCTTAGCATTAGACGAAGCTGAGTGTCTTCTTTAGCATTAGCCAAAGCTAACTGTCAGCTTTAGTGTTAACTGATGCTAACTGTCAGCCTTAGCATTAGCCAAAGCTGACTGTCTTCTTTAGCATTAGCCAAAGCTAACTGTCAGCTTTAGCATTAGCCAAAGCTAACTGTCTTCTTTAGCATTAGCCAAAGCTGACTGTCTTCTTTAGCATTAGCCAAAGCTAACTGTCAGCTTTAGCATTAGCCAAAGCTAACTGTCTTCTTTAGCATTAGCCAAAGCTAACTGTCTTCTTTAGCATTAGCCAAAGCTAACTGTCAGCTTTAGCAGTAACCGTTTTGAACCGTCAGCTTTAGCCAAAGCTGACTGTGTTCTTCAGCATTATCCAAAGTTAACTGTTAACATTGGTGAAATGTAAATGCTAAAACTGTTGTCGCTAACAGGCAGCCACTATATCACTATGCCATTGAACTCCTGTTTACTGGAAGGGGAGCTTCATTCTTTCTGAAGTGCCTCTTTCGGAAGTTGCGTTAACATTAGCCTGCATTCACAGAGGCTGCGATGAGCATTAGAAGCTGTCAGTGGAGGTTGGTGTCATGATCACGTTCATTGAGGAGTCGGTGTTGTTGGAAAGCAGCTGCCGTGTGTTTGTTCAGACGGAGCGAGAGAAGCGGGAGCGCCTGGAGGCTCAGAGGGAGAAACAGAAGGACCTGATCTTCCAGCTGAAGACGCAGCTGGATGACCTGGAGCGCTTCGCCTACCAGGAGGGCAGCTACGACTCGCTGCCGCAGTCCATCGTCATGGAGCGGCAGAAGGTGGGACGAGCACATACCGGACTGGACAAGAGCAAACTCTTGGAGCACTTTGATTGAAAATGCTTTTGCTCCAAAAGTTATTCTCCCAATTCGAGTCTTTTTTTTTTTTTAATGTTCCACCTTTCAAACCGTTTCCCATAAAATTCTATCTTCAATTCACTGAAAACAATTTCAAGGTTTTTCGTTTTGCTTGAAAATATTATATATCTATCTATTTTTTTTACTATACATACACACACCCTTAGAAACTGGCATCCTATATTTAAACATGCCTGAAAATTGGAAGGAGGAAGTCAAAATTCTAATTCTCCAGTGTGTGATACTTATCCTATTTAATCATCTTCCTGTTTTAAAAATCTAGTTTTATGTAATAAAAATGGTTATAAGTATATCATAATATCAAAGGCATAATAAATATATATACAACTCTACACCAAACACACACACATGTATACTTTCATTTTTTTACAGATTTTATTCTACTTTTAGAGCTTTTATAAACAATGTGTAAATTACATTTGGTTAGAATGACTTGACAAGTGATTAGAGCTTAAATGAACACACATTTTTTACCTATTTAATAAGATGTCCTGATATATTATGTTAGTGAATTTATTATTTACTGTCAAATGTTAGAAATACTACCAGAAATCTCTTAAATGTAAAACGTTCATCATTATGTACTATTTGAAGGAATAGTACATAGTTTTCTTCAAGGAAGGCTGTGTCTATTTAGTTTTTTTTTCCTTTCGTGTACAGTGTTTCTGGTTTTAATAAGTCCAAGAACACCTTCTGTAAAGCGCTGCAGGCTGAGCGCAGTGAGGACGGCGTTTCCAGGAAGAGAAGTTCAGCTTTTGTTTTTCCTGACTGAAGTTTCCTCGTCGTGGTATTTGGTAAAGACGTGACACTGACAAGTTCGACTGGATACAGGTTGAACATGTTTTACCAGGAGTCTTCTGTTTAGACCAAAACGACTATTTTCATGCAAAACTTAATGATCTAAAATAGAGAAAAAAATGTCTCAAACAAAATTGATATTCATACAAATAAGGTTCCATTAATGAAGTGTCACAGCTTCAATGTCGAGCTCTTTTATTACATTTGAGCTGTTGTGGCTATTTAAAATAAATAAATAAAACTCCTGGATTTTCCCACTTGAGCTCTTTCACACATTCTGGCGATTTTGTCCTCTTTCGCTGTTTTTAGCTGCTGCACGTTTTCAATGGTTGCAGCACTTTTAGCTGCACTTGCTATTTGTTTCTTTTTGACATTTTTTTTCCCCTTGATTTATTTTATTTTTTCCCCATTTTTCTTTATTTCAGTTTGCTATATTTTCCCCATTTTCTTTTCTTCCTTGTCCGTTATTAATAATTTTTTCTCAGTGTAAATTTTTTCCCCTTTACTGTATATGTTTTATTTATTTCTTCATCATTTCTTCTTGTTTTCCTCCTATCTATTTTCTCTTTTCCTTCATCCATTTTCGGTTTTTCTATCATTTATTGTTTTTCCGTTTTCATCTATAATTGTATTGTTTCCCATTTTTCTTCTCTTTTGATCTATTCCTAAAGGTTATGGCAGACTTTGCTGTTTTACCTTCTTTATCTGTTTTCATCCTGGAGTCTCGGCCATTCCTGAAAATCAGTGTGGAAGGCAAATAAAAGCTAAATGAAAGCCAATGTTTATTGTGGAAGCTTCAGTTGGCAGCTGCAGTTCCACACGTGGCTCCAGGGCTGCGGGTTGCAGGCTCCTGCTTTACACCACATCAACGCTTTGGCCTGAAGTGCGATTGAAAAAAAATGTGTTTGCTCTTTCAGGTCATCATCGACGAGCTGATCAAGAAGCTGGACGTGAACCTGAACGAGGACATCGGGAACCTGTCACCGGAGGAGCTGAGGCAGAGGGTGGACGCCGCCATCGCTCAGATCGTCAACCCAGCCCGGGTCAAAGAGCAGCTGGTGGATCAGCTCAAGACGCAGATCAGGGACCTGGAGATGTTCATCAACTTCATCCAGGGTGCTCCGTCCTCTCTGCACTTCACCTCGTCCTCTGTCCCCCCCCCCAGGTTTTATTCATCTCCTCCTCTTCTCCTAGACGAGGTGGGCAATCCTCTGCTGTCGGAGGGGAACAGCCAGCAGCCACGAGCCGCGGCCAATGGCAGAGCTGCCGGAGTCAAGAAGAACGGTCAGTCGCCTCGGACACTTCAGACTTTCCTCCGATTCTGACAAAGTCCCACCAGAGTGCACGTGGTTTTCTGCCCGTTTTTAATAGAACCGAGAGGAAATTCTTCCAGAAACGGTCTTAAGTTGGTGAAAACCGACCGGAGCAGAGATATCAGTGATGCTGCCATGAAAGCCAGCGGCCAGTCTTGAGCATTGTGGGGGACGGCAGCACAGTGTTTTTATCTGCTCTATAAAACTACCATCAAACATGACAAACGAGGCTGCTGCCACGATCTTACAGTGGAACATGAAAACTGAGCTGGATGATCGACGGCATCTTGTTGCCTCATCGAAGCAGCCGCAGAGAAAAATGATGACGCCTGGGAACAAGATCATAAGCCGTTACTTCAGATTAATAAAGCAAAGGAACGAGATCACTTCATCTCCGGCCACAAATGAATTACCTGGAGTAATATAGTTACTGGTGCAGCCGGTGTGGTGCTGTCACACCGTCAGCTGCAAAGGGTGTAGAATTTACAAGCAGTTTTCCATTGCGGAGGCGCTCCGCTATGACACACTCTACTATTTTCTACCCACAGAACTGTTTTAGAATGAAACAAGACTTTTGGTTCATCAGTAACTACTAAACAAACTACATACTACTGTAAATGAAAGCTTGGAGGTTTTTTTTAACCATAAAATGAGGCTTTTCATGGCTTCATGTGAAAGAGAACTATAATGGACTTGAATGGAAACGGCATTGGTGAAATAATATAATACTAGGGAATGAGATAGTAACTTGGTGTCTCCAGTTATTAATTTGAGGTTACTAATGATCTAATTTATATGCGGTATGTATATGTATATATATATATATAATTATTTTTCTCTCTCTTCCCTATGGCCATTCCGGGGCTCCATAAAGGCGTAATTCTTCATTACAGTACTGAGTGTTCAACAAGATAACAGTGCTGGTAAAGTTAACGGTCGGTTAAATGTATTTAACGGCTGGTTAAATACACGCGCGTGCGCACACACACACACACACACACACAGACGCGGAGGTGAGGCCATAAAGCCTGTAATTGGCTGTAACGCATTGAAATTTAATTTATGTTGAGATTGGAGTCATTTTCTGCTGTAAATGTTCTTTTTTTTTTTCAAACATCGGCATAGACTCTGCGCCACTACAAATAAAAGTTTAAAGATTGAATTGAATGGTTATTAAGGCTTTATTGGACGTGTTAGGATGAAAATGTTCTATATGTGGCCCCTGAACTAAAATGTGTTTGGCACCCCTGGTCTATGTGATGTCAAACTGTTTAAAGTGTGTTGTACAGGGAGTATTTTGTAACACCCCTGATCTCTGTGTGGCTGTAGTGGACCCGGAGCAAGCTCAGAGGATGAGGGAAACTGGCCTACAGCTCATCCAGAAAGCGCTCGCCGTGCTACAGATCTTCGCCGCCAGCCAGTTCGGGTGCACGCCGAGCCACGTGCCTCCCAGCATGTGGCCTCAGGAGAGCCCTGAGCAGGACTACGGGCCGCTGTTGCAGCGCCTGGAGGCGGCGGTGGAGAAGGTGCGGGCGCTGGGCTCCCGCAGACACCCCTCGGTGGACCACGTGGTCAGCTACGCCAGCAGCTACGGCGGCGGCGCGCAAGGCGCCCGGGACGAGCTGACCTCGGCCGTGAGGAAGGATCTAGCCGTCGCCCTCAAAGACTTGCTCTCGCACGGCCTGTTCTCGCCCTCGCAGACCATGAGCCTGGTGCTGGCGCCCATCTCCTGCCTGCTGCCGTACCGCCCAGCGCCACAGACCATCCACCCCTGGGAACTCTTCGTCAAATACTACCACTCCAAGAACGGGAGGGAGTTTGTGGAGTCGCCGGCCCGCCAGCTGTCGCAGTCCTTCAGTCTGCATGTGGGCGGCGGCCCGGGAACCGTCACGCCGAAGCAGTCCTTGCTGTGGGCCGTTCACACCGTGCTGAAGGAGCACGGGCGCTACAAGCGCGGCCCGGACACGGAGTTCAAGGCCCTGGTGTGCATGGCGCTGAACGAGCAGCGGCTGGTGTCCTGGCTCAACCTGCTCTGCAAGTCGGGGACTCTGGTCCACCCGCACTACCAGTCCTGGAGCTACATGGCCCAGACCGGCTTCGAGGGAGCGCTGCGCATCCTGGGACGCATCAGCCACCTCCGCTTCAACCTGCCGGTGGACCTCGCCGTGCGACAGCTCAAGAACATCAAGGACGCCTTCTGAGGGCGCTGCGGCTTCAGGCTGGGCTCACACTGAGAGAAGCTCGTGTTTTCGTCTGGTTCCCGTTTAGCTTACTGCAAAACACACTCAAAGACGACATGTGGAGTGGTTTTAGGACACAACTTTACAAAAAAGTTGGTTTCTGAGTGACATCCAGGATTTGAAAAGACGTCTTTGGTTCCTGCTGCTTTCAGGCTTCCATTAACCCCCTCCAAATTCAAATCTTTGCTTCAAATGCCTTGACAAATAGTAAATCAACCCCAACCTGCCCTGTGTGAACGCAGCCTCAAGACGTGCCGTATTTCCTGGTTGAGGACCAGAAGCACCACGGCGTGCTTCAGTTCCGTCTCCTCTCTGCAGGTTGTCTAAGCCCGTTGCAGTAGGGTGTCCGATCCCATTCTGTTTACAAAATGTCAAAGATGACGACGCTTGTGCTGTGAAGATGCCTTGGAGAGGAGACGGAGAACACCTGGCCTTTTGTGGCGCCTTCCTGACCTTCGGGACCGGCGCTCCCCTGGCAGCGTGGCTCCCCTGGTGGCAGCCGGGACGAGTGCAGTCTACTGGAAGCTGCAACGTCTCTGGGATGAGTGAGGAGCTGTTACTAACCCCAACCCTATTACAGTGCTGTTTTTTTAGCATTGCATGAATTCAGCAGTAATCCACTGTACTTCCATTACACACGGCTGAAAGGAAGGAAGCTGCATTTCTCCCCCACAGGTAGAAGGTGCAACTGGGGCACTAAAAGGCCTCAATAGGTTTGAACCAGACTCACTCAGCCCCCTTCAACAACCATCAGCAGTAGACAGCAGTCACATAAACGTTGAGTTTTTGTTTTGGTGGCACGATTCAGTACATCTGGAAAATGTTCAGAAGTCTGTTTTTGCTGCGATGGTTCATTATACTTCAGACAATCACTTGCCCCCGATTGCCCCAGTAGCCCTGTTGGCCAGAAGGTATGAACTCTTAATCTGTTCTTGTTTTAAATCAGTGCTTCAATTACAAAGTCCATCCAAACACCGCCACGGCAGTCTTGATGTACCTTTAAAAATACACATCTTGTCCTTCAAGATGATTGGAAAAAGTTTAATTCAGTCAGTCTCCAGCAGAGGGCCCTGAGAGCTCGGTCATCTCAGAGTCTGATGCATCTTCCTCCAGAGAGACTTTAACATTCCTATCCAGAAGACTTTCTGCAAGTATCTTATAGCTCTGTTTGGCCTAAATCTATACCAAATCTACATCTACACTGAATGTTTTTTCTCATGAAATGATGTGTGTTTATGTTCGTGTTCAGCTGAAATGAGAGCAGGTTTAAAAAAAAAAAGAGGATTTGACCCCTGAGTTGTGAACCAGACTTTGGACTCATACAGTAATCTGTACTGTAAGGTCTTGTTGTACAATCTTTTTTCAAATGGATTCTCCTGGACTTTAAGCCTGGTGTAGCAAAGTGTTTGACGGTGACGCTCAGGTCCACTAGAAGACGAGAAGTTGAATTGTTGTGGATGAACCGTGCCGCTGTCCTCTGGTGTGGTAAGCTTCTGCTTCCTTTCTCAAAAATCGAATCGTTTCTCATCTTCAGTACGATTGTAGGATCAGTTTCTATCTTCGGCTGACTTCGTAACTGAATGTAAAAACCATAGATGCTATTACGACCTGCCGTCTCTTTGTGACCACATGTATGTGTGTGCAGATACAGTTCTGATTCAATGTTTGCACTTTGTGACACAAGTGCACCTGATTTTATGTTCATGAATCACTCCCATGTTCCTTTTTCTCTTTCCATTTACTCTTGTTTGCTGCTGTGTTGTGCTTCATATATTTATTTATTGGACGGCTCGACAGTGAGGTGGGAGAAATTAATAGCCGCATGTTCTTCCCACGGTAGCAGTTCAGATAAAGTCGACACACTGGATCGTTTAAATTGTACAATTTATTTAAATTTAAGATAATATATTGGGGGACATTTTATGGATTGTTTTGGTTATCATGTTTGATGCTGTAAACAAATGAATAAATGAACTGCTGTGCTGCATCTGAGTCTTTTATTATTTTTATTGAAATACACACGCTTATTCTTTAATTGCTTGCGTATGTGTGGTGCAGTTTTAACTTCATTTTGCCATCACAGCACTTAACATAAGACAGGCACTCTTCAGTATAATATATAATAATAATAATAATATAATAATGAAAAAATTATCACAATATCTGTATTTTTTTTATCTCAATGCAACAATTTCAATTATTTTCTAGAATTATTAGGACCTTAAAATAACTTAATTTTAAAACAAATTGCCAGCTTCAATACTGCTTAGAGAAGACCGCAATATATACATTTATAGAAATGAAGTATTCTTGGCAGCTGGAAGTGATGTGCAGGACTTTTGTCATTCATTTAAAAAATATATAGAAATTAAACTAAATTATATAATTTCTTAAAAGCAATCTGGCTATTAGAGGAAACCCATGACCTTTTATTAAGTAATACATTTAAAAAAATTAACTTTATTGTATGCAGAACTGTGTTTTGACCACTGACATGCACATATTTTTAATAATTCATTATTTAAATATAGGATTTTTAAAAAGTATGTAAAGTGGTATATGTATTTAAAACAACTTGGCAATTAGAGAGATATTTTCCTTTTTTAAAGTAATAAAAACATTTTTTGTTGTAGAATCGTCTTTGCTCCACCGGAAGTGACGTCACGAGCGTGGCGGGTCAAAGTGAACCGGAAACCTCTGTCCTTCCTTTCCTGTTCACGGTGCAGGCTGAACAGCAGCAGTGAGTTTCTCTTCAACTAATCCGCTTCCATCCCCTCCAATCTAATCTTTTTCTGCACTTTATTCGCACTTTATCTCTGAAGCACATCCTTATTCACGTCAACAGTCTGTTATTTTGTTCATAATAATCCGATGACGCATGAAAATGAGCAATTATCGGAGCACTGCGTCTATTCAACATGGCGGCTCCCTGGACGAAGTTGGTCTGGATTCGTGTGTAAAGTGTTTAAAAAAATGACGAAAGCGGCAGTTATTCTGACTCGGAGTAGCGTGATTTTGTTAACTTAACGACACGGTAAAAGTTCCATCTGTCAAAAAGAAGCAAATGCGTTATGTTTAGTTTACATCCGCTTGTTAGCTCGACACTAACGTTATAATGGTAACAATTAGCAATAAGCATTCAGAACAGCCCCAAACTTGAGTTGATTTAAGCTTCAATTGGGTGAAAGGAGATGCAGGATCATGATTCGATGTTGACAGTGTTGTGTTTTGTTGCAGAAATGGGCAAGTTCATGAAGCCTGGGAAGGTGGTGATGGTCCTCGCTGGACGCTATGCTGGACGTAAAGCGGTCATTGTGAAGGTAAGACGCTCCAGGAGAAGGAAAGCTTTCTTATTCACTTAAACATATTGACCTTATTCCGGAAGTTTGCGTGGGCGGCGCCATGCGCGTAATCACATTTACGGTTTAGCTCCGCGCTACTTGATTTGCGATACCAGTCTGTTTAATTGTTTGCAATTTAAAGCACAGTCACAAGTCAGCAAGATTACATGGCTGTGGTACGACATCATGGAGGAGAAGTAGGCCAATGTAGGCTTTGTTTATTTGTTTATTTGTACATTAAAATTCCTCCTGAGCTCCTCAGTGCATGTGTGGTCTCTTCCCATGTCGTTCTCTCCATGTTTCTGTGACTGACAGTGAAAGACAAGTCATTAGCAGAGTCAGAAAAACAAAGTTTTACAAATGGAAATACAACATAACAGACTATTGGTGCAACAGAAAGTATAATAAGAGATAAAGTAGCTGTACTTTAGTTTTTACATTCACGCTTTACTGTTCTCAGTTTTAGAATAGACTAGACTACATTATCATCATCAAATGTATGGGCCTGAGGTGATGGTAGTGAGCATTAATTAAAATCTAACCCTAACCCTGCTACTCGATTGGCCTTTTTGTATTAATCTGCTACTTCATATTGATTTTGTTGTGTCTGCTAATAGCAAATAGCTTTATGGTTATTTCTGTTCCTGCAGCAGCTCAATATTTCCTGACATGGACATGCTGCATATCTTTACAAACATGTTTTGGGTAGTTTTTAGTCGCTGGGTTTGTTTAGCAGATGCCTTAATTTCCTAAGCAAGACGCGGCTTAAGAATCGCTAGACCGGCTGGAAGCTAACTAGTTAGCAACGTTAGCCTGTCGTCTTGTAAACACTGCCAACTCTGCGCTGCGGCACAATAATGACAGCATTTAGCACTGGACACACTCTGATTTAGACTGTAGTCTGTAATAAAGTCAGCTCTATATGGAATATTGTGTTTCCACACTGAAGAATCCTCCAGATTGTTGCTCTTTGCTCTCCTCGTACTGAGCACACAGAAGGGAGGCCATCTGACCGGCAAACGGGCTCTAGAAACACCTCAAAGTCGTTTTCAAACTACCAACACAAGCAATGCATCGTTTACTCGTTGGTGTACATGATCATAGCACATTTGACACAAAATAACCTCCCTTGTGTGATATTTTAGATGCAAGTCTTCCCAGTAGTTCTCCGTTGAAATGAACAGGATTTCACTGTAACCGGAAGTGCGTTTCCAAAGGAAGTGTGGGACAGAAGTAAAAGTGGGCGGTCCGGGATAAGGTCAATATCAGAGTCCCATTTGGAGTTGAAGTGCTTTTATGACGCAAAATAACCTATAGTCTACATTTAATGCACATATAATGAGCGTTTAGGTTTTAAACTGCAGCCCAACATTTAATCTACATGTATTAAAGCTGGTGTCTTTTTGTAAATTATCTGAGACACTGCAAAATCGAGCTGAGGCAAGATGTGTGGGGTATTCAGCTTTTAAACGCACACAGTTTACATCAGGTGAGCAAATGTGAGTTTTCAAGACAACTGTAACAAGTAAACATAATTTATAGATTGGTCACATATTCTTGAGCTATTTCAGGTTTTGTGATGAGTTATCCTAAGATTCTAACTGAAACTTTCTACATCAAAAGTGTTTTTTCACAATCAGTTTTATTGCTTGGTATAGATTAACAATACGAGGAATTTGTGAGATTGGTGCAGAACAGTATAAAGTAGAACAAATTGTAAAACAAAGGGAACTCAGCTATTTAATTAATTGAATTCTACTTTATTCAAGTTTAACTTTATGTTGTGGAGTCTTTTTCTCTCCCAGGTTTAATAAAGTGATCTGATTCTTTTACCCGTGTTGTTTGGTGGCGCTCAGAGTAGCTTCAGCGTTCAGATCGACCTGTAATGTTCCTGAGCAGTAAACATTTCAGAAAACACTGAAATACAATGTACACACAGGAAAACACTTGTGGGAGAAACTGGTCATTCGGTCTTGATTGTAAAATGTTGCCTCCTGCAGAGGTCTCATGCTGTGGATCGTGGTTTCCTGTTGGATTGTCATGTTTGACTTTTCTGCCCCTCGTCTTTCAGAACATTGACGACGGCACCACCGACCGGCCCTACAGCCACGCTCTGGTCGCCGGCATCGACCGATACCCCCGAAAAGTCACCACAACCATGGGCAAGAAGAAGATTGCCAAGCGATCCAAGATCAAGGCCTTCGTCAAAGTGTTTAACTACAACCACCTCATGCCCACCAGGTAGGAAGAACCTTGAAACTTGAGTCCGCCTGTTGATTTCCTTCATACTGTCTACTTGTGCTTGATATTTAAAAGCTTTGATCAATCCCACAACCGTCCAGTTAAAACAATGTTTGAATGTGTTGGAGGAAATTCTGTTAACTTCATCTATTAAAAATGATTCATGTTACTTTTTGGTAAATTGCTGTCCGTGAATTATGTACAACCAAGAAAAATCCAACGGACTCCATTTTAATTGATTTTGTTCATATAAACTCATCATAGAAATATTAAGTACCGTATTTTCCGCACTATAAGGCACCTAAATACCTCAAAGTTTCTCAAAAGCTGCCAGTGCACCTTATAGCCCGGTGCACCTTATATATGGAAGAACTGCTCTACTCCAGACTGCTATTTGACAACTGAACAACCAGAAGCTTTTATTTTGACAACTCTAACTTCTCAACCGTATCTTCAGAGCGGACCACACTCCACACAACACCTTCATCACTCATGGTTGCACACCAACATTCTAACAAACCAAAATAAACTAGATGAAATAATGACTCCCTAAACTGGGGAACAAAAACACATAAACACAATCAACACAACACCAAGCCCAACAACAACCCACAATAACCTCCAACAACACAAAACATGAATTCCCATCATGCCTTGCATCCTGAGCATCCTGGGAGTTTCTGTTTGTGGTGTTTTAAATGCAATTATTGGGGGTTATATTTGGTTTGTGGTGTCGGTAATAATTGTGTTGTGTTGTGTTTTTGTTGCTTAGTTCATGTAGTTTAGTTTATTACCGGTAGTTGTAAGTTGTCAACCAGCAGTGAAGAAGGTTTTGTGTGTAGTTTCCTCCTGGCATAGGCTGCAGGCAGGACTATCAAAATAAAGTGTGTGCACCTCTCTGGGTGTTAGTATCAGTGGAAAATGTAACCTAATGGCTTTGAGCTATAAAGGTTATGACCACTGGTCTATTCCATGTGCCTTATAATGTGGTGCGCCTTATATATGAACAAAGTTGTAAATTATGTCAATCAATGTAGGTGCGCCTTATAATCCGGTCCTTATAGTGTGGAAAATACGGTAAATGTTTCCTTTTGAAC
Organism: Blennius ocellaris; assembly: GCF_963422515.1. Classification (NCBI taxonomy): domain Eukaryota; kingdom Metazoa; phylum Chordata; class Actinopteri; order Blenniiformes; family Blenniidae; genus Blennius; species Blennius ocellaris. The sequence goes on along the minus strand of NC_137665.1, from coordinate 22,534,897 downwards.
AGGAGTTGGTTGAATTTTGCTGCGCATTGCTTACCAATCCAAAGATAATCCCAGTTCTAGCCACAATGTGAACAAAGTATTGGTGTGACTGTGCTCTTCTGTCAGATACTCTGTGGACATTCCTCTGGACAAAACTGTGGTCAACAAGGATGTCTTCAGAGACCCGGCGCTCAAACGCAAAGCCAGGCGGGAGGCCAAGGTCAAGTTCGAAGAGAGGTTGGTTCCAGATTCTCACTTAAGCTGCTGAAAACCTGAAGCTTAACTTCAGTTTGTATAAAAATGATCACAATCATTTCACTTTATCTCCTTTCAGACATTCTCTGAAAGGATTTTGTCTGAACGATTGCTGACATTTAACTCAAAGCAACTCGCATCTTGTTAATTATTCCTTAGTTTTTTCTTCATGCATAGTGTTGTATTGGTTAGGGTTGGCTACCATTTGGACCCATTTCCCACTGAACACCCCCCCCCCCCCCCCCCCCCCCCCTGTAATATTGAATTGTGAAATCAGGATTTTTAGAACCATGAGTGGTGTGGCTTTCAATGTCGTCCAAGATTATTTACTATTAAGTGGCTAATTGCCACTCATTATGGCAATGAGCATGAAGCATCATTCCTCCACACGTCTGCTACTGGCAGTGAGGATTGTCACTCAACAAGTCGGCAATATTCAAATATGTCATCTGTCTTAAACACTCACATACGCAGCTTTGCACTGATTGTTTAACTGGGCGTGGATGGCTGACCCCTGGGTTAGAACATATAGATTAAAGTTGATTTTAGACTGTTTGTTTGTTGTTTGCAGGTACAAGACGGGCAAAAACAAGTGGTTCTTCCAGAAGCTCCGATTCTAAACTCACTTTGGTTTCACAAATAAACGTTTAAAAAAAGGCACTTTTCTCTTCTTTTGTTCTCAAGTAAACACTTTGTCTGTATAATCTGCTGATTTGATCTGTGCAAAAACTGAAAGCTCAAACTCTTTCAGCATGAAGTTAGTTTATAATTTAAAGTTCAAGGAAGTTAAATAATTACAACAAAAAGAAACAGTGAGCAAGTGGGATCCTGGTCCAGGTACCTTTCAGCCGTTCAATGTTCTTTTTGATGTTAGGGAAATGGGAAACCATCTGATTTGATGTTTGTAGACAAAACGGGGGATGCCTCGTTTGTTGGAAATTGAAAATCTGAAAATGCATTTCCTGTTAAGTATTAAACAATTCAGGAAAGAAAATACGACCGTAATTCTTGTTCAGGCTTGATTTGCTCTAAAACCTGGAAATCTAATGTCTTCTGTTGCCTCCGAACCCTCCATACTCGTCTGGCTGCCCCCACCGGTGATGTCTTCTATAAACTTCATGGTTAAAAACTTCAATGTCTTTGGACGTAACAGTGGACATGAAGGCCAACGTCATGACTGCAGGTAAAATCTCTACAACCTGTACAGCAGTTTATTCTATTGGATAAAGACGCCTCATCTTCTCCAAGCTCAAGTTGCTTCAGCTGCTGCTGACTTGTAGAAAAGTGGAATGATGGACAACAACTCATCCTCTGGAGTCAGAGGTGTCAGCCAATCACTGGCCAGAATGACCAAGGAGGCCCGAGGAGCTGTCAATACTTCAGTCAAACATAATACAAAGCTGTTTCTGTATTAAGTCAGGACTCTGAACCGGCCTTGAGATCTTCCATTACACAGGTGAGTAGTGTTGTATGAGACTTGTATGATTGAAGTTGCTGCGCTTCATTCATCGAACTGCAGTCTCACATTGCCCCCTAGTGGCAGGAGCAACACTTGCAGGTCATCTTCACTCCAGGCTTTTCCACCAAAGAGAACCAGGTTCGAATTCAGAGCCAGTTCTTAAATGAGCACTGCTGAAAGCACTGGTTGTTTTCCCACTGTTAACGGAGCCAAGTGAGCGCCACCTCATTGTGTCACTCCAGAATTCCAGATGTAAATACTTGGTGGGGCAAGATTTTATTTCAGGTTTAGAGACGGCACTGAATTCCAAAGTAAAGTGGGTGCATCACCTCTTAGCCACAACATAACAACCATATAGGCACCTATCCTGTAACAATATTGAACCTTGGAGATAGCTGATAAAAAAAATATTGTGTGTGTGGGTGGGGGGGGGTTCTACCACTAGACCACCACCAGTAAAACTACTGACTAGTGGTAATCTTATGTAACCTATATCAAGTGAACTACAACGCGTGCCCAGGAATCTAGGTTCTGAAGGAGGAAAGAAGGTGGAATAATTTTAGACCACAACTTGGCAAGTTTACAAAAGCCGGCATTTATTACACAATTATAAATGCACCTCAAAAAAATGTTTACCCCTATATAAATCAGTCCCTTGAATATAACAAAAAAGGAAAAGTTCAGAGCTCTGAAAAAATAGCTTGCATCTACCCGGGTAGTGGGATTTTTACTATAGTTGAATGTGCACAAGATCTTAGCTGTTCAGCTGTTTACGATGAAGGCCAAGTTCCTGAAGGGGGAGGTGGTAGGGCATCCAGCACCTTGGTATCCTTGGTTTCTGGACCAGGCAGTGACACCACGGACTCCGCGACTCCAGCCCAGCACCGAAACAGTCCCAGGGTGAATCAGGTCTTAAAAAAAACCAAGGATAATATTAATATAATTCTCACTATATCTGGTCTGGTCTGGTATCTATCATCTCAAACTACAAGTAATTACATTACAGTAGCAGTAGGATTTTACAGTGCGCAGAAAACAAATGTGACACTTCCAGTTCACATTATAATGTAATACCCTTCTTATAATCATGTTTCTCTAAACAGTTATCTTCTGTATGTAGTTTCTCCGATTGGTTTTTGATTAAATACACACATTAAATCACAGTATCATGTCAAAAGAAAATTCACATTGTCACAAATAATACAAGAAATATAAAAAGAAAAAGCAAACAAAAAAAACCTAATGATATTAGATTTCATATCCAAGATTTCAGGTAAAAAAAGCTTGAAAAAAAAATATAAAAAATACGAGTACAAATAAATAAATAAATAAAAAAGAAAAAGTTCATCACATCACGAGTGTCCGTTCTTGTGTATCCTTGGGAGTTGTCGTTGTGGCAATGTGAAAACCAAAAGAGAAAAAAAAAACAATTGAGAAAAAGAGAAATACATGTGTATAAAATGGAGAACAAAATGTAAAAAATAATTTGTACCAATTGAAAATGGTTGTAAAAATAAAAATGATAATAATAATAATAAAAAAAAGAGAAAAAATACAAATAGAAAATGAAAAAATATAAAACTAATTAACAGTTTCTTTAACTGCTACAAGTTGCTATGCATAAGAAAAAAACTAGTGCTATAAGACTTAAGTTATAAGTACCAATATTGTTTGTATAATTTGTGCCAGTGGTAGCGCTCAAAAAAAAAAAAAAGCACAAAAGCGAAAAACATACACCCAAATGTGGTCTACATGCTCTGATTTAAGCTATAAGTTCTGGGCCCCTCGTTAGCCGAAGTTACTCAAGTGATTTAAGAGAATTTAGTGTGGTTTGGTAAGGGAGCTCCACAAAACATAAAATGTAGAACCTTGACCTCTCAGATCATATTTGATCTTTTCTAGATCTAAGAAGGACATAAGGTCATTTCAACCATTGTGAAGATTTTGGGGCAGGTGTTGATTTCCATTCCAATAAGATTCGTCTCCGAGCTATCAGGGTAGAGAAAGAAAGCACAGACCTTGCGTACTCGCTTAGTTGGGTCATTAGATGACCCGAATAAAGCCAGTTCGGCAGTCGGTGCCAGTAGGATGTCTAAACTGTCTGCGAGGTGTAAACAAATATTTGACCAGTAACTTCTCAGCTTGTGGCAGGACACCAGAACATGTGTGTCATATCTGCAGGTGACATTTGACATCTATTACATTGATCTTTCACACCGGGGATACATTTTGGAGAGCTTATGATTGGTGAAATAGCAGCGGTGGCACTGTTTTGAATTGTATCAAGTTGAGTTTGTTGCAAGAGGAGCCATTGTTGATTTGAAACAGCACTTCATTCCAGACATCCACACTTATGTTCTTATGCAGTTCATTTTCCCCATTGTTTCCTTATTTTCTCCACGCGATCATTTTTGGTTGTCTATTATTAAGGAGTGCAGTTTGGATAGACCTCCCTTATGTGTTAAGGATAAGTTTCAACTCTAAGAACCAAAAACAAGCTGTTAATAACACATTTTAGTAATATTTTAAGCACTTTTACGCACTTTTCACATGTGTGGTCGAAGCTTTCCATAAGATGGCGGAGCATTGCCAGCCAAGGCAATAGCACCCTCTAATGGACGCACGCGGTAAAGCCCCGTTTAACAAAATTTAAAGAGAAAGTCTCACAAACAAATTAGTAATATTTGGGTGGGTTACACTTACAATGTGTTCCATCATTGCTGCAGTCAGTTCAACCTTCAGTTTCTCAGATAAAATAAGTTTGAAAACTCGTACTCGGAAATAAAAGACCTAATTAATGTTTATTCCAAACTGGTTGTTAGCTTTAGCTGCTAACAAGCTAATGTTTGCAAGAGATCTCAGTGGTTGTGATGATAGAATTTGAAACTCACGAGTTTTCACGTTCATTAACTCGTTCACTGAGTCATTCTTGCTCCAGCCTCCAGCCGCAGAGAGGAAAATCTAA